>NC_133545.1:2727272-3030303 GCF_048773025.1 Camelus bactrianus
CAGCTCCCAAAGGTCTCTGCTCCAGGCTGAGGGGTCCCGGGGCGGTGGAAGCCCTGGGCGGAGGCGAGAGGAGGGAGCAGCACGGGTAAATACGAGTCTTCTCCAGGTGCCCGAGGCCGTGTGGGTGAGGAAGACCAGCAGGAGCCAGCCTGTCACCTCCACGGAGGTGGATGGAGTGAACCAGCTGGGAGACAGCTGGGAGGACGCCCTGACCTGGGAGAGTGACGCGGGAGGAAGCAAAGCGGTTCTCGAGCTGTTCTCTGGGTCAGCTGGTGGCCCGTCCGCAGTGCTGGGTGCACTGGAAGACGTGTGTCAACCGTCAGCCTCTGGGGAGGGGAGGTGGGTGGTCTGGTCAGGGCTGGAATTCTGACGCGTATTAGGCTGATCTGAGGAGTTTTTGAAAATCCTCCCGCCAGGTCCAAGAGCCCAGTCCAGTGGCCAGAATCTAGGGTGGGGTCCTGGGGTCAGCATTTTAAAGACACACCCTAGGCTACTCCACTGTGCAACCACGTTTATGAAGCAGTGGCCCGGGGAAAATCTACCACCTCCCGAAGCTCTCACAGCATAAACCAGCCTGTTCTCGAGGCACCGTTAATTCTGCCCTGTGTTTTCTGCATCTAAATCCTCTGCCTGCTTCCCCAGAGCGCTTCAGAACATGATGCAAATACTCAATGTTTATGGAAACCAAGCTATAAAGACCAAGAACAAGACTGAATTTCAGTTTTTTTTAAAAAAGAAATTCTAAAAAAAATTGTCAGTGTCATGCAAGAGAGCAGTGAGGGGGGTGTTTTGCAAGCATAGGAAAAAGAGTAAATATTGACCTTTTAAATGGGAGACGCAGGAATGGCAGTTCCCACGGACCATTCTCAAGGAAGGACGCAGCTGGATTAAGTGTTAGCTTTCTGCTCAGGCCTCCTGCCTCTCAAAGCATTCGCTTCAGCCAGAAATGGGCTGGGAAGCTTCCGGACACGAGCACACATCCGAATTTAATTTCAGCACCCGTTCTCACAGGCTTGCCCAAGGGTGAGACGCATGACTGAATTTTAACTTCTTTTACACGTTTGAAGCCTACGATAAATCTTCTGAGTCAAATCAGACCGTAGCCGATTAATAATTGGAATAAATAAAATTTGCCATGAGAGATATTTAATCCCTTTTCACCCTGGCTTTATTTTTAGTGGAAGAAAAACAAAAGGAAACACGTAGGATGGAAGACTGCGCTTTGCTTTGAAGATGTTTTCTGTTTCCCTTTGACATCCCGGCGAAGACATGGGAGTAAAGGGTAAGAAAGGCGCTCGGTTTCATCCGTGGTGACACCACACCGGGCACGGGGAGGGTGGGAAACCCCAGGGTGCTGGGTCTCGGTAAGACGAGACACTGGGTGAGCGCTGGGGCCTCCTCTCCTCGCCCACTGCCGTGCACCGGTGGCTCAGCGCACACCCGTCACGTCAGGCTCTGGTTCCGGGGCAGGGGGGGAGCTTCGCCTTCCCCGGGGTGGCAGGCGCCGTCTGATCTGTGCTGATGGCCCAGCCCCTCGCCCACCTGCAGGGCCTTCCAGGGGAAAGCTGCAGAGTTCACTCAGAGCACAGGTGAGGGCTCCGGAAGCGACAAAAATCAGCGCAGACTCGGGAGAGTCCGTTTCCCTTTTCCTGCCCAGAAGTCGGCCTGGGCCCCGGGCGAGGGGCCGGCAGAGATGCAGCAGCGCCTGCTGGGCCTGCGGGGCCAGGAAACCGCATCCACCGGGCCCCGGCCCAAGCAGAGGTCCCCTCAGAGCCTTCTGGGAGCCGCGAAGGAGGAGGCTCGCTCCTTTATCAAGACGCCCGATGTCTGCAGACCGCCCCCGCCAGGGCCGGGAAGGCGGGCGGTGAGTGTGGGTCCGCGGTGTGCAAACCAGCTGGTCCCTGGCAGTGGCAGATCCTCCCACGGGATTATCGACATTCACCTTCCCCCCCTGTGCCCACGACCTGATCAGAAATAGGGAATCTGGCACCCCAAGTTTCTCCTTGGGGTTCATTCTGTCTTCTCAGCGACCAGATTCCAGTATGATAAGACCCCATGTCCTCTGCTTTCTGGCCTCTCCCCCCTCCCCTCCTGTGGCCACGTCACCTCTTTGCAGAACTAGACACATACACTTTTTCGATGAAAGAAATGTCCATCAACTTCACCGGAACACGGGCGATGGAAGGGGTCATGGTTTGCTGGCCCGGACTGCCCTCCCTGCAGCCCCTGATGCCAGTGGAGCCCCGTGGCTCCAGAAGGCGGGGGCGCGACCCAGCAACCCGGAGGCGCGGGAGGCCCGGCTGCGGCCAGTGCCCCTGCTGCTGCCCACGCGGCCGTGCGGCTTTATTCAGTGTGGAGAGCAAGCCCAAGGCCACGCTCCCTAAGGCACGACCAAGAAGGGAAACTCCTGGAAAGCAGAATTTCTGGAATTTTTGAAAGCTCAAAGGGATGGAATCTAGTAAGCCCAGAGATGTTAGAAAACACAGGAAGAGTGACTTTGGAGGAGGTTGTGGTGAAAAGTTTTCTGGATGTGGCTGAAGGGCAAAGAGGTAGGAGGTCCCAAAGCAGAGGAAGTCGGAACCCCCTCAGAGGGCCGCGGGCAGCCTGGGGACGATGGGAAGGGCCCTCCGAGGTCTCGTTTGATGGCACCGTCCATACTGAAGCTCTCCACGTGCGACAGGCCGCAGGGGGCCGTCTGGAGGGGCTACTGAGTGCAGAGCTGCCTCCCAGCTCAAGTCCTTCATCGTCACCCTGCTCCACCTGCATCATGTTGGCAGCTGCACCAATGAAAACGCCGGGAAATTGTCCTAGCGCAGCGTTCCTCCTTGTCGGAGAACTGTGTTAAAATTCAACACATACCCGTTGAGCAAGAGTAACTCTTCTTTCCTTTCAGAAGTCACCCCAGGTTTTCCTCTTTTTCCGAGCCGCCAGGATTAAGCTCCGAAGCCCTCTGCTCAGGATTCAAAGCCATCACCACCCTCCAAGTCACTCCCCATTGCAGATTTCCTCTCGCCAGGCTCAGCTCTCTTCTGTCTCCCAAACGAGCCCGCAGCTTCCTCTCAGCCTGGACAACCCTTCCTCCTCAGGGCCCCCGGTGGCTGCAGCGTCCCTGCCCTCGCCATCCCCAAGCGTCCTCAGCACTTTCTTTCCCTGTGCTCCGTGGAGTCTTTGCTGCCGCAGATTCCCCCTCTCCAGCACCTGCACGTGTCTCTCCACAGCTCCCTCTGGAGTGTGTAGCCGCACAGTATCTGTCACTGCGTTACAGCGACCTAGACTGGCTTCCCTCACACGGAAGCACGCTGTGGCCTGATTTTAAACTGCACGTTATTTTTTCTCTCCCCCCTTAGAGCACTCGCCCTCCCCCTTGGGCACCTGTCGTCCCAGCACCAAGATGTCGGAGGGCCCCGCTCATCACCTCTAGGAGCAGAAGGTGCCATCACCGGACTCGGGGACATCAGTCCAGCGAGGTACCGTCTGGAGGAGAGGAGCACGGCCCCTGCGCACACAGGACCCGATCAGAAGCCTTGGTTGGTCTCCGGACTCTTCCTGTGCGACTCCCTGACGGCCCCTCCCAGGGGAGCTCGGTCTCTAAGGCATGGGCCTGCTGCGACTCCCTTTGGCTGGCAGAGCAGTGAAGCTGTTTCTTTTCTGTCCTCCCAAAACTCTGTGTCCATTTCTATTTTGGCTGCGGGCACAGAGGCCATTTTTTGGCAACAAGCAGGCGGGAATGCGTCTCCTAACCCTTGCTTTTCCCCTCTGCATCCTCAACAGGACCATGTACACGGAGGGGCTCCGTGAGCAGCAAGTGTGCTGGTTTTCAAACAACCAGCTGTCGGATGTCCAAGTTTCACAGGACTTGCCGCGACTTCATCGTGATTCACCAAGGCCAACGCCTTCCCTCATCTCCAGGCACCTGCAGTGCTTCGGCTGTCCTTGCGCTGGATGGCGGGAGCCGCGCCCACGTCCAGCAGCCCCGGCGCGCCCCTCGCGCGGGACCTCGCCCTGAATCTAAATAGAGATTTCTTGTAATTCAAACCAAGTGGACTGGAAATGTGGAGCAAAGTGTATTTCGCTGTTCTTACAAAATGAATCACATTTTTATCAGTTTGATTTTCCACACTGAGCACTTTTGACCACACACGGTTCACACGCTCAAGTGCCATCGGCGGGGATTCTCCGGAGGAAGGGGAGCTTTCGGCGAAACAGATTCTCTTGGTGAATTTTCTAATTAAGAAGAGCTTTCAGTTTCAGTCTCCTTACTGGGGAAATACCTCTGTGTTTTCTACTTTCTGGTTTATTAAATAGGACAAGGTGCACAACGTGGAATCATCGGTGCCTAAGGGTTTTATACAGCCTAAGATCATCAGTATAAACACGTTTTCATTGCCCAGAATTACGGTGTTAAAAAAGGGACTGGATTAAATCTCTTCTGCTCCTGAAGCTCTTTTCCTTGACGCTGTTATTATTACCCTCCCATGTAAACAGTAGGGGGAACCCACCCCAATCTTTAGTATAGGCGTTAGTGGGGTTTGGCTAGCTGAGGCTTTACCTGACTTTTCTGGGAATCTAGAACACAGCGTCAGGTGCCTCACCGAGAAGAAGTCAGTGTCCGTGTGCATGCGTGTGCGTGCGTGTGTGTGCGCGCGCGCGTGTGTAAGTGTGCTGTACCCTCGATAACCCTAACCGCTTTCAAAGTTGATGACAGTAGAAGTGCCCACCCTCATGTTCGCAGGGTGTTTACAATAAAGCTCAGAGCCACACGGGCCCAGTGAAGGGACCAGTTATCTCAGGACCCAGGAAGGGGATCACCACCATCACTGGGCACAACTCAGCCTCTAGTTGTGGAAAATCAAGGTCCAAAGGGAACTGAACGGAATGGCTCAGCACCTGACTGAGCGGCAGCAGCTCAGCTCGGCTGGAAGGTGAAGCAGAGGGAATGCTGGGCTTGAAGCAGAAACCTCAGTTTTCGCTGAGCCCACGAGTCATCCAGCTTTGACCGGGCCCCTTAACCCCGCTCAATCTCACGTCCTTCCCTGTAAAGCACGAGGCTGACGGGATGACCCTGAGGTTCCCTCCACACTTGCCACTGGAATCCAAAGGCTCACGGGTGTCTGAGATCAGGAAAGGACGCTTAGGAAATTGACTAGTGGAGGTATCACCACACTTGTATTCGAAAGGAGACCCACTTAGCATGAAGGCAAAATTCGGCGCTCACAGTGACCCCAGCGTGCTGCAGTTGGGGGGGAAACAGACTCTACATGTCAGTAAAGCCCCAGTCATCATGTCACCTGCTCCTTCCCCCTTCTGTCTTCAGCCGGCACCGCAGCCCCCGCCCGAGGCCCGGCGCTGTCCCTGGCGGCACCTGGACGGGGGCCGTGCCGTTCCTCAGGCACCCGCTCCCTCCTGCCCTAGTGCCTCATCTTGTGTCACTGGGAGATGCCATGGAATAATTCACCGTCTGGTATTAGCATCAACTACCGAACAAACTGCTTCTCTTTAAAGGATTCAGCGTGGAAAGGACACTTCAAAGACACACAGGGGGCCTCTAACAGGGGCTTTTAGGCAGCGTGGCAAACTCCTGGAGAGGGACCCCCACCCCTCTCGGTGGGAGGCTGTCTCCTCTGCCGAGCGGAAAGCAGCCATCAGACGTGCTGCGATCACCAGTTACAGCCAGTCTGCGCAACTCTCGTCCCACCAGCCCAAGGACGGTGGGGTTTACCGGGTTACCCGACCCAGGAGACTATGTGCTTCTGTTTTATGCCTGGCTGGCTGGCTGAGCGCTCAGCGGCAGTCCCCACTTGGGGGGTAGCGCATCTTCCTGCTAACGCAGAACAGTCTCCTGGAGGCTTCACTTCAAGAACTGACAATGTATTTTGGAACTGGCCTCTGAATAAGCCAGCATCAGCCCAGGCCACTCACTCAGGACCACAGGGAGCCCCTGAGTGTCCACTTTCTCCTCTTGGCCTCAAGGACTCTTGGCTCAGCTGGAGTCTAACGGCCCGGACACCTTCTCTTGTCATTCCCCTGCACGGGCTCTCCTTCCGCAAAGCGATGCTGCCCCATTGCTTTCTGAGCTGTGTGTGGAGCACTTATCAAAACTCCCAGTTACTAAATTCTCTTTAGGTTGTCTCCCTACAAAGTTATAATCTCCAAGAAAACGGAGACCTGAGCTTGTGTTGGCTTTTACGCCCACATCAGAGCCTCGCACACAAGGCACTTGGGGCTGGATATTTGTTGGTTAGCGGCGTCATACCAGTGCTGAGGGCGCACCGCGGTGCCGGGCACTAGAGACGCTCTCAGAGGGGCAGGGACACCGGGCTCAGAAAGGCCACGCTCGCCCAAGAGGGAGACGCCAGGGTGTGGACCCAGGGAGCGCGCTCCAGAGCCCGTGATCCGTGGCCTCTCGCTGTCTGGACACCCTGGAAAGGAAGACGTTAGTCCTGTTTTATAGAAACAAGACTCAGGCTCAGGGAAGTTAAGCTTTAAGGCAAGGTCACAGGGCTAGTAAGTGACAGAATCAGAAACGAGCTGCTTGGCCCCTAAGCCCGGGATTCTCCAACGACGGCCCGGGGCCAGCGGCGCAGCAGCACCCGGGAACCCGCAGAAAGGCTAGTTCTCAGGACGTCCCCAGACCTGCGGGGTCCCGGCGAGCCCCCTGGGGACTGACGCACGCTGAGACCCGCTCCCTCTGCCACTGATCACAAACGCTTCCGAGCACCTGTCCGGTGGGAATGGCTGGACCGCCGGGTCTTCACGGGAGGGGGTCTGAGTGAAAACACAGACTGAGGACCAAAAGCTCTCTAAGGACGTGGAGAGAGCGGGGAGATTTGCTGACTGGGAGGAAGCAGTCTGAGCACTCTCTCGATCTTTCTATATCGCACCTAAATTCAAGCCTCATCAGTTGCCAAACACTGTCTTCTGACTCTGAAGAAGTGAATCAATCTCCCAGTATCTTCTGCAGGGACGGAAAATTCCATTCCTCTCTCGGGGAGTTTCTGGGCCTTTCTGGGTACAGTCCAAACACGAGGGGCTCTGTGCCCACGGGAACGCTACCCAGGCCCTCCTGGCTGAGCCGCCTGTGTCGCACCAGGCATCTCACGTGTAGCAGCGCTGGCTCCGAGGGGACGCGGACCCACTACACCGTCCCGCACACGCCACCAGCTCTTCCCTCTCAGACACCCCCTCCGACGTTGCCGGGGTGACGGGTCTCAGAACGCTGCTCTTCTCAGGGCGCTGCGACAAACCGCCAGCCTTGCCTCCAGCCGCTCGGGGCTCATCATCCAGTCTGTGCCTGACCCCGGGTCTTTGAAGCTCCCGTCTCCTCTGGCTCTTCACCCCTCAGCTGGTCGCTGCTCATCAGCGCCTCCCCAGACCGTGCGCGAGGGAGCCAGAGCGAGTCCAGCGCAGAAGCTCACCATCTCCAGCATCTGTGCTTGGGAGATGGTTGCCACGGCTCTGCTGGGACCGGCTCCGGGCCACGCCGTGAGGCGCTCGAGGACGATTTCTGCTACCTTTTGAGCTCCCCATCAGCGATCTTTTCTATTAGTCATACACCAAGACAATAAAAGATAAAGGGAACCCAGAATAAAACCAGAAAATTCACGACAAAGATGCCACGGGTATTAATTTATGGAAAATAATCACCTTACTATTAAATACACATTTATTTAATCAACTAAGGGATACAATTAAATACATGCCAATTTAAACAGCTATGTAATTGAATTATATCAGCAAAGAGTTTTGAAAAATTACAGAATCAGTAAAATTTTAAATGATAAAGCCTGCTGCCTTATGCAGTATGTGACTGATGAAGCACACATAAAACAATTTGAAAATATGTATTATTTACCTTAAAAAAGTATTCAATACTTCAATTAAAAAAGAAATCAATGGGCAAAAAAAAAAGTGTATTCCTGTTTTTTGACTCAGTAATTCCTCATCAGGAATATTTCAGGCCCAGAGTTATTTCACTGCATCGATTGTAAAACTGAATTTTGTAAATAGTATAGATGCCCAAAAGAAAAATGGTTAAATTTTTGTAAACCCACTCAATGAAATATTATGTAACTATTTAAAAATTATGTTTAGAACAAGCATTTAATTGTATGAAATGCAAACTGAATCACAGTGGGCAAAGTGTTGTGATACAAAACTAATTACTGTAACTATAAAATAATTACAACTATAGTTGTTATTATAACTAAGTGTGTCTGCTCTTGGAAACAAGACTAAGGGAATAAACTAAAATATCAGTAGTGACTGTCTGTGGATCCTGGGTCTACTGGTCCCAATTGTAAGAAAATTTCCCCGCTACTTCCTGTATCTTCTACTTTCTGTTCTGGATTACTTTTACGACGCGAAAATCAACAAATAAAAAAAATTAACCAACTACCTAAAATGAACCTGGCACCAGCACTGGGAACGGGGGATAAAATAACGAACAGCCGCCATCCTAAACCCTGCGGGTCACGCGGGGTGGGGCAGCAGAGCCAGCGCAGGGGTGGAGAGCGCCGCCTGGCGGGGGAACCTCGGGGGGGGGGTGCTTTCACGTCCGACACCACCCCGTTCACCCCAGCACTCACTGCTTCTTTCACTGTTGCCTCTGTCTGAAACTGGTCCCTGCGTCAATGGATCATTCATATCGAGAGCAATCGACATTTTGGAGACGAGTGAAGACACGGTGGGCGTCTCCAGCCCCGCGGCGCCGGGGCTCTGCTCCCCCAGGACCAGACCTAACTGGGCACCTGCGTTGCTGCTGCCAAAACAGCATCTTCCCACCGTCTGGGCTGGCAGGACAGCATCTGCGGGGCAGCGGCCGGTCCTCCACCACCCAGCGCTGGGGTGGGAGGGACCAGACGGGGCCCCCTGGAGCCGAGCCGGCAGCCCCTCCCTGCCTCTCACGCGCACGCTGCGGTGGGAGCAGCGGAGCCCTTCCTGTCCAGACTCTGACGTCAGATGGCACAGACGACTCTGGAAGCACCCAGCAGAGGGAAGGTGCAGTGAGGGCCCAGGAGAGACGCAGCAGCTCCTGGTGGGTATGAGGTGGCGTCTGGGGCATGAGGCAGGGTCACTTCGATCTCCTGAGAGGGGCAGCCTGGACTCAGAGCAGCTCCACTGCCCACCCAACACAGCCTGGGGTGGCCCGCCAGACATCCCTGAGACTAGCTCTCTCGGCCGCCAGGTGCCCTTGTGCGCCGGTGCAGAGCACGTGGGCAGATCTCAGTGCAGGGTGGACACCTGCTCCACACTCATTCCACTCCAGTTCCTCAGCGCCTGGATCCGAGCCCTGAGAGGAGCTGCTAATTATCGCAGCATCATGTTGTGGGGCCCAGTGACCAGAGCAGGAGTCAGGAACCTTCTGGAACCCAGCGTCCTGTTCCCTGCACTCCCTCGGGCAGGGCTCTGCCGTCCTGATGACCCCTGCCCACGGCAGGCCTCCCTCCCGTCTGATGCGCAAACACGACTGTGACTCGCAGAGCCGCCCTGGGGTGGGCCCCGGCCATTCTTCTGAGATCTGCCTGGCGGGGGTCCCCGGCCGCTCACACCACAGCACTGGCCACAGCCTTTCATTAAACACACACTGACGTGGCCTCACGAGTGTTTAAAATTACAGCCTCGTACAAGCCCCTGAACGGGCGCTGCTTTGATCCCCAGGTTCAAGGCAAATGGAATGCAGAGAGGTGGAGCGATTGGCCCAGCGGCTCAGCTGGGGTTTGGCCCAAGCTCTTAGCTCCAGGATCTGCTCTGGCCTCTGGACCAGGCTGCTCCGTCTGATACTCAGGGGTACCCTCTGAAACTAGTGCTAAAGAAATGTTGGGACGAATGCATTCTCCAGGGCCACGCATCTTGGCCAGTCACTGAGAGCCAGGCCGGCGACCTCGCAATGCCTGGAGACGCTCACCTCTCGGCGCAACACCGCTCACACCCTGCCTCCAGGTCTCATTAACGCCTCTCATTGGCCGGGGCTGCCGTAACAGAACACCATGGACCAGCAAACATTTATAGCTCACACTCTGCAGGCTGGAAGTCCGAGGTCAGGGTGCCAGCATGGGTGAGTTCTGGTGAGGACCTTCCTCCTGGTTCACAGACTGCACCTTCTTGCTGTGTTCTCGTGTGGAGAAGAGAGGAATCCCCTCTCTTGTGTCTCTGCACCAGTTCCACTCATGAGGGCACCATCCTCACGACCTAATCACCCCCAAGGCTCCCCGTCTAAGACATCACCCTGGGGATAAAGGTTTCCACGTGTGAATTTGGAGGGATGCAAACATTCGGTCCATAGCAATGCCTTCCCATCCTGCTCTGCAAAGCCCATGTCTGTTCCACCTCCTTCAGGAAGCCTTCCATGACTACTTTCCTCTAACTCACGGACACCAGTCACTACTATGTGATGAAGTGAATCTTAATCTTGGAACTGTAGCAATCACTAAGCACAATTCCCTGTCTCAAAACACAGGGGGGTTAAGACTCTAGTTTCTACAATTCTGTAATAACTTCCCTAGATTATGTCATGTCCATATGTCTCGTCCAAATATTAATCTCCTTTAGGCCACGGTCATGTCCTCGATTTTTCCTTTATCTTGCACAAGCGCTGACACAGGTCGGGGCAAACACAGGCTGGGTATCAGCCTGAGCCGTCTGAGTTCTTCGTCCCCAGCCTGGCGCCCCCCACCCCCACCAGCCCTTCCAGCTCCGGCCGCAGCTGAGCTACTGGGGGCCTCACGCAGCCTCACCTGCTGCCCCAACGTGACACCAGCATCTCGGGGTCACATGGAGAGAGGGGGCGGTGTCTGGGACCTGCCCCTCCAGCTCCCACCTCCCACCATGTCACCCCCACTTCTCTTCAACTCGCCAGCCACAGACCCAGGGTGCCTGTTAATGACAAAACAGAAGATGCCTTCTGAAATGCCCAAGGTGGTATCGGTGCCCCTTAGGGGTTGTCAGCAGGTGAGCAGGTACCCCGCCTGTCCGGGACTGCCTGGCGTTAGCACTGGACATTCCAGAAAAACTGGGAGGGCCTGTCACCCTGGGTTCGGGTGACCCATAAATGGCTGGGAGGGCTCAGCTGATCTTCACTATTTGTGTCGTGGGTGGAAAACCCCCGGGATGATCAGTGAGGAAAACCACGGATGTAAGTCCCGCTTCCCGCACCTCCTTGTGCGGACGCTCACGCCCACACGCCCGCACAGGTGCGCCTGCTGTGATGGCACCTGGGACGGTCCTTCAGAGGAGGGCTGCTTTTGCTCAGGCTTAGCCGGAGCGTTCCAGGTCCTCCTAGACTCACAAGGAGCCACAGGACTGTGACACGTCACACGACAGGAACCGTGGCTGGAGCTGGGGGAGGAGGGTGGCCAGAGAAGGCCTGGTCGTCTGATGTCACACATCCGGCCTTGCACTGAAGGACACACTTCTCTTAAAGACAGCCGTGGCAGTGACTGCCTTCGAGGCACAGCCTAAGGAGCCCCGCCTGCCTGTTTCAGAAGAGGCCGCCCCTGCCAGGGGCCTCCCCGCCACCCATCTGGGCGCCTGGCTCGGCTTTGAGCTCAGCAGGGAGCATGTGGTGAAATATTTTAATATGCAGCCAATCTTCTGCTGTGAGCTTGGTAATTAGCACTTCTGGAAAATCAGTGCACTCCAGATTTTTAGCAAAATGAAAATGCAAATTAATAAGGCAAAATTTCAGACTCCTTGTAATTTCAGGAGACATTTAAGCCGCATAAGATCACTTGCGTCATGGAGATGTGACTTGGAGGAGAATTAATGGGACCTCCATCAGTGAGGGGCTTCCTTCGGGGCTGCCTCAGGGTCTTCCTCCCCTGCTGAGAACTAGCCTGCCATCGTCACTGCGGGGTGACAGCGACACAGACGGCTCCCCATGCACGATGGTCCCACTTACGACTTTTTAGTTTTATGGTGGTGGGAAAGCCACACGCATTCAGCAGAAGCTGTACTTGGGGCTCTGAAGTTTGCTCTGTGGTCCGATCCCGTCTCAGGATGCTGGGCGGGGTAGTGAGCGCAGCCCCCAGGCAGCCCCGTGATCACGAGGAGAAACCACGATGCTCTGACCTCCATCCCGGACCCAGACAGACATGCTGCTTTCCACCATCAGTACAGCATCCAGTAAACAACACGAGACGCTCAACCCTCACTGTAGACCAGGCTTTGTGCTGGAGGGTTCTGCCCACCTGTAGGCTAACGGGAGCGTCCTGAGCACGTGTAAGGTGGGCCGGGCTAAGCTGTGCTGTGCGGTGGGGCAGGGGCAGGGGCAGTAAATGCATTTTGACTTAGGAGTTTTTCAGTTTACGATGGGTTTATTGGGCCGTAACCCCACTGGAAGCCAAGGAAGATCGGTGCTACAATCCACATTAAGTGTAGAGGCTGTCACCTCACACAAATTCCTGTTAGAGGCACCCAGTCACCACCCTTTAATCCTGAAAAGGCAGTGGAAAAGTAAGGAGAGGTAACAGTTCTCAAACAGAAGTGGCGCAGGGGGAGGAGGGCGGTGAGCTGTGCGTCCAACGCCCTGAACCTCTCACTAACGCGGTGGGTGCGTCTCTGCTCAGAACCTGCAGCGATGCCCGCGTCACGGGAGTGGCAACTGAGAACCCCTGGAGGGCGACCCCTGGCCACGCTGGTGCTTCCTGAGCCCAGACACTCATAAAGGATTTCCCTCCAGCACCGGAGAGTGTCCTGTGCACATGAGGACACAACCTGAAAGAAAAAGCTGGTCACCAAGTGAGGAAGGGAAATCGTGCTCATCGGCTGATCTGGACCACAGCGAAGAGCCGTGTTTCCAAGCGCCTGCTGCGTCCGGTGCGTCATCGCCACCGCGTGGTGCGAGTGCACGCACTCCCCCGGGCTCTCCCAGTAATCACGCAAAGCAGGCATCTTAATCATCCTCGTTTTGTGGACAAGGAAACTGACTCAGAAGGTTCAAGGTCAGAAAAGTAAGAGGGTCACTTGGCTCCGAAGTCTGTGTCCTTCTGTTTTGAAATTTTCTCATCCTTTGAGCCAGAATTCTATCTTTGGCTCAGATTCAAGACACTCTCGGGTTTCTCCTTCCGCATCAGCGGCCAAGGGAGAAAGCTAACATCCACTACACCACGCGAGGCTCCGGCAGCCCTCCCAGCACCCCGGGGGTCCTCTACCCCTTACAGGGCAGGAGACCAAGGCTCCGAGGGGTCCTTGAAATCACACGGCCCCGTGAGCGGCAGGGCCGGGCTGGATGGAAGCCCGGCAGCTGCTGACCTTGACTGTTCCCTTCACCGCAGGAGCGCGTCCCAAGGTCTGGTTGAGCGCCACCCACCCAACGCGTGTCTGGGTGTGCTCTGAGAGCCACCGGCGCTGCTGGCGCTGTTGCACACGCTATTTTCCCCAGTCGTTTCTCTCTTTCAATGTAAGCGAGTTGCACTTGTAAGGGACACTTTGTCTCAGTGGCGTACGGAACACCAGTGTTCTCAGCAGAGAAGGGGTGGTCGGCATAAATAAACAGCAACAAAACAAGACACTCTTTCTAAACCTGCCCAGGCCTCCAGGGCCGGGCCTGAGGCTTAGCGCTCTTTGCGATTTTGGGGGTTGGGGCAGGGGGGTAGTTAGGCTTATTTATTTATTTATTTTGATGGAGGTACCAGGGATGAACCCAGGGCCTCGTGCAGGCCAAGCACACGCTCTACCACTGAGCTGTGTCCCCTCCCCCATCTCTCTGCTTAAAAGGAGACCAGTGGGCCCTGGGGGCTGTCTGGGTCCTTCTCCTGGACTAAAAGCTGACGTTTGAAAGAGAACTGAACACGGAATGACTTCCTCACTGTGTGCTTCAACCCTCCTCAACGCTTCCTCATGTAGAACCTAAACTCACGTCCAGACCATCCACCCAGTGCTCCTCACTTTGTTCTGTAAGATTAAGGGCCCCCATCTGGGGGGTGTGGAGAGAAACCGGCTTAAGGAAGTGTTTGGGTAGCATCAAAACACTGTGACGTTGCTGCTCACAGGTGGTTTCTGCGCAGCCAGGATAGGATGGTGCATCGCGAAACAAAACCCTGGGAAGTGTTCCTGGCCTCACCAGCCTTGCTTTATCCACCTGGCACAACAGGAGGGTGGCGCCACAGGGAGCACGCGATCGCAGGTCCTTAAGGCAGTGGGCTGCCTTGTATGCAGAAGGTGCGCAAAGACCACTGAATGAGCCGGGCTCATTATGGCCAGTGTCACCAGGGGGCAGAGATGAGAGCAAGTGGAGCCAGGCTTCCTTCCTGTCCTCCACACTTCCACTCACTCCAATCAGGCTGAAATGAGAATAAAGGCAGCTGCAGAGGGGAATGACCCTGGGCCTGGGTGCGAGGTCTGCGCAGAGGGTGGCGGGGGAGGAAGCCAGCCCCTCTTCTGGCGCCTTGTGGTCCCGGCTGCAGGTTGCCCGTCCCGGCTGGTGGCACCATTCCTCCCCCTCCCTTAGGCTGCGACGGCTCCACAGGGAAGACAGCTCCACTGGCCAGGAGCGGACACAGATCACTTTTCTTCGTCGTTGGGACGGACAGGTTACTGACAGTGTGACAAGCTGTGCTGCCCACGTGCCGAGTCCTGGACGAGCCCCCCCGAGCTCCAGGACTCACCTAAACCCTGCTCACTGTCCCCACGGTTCTACTGCGTGTTTGTCATTGGTGCCGCTCCCGACGGAAGGCTGACACTGCCCTGAAGGCAGCCTCATGAGCCTTACTGACGGCTCCTTCTGGGAAAGGAAACAAAACTCTGCGTGGATGTCCTCCAGATGCCCTCACACTGACCGATGGTAACCTAGGCGTCTGAGCACACACATTCTTTCAAAGGATGCTAAGGTTTCATCTGTTCACGTTGATGAAAAGCTTAGTAAAATTAACGCGGCACGTTCTAGGCCACCTGGACGACCGTCCAGCAAACAAGTCCAATCACCTAGTTACTTGCGCGGTTACGTTCACAAGCACGTGACCGCCAACAACACGACTCCAGCTGCCCTGGGCCGGCGAGACAGTGGCGTGTAAGTAGTAGATTTCTGCCAAGCAAAGCAACCATAATTTGGTGCTGTTTTGTTCCAAAGATGGTCCCTCAGCAGTCGAGTGAGGAGAAGGCCCGGGGACCTGGGTCGCAGCGCGGTGCAGGGTGAGGCAGGCAAGGAGCAGAGAAGGTCGCGCCCGGAACGGCCGGCATCATAATCACACTTCAGCCGCAAGCCGGGCTCCGCGCAGCACCAGCGCTGGAAGCTGACTGCAGCTTTTCGGTTTGTTGGTTTTATAGGTTTGTAGAAGTTAACTGGTAAATTACACTTGGCTTTATCAGTTATGTAGGTCTACACCTGGTTTTGTGTTGGTCCCTGTTTAAGTACCATTTTAATAAAGTGATGTAAATCTACTTCAGTAATGTATTTATTCATATTAGTAGATCAATTTTATTCATGAACATAGATGCAAAAGTCCTAAAGACAGTATTAGTTTGAAAAAATCCAGCAAAATGTGTATGTCTTTAAGAAAGTCGGATTTGTCTAGTTGGATTTATCCTAGTAACGTGGCTGGGTCTCTGTTGATCAATAAAATATTACACAGAGAGATTAAAGAAGAAAAGCTGTGTGGGTCATCTCAACAGACACAGAAAACACACTTCAAAATTCAAAATCCATTCAAGATAATGAATAATTGAACACAAACCACAACAGCAAAAACAAAAACAAAACAAAGAGCAAAACTTCAGCACAAACTAGAAATAGAAATGACCCTCCTGGAACTGGTCCAGGGCCGTCTACCACGTAAGCTTGCAGCAGCTTCACAGTAAACGGTGGAAGCGTTTCCTTCACGATCAGACAGAAGACAAGGACTGGATTCCTACCACCACCATCCTACTCCACATAGTGCTGGTGGTCTGAGCACAGCACGGCGAGGCAGAGAGAGAGGAAGAGAGAGCAGGGTGGGAAGGAAGAAACAAATGTGTCCCTGTTTGGAGAGGCTACGATCACCTAAATCCACAGTCCAGAGAAACCACAGATGAACTATTGGAATTAAATGAGGTTAGCAAGTCTGATGGGTATGAAATCATATAAAAAGGCAACTACGATTCTATTCACCAGCAAATATAAATTCAAAAAATTTCATTTTAAAAAATGAAATAAATGCAGTAGTTCCAAAAATACTCTAATACCTAGGAATAAACGTAAGTCAAATACGCACAAGAAATTTATGGGGAAAATTAAAAGACTTTAGTGAAAGACACTTTTTGAAAAAGTAAATAGGCAGCTATACCAGGTACTGGAAGGGTCAGGAGCTGAAGGTTATAAATTCTCCCACAACCGTGTATGGATGTAGCGCAGCTCCAATGTCTCTCCCCAAAGAGATCCTAAGAGAACACACACACACACACGAAGTACCAAAGATGATGGCCAGGACGCGCCTGGAGCTCAGCAGGCACTCCTGGTGCAACAGACACAGCGACCCCGACTGATGACAGGATGCGTCACACCTACCACGAAGCTACCCTCACTCGGGACGTGTGGTTCCGTCCCATCAGCAAACAAGAGGCCAGCGGGTCAGCGCAGAGTCTGAAACCAAACCCCTGCACACACGGAAGACGACAAATGGCAGAGGCAGCCCTGAAGATCAGTGAGAAGAGGAAGTTGCTTTTCAATAAATGGCTCTGGGACAATGATCATTCCCATGGAAAAACAATTGCGAGTCTGCTCCACAGCCCACCCCAAAGTCCATTTCAGGTGGAGTAAAGACCTACGGGGGAAAGACGAAGTTACAAAGATGGGAGAAGGTATTTAGGAGAATGTCTTTTTGCTCCCAGGTTAGGCAAGAATCTCTTTTAAAAAGACATAAATGCAAACCATAAATGCATAAATTTGATTTCAGTGAAATTAACATCTTTTCCTATCCAAAAATATCAAAACAAGAGGGAAAGGATAAACTATAAATCACAAGAAAATAGGGGCCATAATAAAATGGACAAACAATTAGAATTCAGAATATATAAAGAAATTGTACGTATCAACGAGAAAGGGACAAACTACCCAAAAGAAAAACAGGTAAGTCCTGAACAAGCATTTCACAGAAGACGTAACATGAATGGTAAATATGCCTATGAAAAATGCTCTGCCTTGATCAAGCATATGCAAATTAAAACCCACAGAAGCTTTGGCACGTGAGACCCAGGAAACATGAGCAAAATGTACTGAACAACACTAAAGACATTTTAAACTAACTAAAAATAGCCTGCATATCCATGGACAGGAGGCCAGATATACTCACTGGAACATATTAGTACAATGGACTACCATACAGCACTGAAAAAGGTTCAGTTACAGCTACGTGTACCAGTATTCACAATGATCATGGTGTTGAGTGCAGAAATCAAGGAACAGGAGTGTATACAAGTATATACAAGGTATGGTAACTGTTACTTAAAGTTAAAACCATAACCAATATGTGGTTTAGGGATTCATCAGTATGTGGTCAAACTTTTGAAAAAACCACAGGGAAGCATAAGGAAAATTCAGACTCTGGTGGTCTGGTGGGGGAGGGGAGAGACAAGTTCCACGCTTCATGCTGAGTGGAGGGTCTGTGAGTGACTGTTTCATTATTCTTCACACTTCACACATATTCTGTCTTTATAAAGTATTTCATTAACACACAAAAATGCGTCTGAAACAAAAAAGAGTTACATGTAGAAAACTAAAAAAAAGTTTAGGCCACGCCCTAGGGAGGGAACATCCAGAGGTCCTTCTGTTTAATCCTCTAAAAAGGTTCTGTGTGTCCCAGGAGTGAGCACACTGCCCCGGGACCAACAACCCACTCTTACGGGAGGAACACTTCATTCCGGCTGGGGCTCGGGGTCCGCTTGGGGGCTCTGGCAGCTCATTTTCAGAAGCCGCGGAGATTTCAGGTGGAAATACCACGGTGACGTCCGTGTTTCATCTCCTCGTAGCGTGTGAGGAGGGAGAAAGATAAGGGTGTCAGATTAATTACACCGGAGGCTGAATCAGGAGACAGCCAGCTTCTTGATATCGCAAAACAGTTCTTATGGGCAGCCCTGAATGCGAATACAGCGTTCACGGTCATAACAGCACTTCGCATCTGCAGGGCATTTACGAGACTTTTCAAAGACTCTTCATAGACACGAACTCATTCGGTCTGGAGATAAGTCACCCTGGATGAAGACACTGAGCCCTGATGCGCCGTTCGGTGCAGAGAAGGAAGCGGGGACGTCATCTGATCCCACCATGAGTTTGTGCTCTTGGACAAGCGCCTCTCGTTTTCTGACCCTCCACGTCCTCACTGCTGACCTGAGACATGATGAGCACAGAAGGCGGTACGTGTGAGACGCCCAGCGTGGGGGAAGCGCTGTGCCCAGCGTGTGGGGCGCCCCGAGCAAAGCATCGCTGTGTTATCAGAGATTATGTCCCAAGCCAAGCAGGCGCGCAGTGGCCACCTGCTGTCTGAAGTCCGGCTTTTGTTATTTACGGCTGCCTTTTCACTTACAGATTTGATCAGAAAAAATCACAAGAAATTAATACTGTATAAAACATCCATCAATGTGGGCAATGACTCCTCGCCCGGGGTTAGAAAGAAAAGAAAACACAAGAATTTTGTAACATCCTGGTCTTAACTTTGAATCGGCCGGGACCACGGTCAAATGCAGTGCGGTCAGCATCTGCCCGGAGGTGTCTGCTGACCTAACGGGGTACGACGCCTTTCGGAAGGGACAGTGTCACCGGGAATTTTATGTGTAACGCACCCTTTGCTATAGGCCTGGTGATTAAAAGCATAATCTCACAGTTTCTTTGTTTCTTCATAAAGTTGTAGACGGTGTCCGTGAGGCTTCGGCGTTTATTGAAGAGGCCGTGCCGTTCCCACCCTGCCTTCCAGCATCTAAACTCATGACACTGAGGTCTGACCGCACAAGAGAAGTTCCCAGGACCTTTCACACGCGGCGGTGCCCGCGCCCCGCCTGGAGCAAACACACCGGGATCCCGGGCTCAGGGCCCAGACACGCGCTTTAGGCAAGTCCAAGCGTAGCTGGGTCATGAACCGCTAGCCCAAACAATCGCCTCCCGCCACAGCCTTTGTCTTCACTGAATGCGCACCAGGCCGTTGGACCCTTGGCCAATAAAATTTTAGAGCTGTGGGAAGACAGGATTTACAGGCTCTGCCACCTCGCTGGGAGATTACAGAAACGCTGGCAAGTCTCCTTGTGACACAGGAGGGGAAAGGCAGGCCCACCGGCTGCCTGACAGGCCGGCTTTGTGGTGACACTGACTCACCGTTCAGACACGACTCAGCAGGGGTGTGGGGAGGAGGCTGGGGCCACGGGACAGAGAGATGTGCTAACAGCGCCGCGCCGTTAGGTTCCGTCAGCCTGGAGTCGACCGTTTGCTTCCCCGCCAACTGATTAACTCATGCTTTTATTCATTCTGTGCCTTTTTGACAGGAAGATTTTTGGAGTCCGCTAATCTTGGAGGGCAGTGACACAGGAAATTTGAAAGACAGAATTCACTAAGCAAGTCCAGCATGAACCTTGGCACGGGGTGGTTGGGTTCACAGGGAACAGAGCGCAGTGACTTCAGAGCACATTTCAGTGACTCAAGTTCCATCAAAGATTCACACTTCTTGGCTAACTTAAAACATACGAGCTTGCATGGCCACGGAGAAAAGTAGTTTAATTAAATAAAGATAGGTACATGCAATTATCATTTTTTTTTAATCTGGAAGTTTACTGGAACTTAACTGAGCCTGATGTCACATCGTGGGTGGTTACAACACATCTGGAGGCTGAAAAGGCTAAGATTTAAGGGAGGCAGGGCATAAGTCACGGCCTCGGATGGAGGCCAGCTGCAGCAGGTGAAAATACAGGGAAATTTTTTGACCAATGCTTGTTGGGTTTACGCTTAAATCTGAAAAGATAATTGATTTCCACGTTGGGTAAATAACATGCCTTCATTGATTAAGTCCCTCCTTCAGCCTCTGGACCCTGAGTCAGCGCTCACTAACAGCCAGCCTGTCCCTCAGGGCTGAGAAGACGTTAGCGCACAGGAGAAGGTGCCTACTTTACCCTGAAGGAGCTCATTGCCGGCTCGGACCCCCGAGTGAAGCGCGGGGATGGCGTTACTGGCGGTGGTCCCTCGCCCAGGCATGGCTGTGGGTGAGGATCTGGGAGAGTTTCCTGGGGGCAGAAGGTGTCTTTAACCAGGAAGGAAGGTTGGGGTCGGGGCAGGGGGTGGGATTATGGGTGTGTTCTGGACCGACACAGGTGCAGAGGCAACAGGGTCCGGGACGTCTGGGGAGCTGGACAGCGTTCGTTATGGCCGGCCCTCGGTCTGGGAGGGGTAGGCCAGCATCAGGGGAGCACCTCGGGGGTCAAGGAGTCTGGGCTTGACCGTAAAGGCAGTGCAGCAGGGGAGGATTTTATGCAGCAGAGAGACAAGCTCGCTCAGTTACAGAAAGGAGAACATTCTGGAACAGGCTAGATCTGGGGAGGCGGGCAGAGCCGGCAGCTGTAACAGGAATCCAGTGTGAGGTGACGGTGGAGTGTAGAGGAGAGGAGAGGATGGGTTCTAATTGTACCGAGAAAGCAGACTTCACAGGACTTGTTGATGGTCAGCTCGAGGGTGAGGTCGGCGGGAGTCATGGACGCCAGGTTTCTGCCCTGGGCAGTGGAGGAGGTGGTGGCCCCTCCAGTGAGGAGCGGGCACCGCCAGAGGAGCCTCCCTGCAGGAGGCTTGGCAGAAACAATGGCGAGCTCCGGCTGAGTCCGGGTCCACTGAGATGCTTGGGTGCAGCTCAGAACGGACCCAGGAGATCGGGGCACACCCAGGGCGGAAACGTCAAACAGAAGTGTTGGCCTGGGCGGGGCTTACCAACACGCGTGATTTACACTAATTAAACCAGGGCCAACTGCGGAAATTAAAACGTAATTCCAGCTCTTAATGGCCTTCAAGTCATTACGGTAAAAACTATAACTGTTCAGACAAACGAAGAGGTTTCCAAATTGAAGCACAAAGAGAAAAATCAATTCACAAATTTGCTAATTGTTTTTATAAGTGGAAATAGCTGAGTTGAACTAGATTTTAGCCATGATATACGTAACAGAAACACGGTGTAAAATAAATAAAATGGGGTCTGTTTGTTTTAAACTGACTCATTACGCTCGCTTGGATCTCTGTTGTCTCGTGAGGAGGTACCCGCAGTCCCCAGGAGTCAGGCAAGTGAAACGAAACCTTGGGGGCTGCGGGAGGAACCACGTCGAAGGGCAGACAGAAGACGCTGGTGTCCAGAGCGGTTCTTTTCCAAAGTGAAGCAATATGGCTTTCCAGCACTTACAGCTGATTTCCAATAATCCATAAGGGCTGGTACAGTGCTGTAAAGGAGGGTCCCGGGAAGCCTGTTATGAAGAAGAGGCAGGAAGAATAACTCGCACACAGCTGACCGAGACGCTGCTCATGCTGCTGACGTCTCCGGACGTTCGTGGAAGCATCTCGCATCACGTGAGCCACGCATGTTGGGTCCGGCGCCCCGCCCGTCTCCGTGGACTCCGCCAGTCCGGACGGAGCCCCAGGGGGATGAGTGAGGACACACGCCAGTGAGGTCTGACTGCGCCCTCCGGCATCGGAGCAAAACCACCGTGTCCTGGTGGGGGAAGGAGGGGGCCTCGTACTCCGAAATTCCTGGGGAAAGCCAGGGGGTTCCGGCCCTCCGGGCAGAACACTCAGTCCAGCCTGCTCTTTTTGACAAGTTTTAAATAATGGAAACTCACATCCTTGTTTTGAGACCCTTCACAGCATAATAAACATTTTAAGAAAAAAAAAGTCTGACTAAAAAATCCAGAAATCCTTCTATGTAGCTCAGGGTCTGAACCACTGCGTTAATTAAGCATCAGACGAGTTGTTAAACCCTCAGATTTTTAGTTTGTAACATCAGGTTTTTCTAATTTCCATGGATGTTGAACCTTGTATCCATAAATTTGACATTTAATTTTGCTTTCCCGTCTGGGAACTGCTCATCTAACAGGTAAGAGTTTGCTGAGAAGCCGGACTCCGCTCAGTGGAGCATCGGGGCGGGGGAGATGAAAACGTAAGAAAAACATTCTTAGTCCTTGAAGAGCTTCCATTTGGACGGGGAAGGGAAGTTACTCAAAAGTGAAATAGTTGAATAATAAAACGAGGGAGCTGATGAGCGGCCACAGTAAGCGGGAATGACAGTATTACAGCAGTTCAGAGGGAGAAAGCCAGGGTCACTCCACGGAGAGGAGGAGACGGGACCATTACGTTGACCTTTCCCAGCTGTGAAACCTTTCAGGAATTATGATAGAGAGGTGTTCCCTCCACCCTAATGGGAGAAGCCCACAGAACAGCCCGTAAAAGCCCATTCCGAGCGGCACAGACAGTGTGGGTCACCCCAGAGGCTCCTGGAAACACCCCCAGATGCCCAGAACCTGCTCCATCCACAGAATGGGGGCAGATGGGTTTGCCTGTGGCTGCAGATGCACCCGTGGTCTCAGCCCCCACATCCTAATGTCTAAAAAGGTTACTTTTATTTATTATTTTATTGCCTTGTTGCATTATCTAAGGAATCCATCATTGAATGCACTCTTTCTTAATGCAGAACCCTGGTCCTGAAATTCTCTAACCTAATATTCCCAAGGCAGATGTGGGCGCCCTTCTAAATTAGATTTTTTATAAAAGATAGTGCATTGCTTCCATCACAATTGCATTAGGGAAACTCTGATGAGGAAGAGAACATGGTTTACCTTCATAGACCTACGTGCACCACTAGGTCAGGCCCAGCTTTCAACCCCAAATCCACCTTTTTCTTAATTGCTTTGGCTTACAAGTAAATTCTGGAAAACCTCTCCTGCAGGTTTGCAGGAGAGCCAGGCAAAGGGCACAAGCCTGGTGCTTTGAAACCAGCGGGAATGAAGGCACCGTCACCCTAGGGACCAGTTTATTCACATTTGCACCTCCATGAAAAACACCACACGTCACCCTTCTCTCGGCTGGGACACGTCTGTTGAGTGGAATTCTTAAACCTTGTATTTGACGATACATTTTCTTCTCAATTTTTAATAAATATAAAATGCTACTTATCCGAGAAAATTTTAGAAGTGGGTAACATGCTCATAATATGGCCAGCGCCACACAGTCACCCTTCCCCACAGGCAAAGTCACACCAAACAGCTCACTGTCAGTCCTGATCTTAGGTAACAGCTGGTGTGTTTTCCACGCTCACATACCGTCTACCTACGTTCTTTTGATGGCTGTGTAACAGCTTATCCTGTCAACGTACCATACGTCACCAAACTGCTCTCCTGTAAACACTTTGGCTTTAAAACCATCATTACAGATAACAGAATTACGAATGTCTTTGTTTACATGGCTTTTGGCTTCTCTTTGAGGAGCTTCTCTGCCGAAGTGCTGGAATGTCTTTATGACTCTCACCACGTATTTTCATGCTGTTCTGAGAATGAATTTCCCTTGTGCCCCTCCCTACATTCATACGGCAGAAGGTAGACAAAAATCTCCACCGAACCACAATTCACTAATGACACAGTTTTTGTCACTCCCTCTTTAATCCCACACGGAAGAAAGCTTTTGTTTCTGCTTTTCTGAAGCCGCCTTTGTGTTCTGAAATCCCAGTATCTGCAGAGAACCTTCTGGTCAAAGGGGAAGCCCTGGCAAGCACTTCCTACTTGCCCAGGTCTCCGCCGTGGTCAGTGGTACGTCCGTTGCTCTGTCCCATCCATTCAGGTTAATGGCTGAGAACTGAGCTTATTTACTTGAGTGCAAGAGAATATTAAAGTGATTGAGTCCCACGGAGCCAGGAAGTGATAACGTACGGCGTTGACTTCGAAGGGCACCCTTGGTGGGGCTAGTAAATCACTCACCAAGCATCCCCATCCATTATTTGAGGACACATGAGGCGATTTCCATCCCGGTGAATTAATTTCTTGGCTACTGTCATGGACTTCAGGGCCCATGATCAATGTTTTTACAATGAATACCAAATTAACCCAAACTGATTAGAGGCTTTTATAAGTTATTAATGGGATGTCACTCCGGTCCAGTCCTTCCTGTGCCTACGACGTTTCATTAAATAATCTCCTCTTGCTGGAAAGATCAATCTTCCTCCCCTCGTTGGACTTGTCAACGTCGATGGAACGCTCCCTGCTGGCTTTCTTACTCAGAACTGGGCGAGCGGTAATGCCCTTGGGGCTGTGACCTGGGGGAGGCAGCTCACCTGTTTCTGCTCAGTTCCCGGGGTTGGGGGGGCGCTGCCGGAAAGGAGAGAAAGCAGCTGAGCAGCGAGAGCGCCCAGGGCTGAGGGATGCGGTTTACAGGAGGGAGAAGGAGGCAGGAGGTCCTACCGGCCTTTGCTTTTAAGGGTCTGCCCCCGCCTCCCACTGCATTGAGATGGTAACTGACACACAAGGAGTAAGTTTAAGGTGAGGAGAGTGTTGATCTGTTACACGTCTCTGCTGCAAAACGCCTGCCATCACAGCGCCGGCTAACACCTCCGTCCAGCCACTTAGTTACCATTTCATCAGTCAGACAGGAAGACAAACACTGTATGATCTTGCTGACGTGTGGAACCTAAAAAACCCGAACTCACGGAAACCGAGAGCTGGACGGTGGTCGCCAGGGCCGCAGGGTGGCCGGGGGAGGGCGGGGAGGTGCCGGTCACAGGCAGGAGCTCCCAGGCAGGGGCAGGGTAAGTTCCGGGGCCAGCGCCCAGGCGTCTTACACAGAGAGCATTCTCTCTGCCCCGGGGACAACCTGGGGCAGCGCCAGGGCAGGGGAAATGTCGCCTGATGACAGTCTTTCCAAGGAGACAGCTGCTTGAAAACCTACATGGAGCGAAAGCCTCAGAAGGCGACGGTGCATCTCCTGAGCAGCCTCCCTGCCCTGCGGGTCGCAGGGGAGGCGGCCCTCGGACACCACCCAGCCCCTCGGTGACATCCGGCATCTCCCCGCTCCGGCAAGCCCAGCCTCGCTCGCCTTCCCACACATTCGGGCCCTCATTTCATGGAATCCTTACTCTCTTCTCATTCTCCGCATCGTGGTGGAGTCGTAGCCGCCCTTCATCAGAGCTTCCTTCTCACCAGGCGTGAGCAGACTGACCTGATCCTCACAGCGGCTCCCCACAAGACACGCGCTGTTACCTCCCGTCTACAGATGAGGAAACTGAGGCTTCGAGAGGTCATCTTAATCAAGATCACGCCTTCAGGAGGTGCCAGAAGCAAGATCAGAGTGTGCCCCCTTGACTCCAGAGCTTCTGTTATAAACGGCCCTTGGTAGCCAGAACAAACTAGATACAGCTTCCTTCTTCGAAGGCTTAAGATGAGGACCCGCAGACTCTGAGACGGATGAGGTGGTTGGGATGCCAGATGGGGCTCCCGGGTTCACATCTGGGCTGGCTCCCGGGTTCCCACTGTCTCGCTCGGGGTGTGGCGGCAGGTGTCCTGGCTCCACCTCCCAGCCTTTGAGCTCAGTGTTGCAAGGTGAGCGCCACCCACTGGGCCCTTCTCTCTGTACTTGTCTGTCCTGCCGAGAGCTGAGGGTCCTCCCCACGGTGCCAGGCCTTCTGCAGACGTCCACACCTGGAGCTGCACGAAGCAGACACTCTCCAGCCTCCCTCTTTACCGCCCTGCCCCTCACCCCATCTGACAGTGTTCTGGGCTTTCAAGAACAACCTCTTCATCTAGCATCTTATGCTGAATTACTGACACTTTGGTAGCGTGAATTTTTACAATGTTAATGAGCTATTTTTAAAAACCTTGTTTTCTCTAACGCGTTAACTCCAAGGCTCTGAAGTGACCCAGAGTGAGTGCAGACGCCTTCAGCTCAGATTTTTCTGAATCCTTCACCGACTCACAGAAACGTGTTAAGATGCTGTCTGGGGAGGAGGCAGCGTGAGCCAGCGCTAGTGGACGGGTGAGGTAAGACCCTCGCCTTTGTTGTTGCTGTTGACGTGTTAACAAGAAGAATAACCTCCTCTGACAAAACAGAGTGAAGCAGGTGAGAACGCAGCACCGGGACCAAAGGCGTCACACGGAGTGGATTTTCATAGCTTAGCTTCCTTAGAATGGATGCAGTCCTCCAGAGCCACGGCGGTCACGTCCCAGGCCTAAGACGTGTGACTGCCACCAGGGCAGAGGCCGGCCCAGGGCTCTGCACAGGCAGCCCTCCAGGGGCCGCAGAGAATGCAGGTGCAAAGGTCTCCTGGAGGAAAGGCTGCTGGAACCCAGGAAGGAAGGCCTGGTGGACACACAGGCCTGGGGAGCCCGCAGTGCCAGCAGGTGACCTAGGTCATCCCTGGAAGGAGGCCCAGGCTCCAGGTCCTGGCCGAGGGTCACAGCCGAGCAAGCAGGGAGCGGTCCACGAGGCCTGCCTGCTGGGCGGGCTCTGTTCCAGAGGAAACATTTCATCCAGACTGGAGGACCCAAGAGACCTGGGCAGGTACCCATCTCCCGCAGCCCCCACTGCGGACAGGATGCCACACCTAGAGAGGACGGAGAAGGGTTGGGGAACACATCTTGGGAGCACCGTTTCAGGCACGAATTTCTAGCAGAATGGCGGCGTCCCTAAGGTCAAGGTTGTCCGTCTCCTCTAACAATGCGGGGGCCAACCGGGCAGTACTCACCAGCTACGACGCGATCTGAAGGCCCAACACAGCTTACTAACTGAGGGCCATGTAGCGGCTTTGGAGAAAGTGCCTTTAAGGCCGTCCTGGTGCCTGGTGTCGCCTTCCTGTGACGACGGGGTTCCCGCCCGCGTGCATCACTGCGACCTCCCCACACAAGGAGGGGCCGCTGCGGGGCCACTGCTGGGAGAGCGCTGGGTGAACTTGGGGTGCAGCTGCGCTCTCTGCTCCCAAAGGAGACTTACTCATTTCAGTCTGACTCATTGTAATTAGAGTGGCTTTCCTTTGGGGAGCAATATTTACTTTTTAAAATAAAATGGCAATGAGAGATTTGTTAGTGTTTGCAAGGCCTGCCTGTGGGTTTGAATTTTCCTTGCCAAGACTGTGCGCTGGGGGCGCCTCTCGGTGGGTTGCTGGCCCCGGGACTCAGGAGTCCCCAGGGGAGGACGGCCGAGAGGGCACGTGACCCCGACAACGCGCACTGCCGGGCCCCTTACGGCACGAGTCTGCTGACTCCCGCCCCCGCACACAGGGCGCTCTGTCAGCAGTCATCTGCGCTGCCTGCTGCACTCCGCACAGGGACCGCAGAACAAGAGCAGCGAAGTTAGAAAGCTTAAAACCCAAATTTCCATGAGCACCTCAGTGCGCCTGGCAGTCAGCCCAAACGTCAGCGCTGACCGCTTCACCGAACCTTCACTTCCTCGGAGCAGAAAAGAGGCTGAACCGCACTAACGGATGGCAACGTCCTGAACAACTACGTCGGTTCTGGCCATTTGCCTCCGTCCAGTAGTTCTACGTTCAGGGCCTGAGGACCACGGGGACACACCGCTGAGGATAATCACTCTGTTCGCGCATCGCTTCTGACCTCGGCAGATCTTTCCTGAGTGCCAGGTGCTGGGCCAGGCACTCAGAACACACAGGTGACAATGCTGTTTAATGTGGCCCCAGTGTGATGACAGATACAAAGTGAACAGGGCCACTGAAAGCACGTGATGGCACTTGGTTGTAATATGGTCTTTGAGATGACTCAAAGATGCTTTTAACCATCCTTAGATGAGTATTAAAATAAAAATATGTAATTAAAAATTAAAAAAAACCCACACATGTGACAAATGCTGGATACTGACACTAAAGGCCGCCTGGCCGGGGAGAGACGTACCGACAGGAGATGCGTGTGACAGGAGCCTGTGCAGCGGGACGTGGCGCCGGGGGAGGGGACCCCGCAGTGCGGGCAGGGGTGTCAGGGCAGCGCTCTCAGAGAAGCTGACGCCCAGCTCTGTTGCTAGAGGGGTCTCGTCCGGTTTTGGACAGAGGGAACCCTGGGACTCGAACCACCCTGGAGGTCACCTGGCCCAGACCTTCCACTCACTAGCGGGCTGGCCGATGGCAGCCTGGCAGCCGGTCCACGAACACCCAGGACTGGAGCCCCTGTCTTTAACCATCAGCTCAGAGCCCCTTTCAAGACACCAGCCTGGCCATTCAGTTTCTCAAAACATCTTAGTTTTGCCAATTTGAGTGGGAATCCATGAAGACATCGGGGGTGAACAGACAGGGCGCCCTCGCTGGGGGCACTCTGCAGGCAGACACTTGGGTCGGGGGCCCGACTCCACGAGGGCCTGCGATCCACCTTCTGCATAAAAGCCTCCCAAGGAAACAGCCAGAGGTCCGAGAGCAAAACACAAGAAACCTCCATGACGCCACGCCCCGATGGTTCCCGTACGCAGTCCTTTGATGAGCTCTGACTCATGGTAAGTCTACAGTCCAAACATGCACTTACAGTCGGGGACGGCTTTAAGGCTGTCGGTACCAGAACCAAGGCACACGCGATTCCAATTCCAAGGGGAACGTCCAACAAAAGGAAAGGGAATTTTCCCTAGGCAGGTGTTCTGGTGCACTTTTCCAAAATTTAAGTCACACCAACACAGATTCTCAGTACAGCGCGATAGATTCAGTCTATAAAACGTAAACGTCATCAGCATGGACACTTGGCCACCGAACGCAACGTGCTTACCAGCTGTTGACCCTTCGGGCCCCACCCCGCGTACTGAAGCTTCGCGTCGCTGACTTCCGGGGGGTCTAGACTTTGCGGATCCCTGAGAGGAAAGAAACAAAGCAAACGGTGGGAAACAAGAATCTGCGACGCTGTGATAGTTCCCTTCAGCGGTAGCTCGCCCATTTCTCTTCCACGGTACCACTTTCAGGGGCTCGTGTTATCAGACGATCCATCTCGTTCAGCGCCCATTAGATTCCTTCAGATGGTAGTGTGTGTATATGTGCACATGATTTACACGAAGCTGAAACAGGTCCACCAGTGCCCAACCCAGATAGTAACAGATCCCATCTTTGGCTTTCCTGGAGCCAAACTAAGCATAATGCCAGGGCATTCTGACCTTCCAAAACCAGTGGTCTCAGGACAGGGTCCACCCTTTGGTTCATGATGGGAGGGAGAGCGAGAGAGACAAAGACAGAGACACTGAGGAGAGCAGGAGGGGCAGCCTGAGAGAAGGACTTCTTTGCTTTTACACATCCCTCACTTTTCATTCTTAACTTATTGATCTGCAAAATACCATGCAAAAAGCCCCATCTATGCACTTAAATAAAGATCATAATGAACGGAAGTCGTAACCAAAAAAACCACCTACCAGCTCTATAGACGTTAAACCTTTCAGTCAGTTTTGTAGCTGCCACTGTCTACACACGTGGAAAAGGCTGGTTTTCCTGTTTCTTTCGGATGGTGGGGCTCCCCAGGAGAATTACCCCCATGCTCTGAGGAGCAGGCCAGCCCGTCACCGGGCGGCACCGTTTCCGGGGCAGGAGACGTAGCCATGAATTTGCTCATTCATATGGTCTTCGGCAAAGAACGATGTTGAATTTTAGAAGTTGCTTGAAGCAAGGAGATGAGGCAAGAAGGGAAGGGAGGTGAAACAGGGAGGGGTGTGCTGACTCAGGGCTTGGGTCAGTAGAAAATTCTAAAGTCAATGCTTAATAAACCTTTAAGACCAAACAGAAGACATTTCAGAGTGAAAAGTGCTGGGGAGGTTGGGATGGCCTGCAGCGCGCCCAGGCAGCTCTAGGCGGCGTGGGGGTGGGTGTGGAGAAACCAGGGGGACCTGAAGACAGGTGGTGCGTGCCAAGGAAGGGACGGCACAGGCGACAGGCATCCGCTGGGAAGGCCGACGCCCGGCGCCCAGGCAGTTAGAAGAGGAAAGTGGGGGTCTTAACTGTCTAGGTTCCTAATGAATTTTAACAAGTCTTACCATTTCTATGTTTCTAATATTTCAAAATATTTTTACAAATACGGGTGATTTCCTCTCTAACCTTATGTAGAAAGGCCTCCTAAGGGTGACTCAAAATCCAAAAGTGATCAAATAAAACAGCGATAAATTACATAAAAACTAAAAAATTTTGCATGATCAAAAAAAAAAATCACAAACAAAAGATAACTGGGAAACCGGGAAAAAGTATTTTACCAAATATCACGGAGAAATGACTAATATTCTTTTACATAAAGAACTCTAGTAAGGTTATAAAAGACCAAAAAAAAAAAAAATAGAAATACGAGAAAAAGACTCAACCAGATAATTCACAAAAATATAGAAAAATGGTCCTCAAATGTATTAAAAAGTATGCAAATAGGTGCAAAATTAGAAAAATACAAATGGAAACTATACTGTTATCATTTCTCACCTATAAAACTGCTCCCGCCTCCAAAAAAAAAGAGAAACAAAGGAAAGCAAGACACATTGTGCCGGTGAGGCGGCGAGGAAACAGGTTTCTCACTTTGCTGGTGAGGATGCAAACAGGCACAACCCTTGCAGAGGAAAGCTTGGTGACACCTAACAAAACACACACGTCATTAGCTCTGGCCCTAGAGCACTCCCTAGAAGGCATAACCCCCCAACATAAAAGTACATATGCAGAAGCCAACATCCATCGCAGCTTTGTAATTACAAGACGTTGTAAACAGTATGTGTTTGAATAAACTAGGGCACATACACACAATGGAACACGGTACAGCTGTGAAGAAGGACAGTGTCTATCGACCGATACGGAGTGATTTCCACGACAGGGTTATTTCAGGCAAAGCCCAGCAGAATATCTGCAGTGTGCAATCCACCCTATAAGAAAGGGATCTAAGAGAATACACGGTGTCTCCTTGTTTGTGAAAAAAAGAAATGCGGTGAGCACAAGCCAGAAACCAGAGCTGGGTTACGCGCAGGATGGGCGGGATGGTGGGGGGACCGGGCCGGGTTGCTGGGACGAGAGAGGAGAGACACTCCTCTGGGTGTATTTTGTGGTATCATGCCCTGTCTTGGGCCACAGTAGGGTTTCATGTCTCTTCACCTGCTCCAAAAATAAAACAACTAAAAACAGCCAGGATGTGGGGGAGCCCAGGATGGAAGAGAAACACTAACAACAGAACAACCCCCTTTTACAAATGAAGCACAAAACTACACTGAGGGGGCTGGGAAGCAAAGGACCCACATAAGTAACTTTGGGAAGCAGGATCCTGAGGGCATACACCTGAAGGCAAAGAAGAACTGCTGTCACCTGGTGAGTAAACGTATTTCTCACAGGGTGTGGGCAGCAACTCTGAAACTACTTAATGTAGGCACCAGAAATAAACTGCTCTGCAAACACATAAACATAATGGAGATAATGAAGACCAGACTTCTCACTGTTGGAGACAAATGTTACAAGGAAAGGGTGAAGCTAAAATAAACTGTGTGATGTTGGACTGGAAGCAGAGGTATTGGTATAAACCAATGGTGATATATGTAGCTCCGAAATACAGATAGGTGTGTGTCCACGGGTTAGCATATGCGCATGTAAGTCCTTACTCTGCTCATGGAGAGACCCAGAGCCAATGAGCCCCGGTAACAATGAGCACCCCCAGAGCCCAGATCTTGGTCTCTAAGCACCGTCTTCCAATTTAAAAAATGCAGGGCTCCCCAGAGAAGTAACTGCATCCAGGCTGGAAAAGGGAAAAGGCAGGATGAATCTGGAACACTTTATGGGCCAGAAAGTAAGGAAATACTTGAAAAAGATAGTTTTGTTAATAGAAGGCAGAAGCTAACCTAAAGGAATTTCTCATGGCCAAAGTTGGAATGATATGAGCAACAAAATAACAAATGATAATCCTGGGTTAACCCATAGACTGAAATAAATATCCATGAACCTACACTGATACAAATAGATGATCAAATAAATAACTAAACGGGGGAGGAAAGTCGCTCTTTATTTTTATTTGTGTATTTTTTACTGAAGTATAGTCAGTTTACAATGTGTCAGTTCCTGGTGTGCAGCACAACGCTTCAGCCCTACGTGAACATACCTACACTCCTTTCCGTGCCCTTTTTCATTATAGGCTATTGCAAGACACTGAGCACAGTTCCCCGAGCTCGGCAGCAGGCCCTTGTGGTTGCAGCTCTTTCTCACAACAGAATTCCAATTAATAAACGTAAAAGGAAAGAAGGTAGGAGTGCCAGCCCTGAATGAACACCAGTACTGAGCGTTGCAGACGAGGTCCCTGGCGGGTCCTAAAATGAGGGGGCGAAAGTTTGTAGAGAAACAGGATTCGCATGTGTCCAAGCATGTCCCCCGAGACACTGACCCACCACAAAGGGGAGAATACCAACTTCCCCGGGAGGAACCCTGCAGACAGCAAGGCAGCCGGGAGACCGGGGCGGCGTCAGCAGAAGGAAACAGAGCACCCTGAGCCTTCAGTAAGGGCGCCGAGGAAAGCAGAACATCCTACACCTGCTCTCGTCGCCCACAAAGCCCACTGCAGCTCCCGGGGAACAAATGTGCAATCTGGATAATTAAATACGGTCTAACCTTTCCTTTTCCTTCGTGCTTAGTCTAGCTCCGCTTGCCCACAAGGGGCCTCGCACCCAGCACCTCAGACCAGAGTTCCTGGTGCGCAGTGGCCGTGCGGACGCCTGCACTGGGCGGGCCGCGTGCAGAAGTGCTGCACACGACACTCAGTCCCGGACGGTGGCGGCGGGCCGTGTGCACCGCCATCTGCAGCGGGCGCAGCACAGCGGCCGGGCCCGCCCCGCCCCCTCCCGCGGACCAGTCCCCGCGCAGCCGCCCCGCCCAAGGCCTGTGGGGGGAGGGGCGCGCGCTCGGGACCGCCCGCTGCTCTGAGCGCTGATCAAAGAACAAAGCTTTCCTTTGCCTCTGAGCCCCGCTCGCCCCCTTGGCAGGAGGACCCCTGTGTGGACCAACTCGGGTGGGGCAGCAACAGTATTTTTGCCAAAAATGCACCCCCTACACTTCAATCATGAGAAAACTTCAAACCCAAATTGAGGTTCAAAGCAAAATACCTGACTGGTGACCTTCAAAAGTGACCTTTTAAAAGAGTTAAAAGTGGACTTCAGCGTCCTCTCTTCCAGCTTCCCCTCTTCTGGTTCATCCTCTGCTTCCATCTCCTGCTGATGGCTTCACTCCCACGAGCCTAGCAGACACCCAACTTGGTTTCATGCTCAACCCGCCTCCTTCACAGAAACGCCCAGACCCCTGGAGCCCCCAGAGAAGGGCACAAGCCAGCTGCGGTCCCCAGCCTCGCTGGGCACTGACCCTTCCAGTCAGCACAACTCACGTTCTCCCCGACGACGGCTCCAGTCTTCCCTGGTACCTTCACATCCCCTTTTACCTGCTGCCCCCTTCTTCCAAGCAGAGGCCCACCTGCGGGACAGACAGGAGGGGGCCCAGTTCTGATCACCCTCCTGGGAGACTTGCTGCTCCCTGCAAGGTGGGCTGGGCCCCCGCTGCTCACATCACCAGAGGCGGCGACAGCTTTCAAGCCAGGTCCCGCTCTGCTCGGGCAGCCCCTGGCGGTAACTGATTGCCGCAGGGGACCTGGGGCGTTTCCACCCAGTGCGGTGTCCTCAATGGGCCATCTTTGCTCTGAGCTCCCCGTTGGGTTGTCCCAGGTGGTCACACTATAACCGAGCAGGACCCCAAGGGGACATCTGGGAACAGAGCACCCCACCCCCACCCACGTCCTCCTCCTGCCTCTTGTCTGTAGAAAACCTTTAGTCTCCTAGGGCTTCCCTGAGTTTGAAAGATTGCATTCAATCAGAGAAGTGAGAAAATGCAGAAAGAAGGGAAACAGTCAAGCAAGACGAAATGATAATAGTTCAGCCATCACACGACGTCAAGGAACTTTAGCTCCTCCTCAGATCATATTACAGAGCACATTCTGAGCCGCGTCCTTTGAGCTGTTTTGCAGACACTGAAACCCCCACCGGGTGGGAGAAGTTAACTGCCTGCTGCCCCCCAGCACGTGGACCCCAGACAGGCTGGAACCAGAAGGCTGCTGATGTTGACTCCCGGTGACCTCCCCACCAGCCGATCAGAGGAACGTCCACGAGCTGATCACACACCCACAGCCCCCCTCCCCACCTGGTCTTTAAAAACCTTTCCCTGAAAGCCTTCGGGGAGGTCGGGTCTCTTAAGCACCAGCTGCCTGGACTCCCTGCTTGGCTCCTGCAATAAACGCTGCACTTTCCTTCACCGCCACCCGGGGTCAGTAGACTGGCTTTACTGCACGCGGGCGAGCGGACCGAGCTTGGTCCCGTAACAAGATCTGCATGCGTTTGAGGCCGAACCCTGCTTCCTATCCTGTTCCCAGCCTTGCAGCTGCCACTTTGTCCTTGTGGCCTGAAGCCTTTCCCTCCCAATCCTGCCTGCTGTCCCACTGGTCTTTCACAGGCATTATTCTCAATAAACCTGCATGTTTAGTCTGCTTCCAGGAAGGCTCAGGTGGCACCTGGCTCCCTGCTACAGACGACAGGTGTGCTCCCTCCATCCACACACATGGGTACCCATCTGTCCTCCCCTCAGCCTCAGAGGATGAGGCCTCCCCTTTCCTGTCGAAGCCGGCTCCCTCTTTGTACCCCCTTCTCCATTCCAGCCTAGAACCATCAAATCCTTTCCTTTGCACTCACATTTCTGGGAAACCTTTATTAGTTATTTTAAAAAATTAAATAATATTTATTTTCCAGGGCAGAAAACCTGAGCAGAAACTAGAGTTCCCAGATACCTGGTGTCTCCTGCCTCCAGTTTCCCGAATTATGAACCTCTTGCACTGGTGTGACACATTTGTGACAACCACAACCGACGAACCAAGATGGATACATTACTACTCACTAAATTCTACAGTTTACATCAGGGTTCACTTAGCCTTGCCCGCTCTGTGGGGTTGGACAGGTATGCAGTGTCATGTGTCCACAATACGGAAGAGCTTCACTGCTCTACAAATCCCCTGTGCGCCAACCGTCCAGCCCCCAAATCCCTGGAAACCACTGATCTTTTCACTGTCTCCATAGTTAGGCCTTGCCCCGAACGTCGCAGAACTGGAACCGCAGAGTGCAGGCCTCCCAGACGGCCTTCTTTCACTCAGCGATGCGCGCTTCAGGTTCCTCCGCGCACCTGCGAGGGGTGACTGCCGCGCAGCTCCGGCCCCCCAGGACCTGCCCCGTCTGCTCTTTCTACCTTCAACCTCTCTCCTGGTTCTTACTCCTTTCCACGGGGGGACGTTCCCATCTACGTACAAAACAAGCGTAACGAGGAAATGAACAAAACACACCTCATCTGACGTAGCATCCCCACCCTTTATGACCCACCCCTACTTGACTTCTCACCCGGACTTAGGTAAGTAGGTCACATGCAGGGGTCATTGTCTGACCTTCCAACCCATCCTCAACCTAATGGAACGTGGCTTCCATCCCACGTGAAGCTGAAACGGCTCGAGTGAATCACCAAGTTCTCCTTCTGTGGGCTCTTCCACCTCTGCCTTCTCTTTAAACGTTGAGTGTCTGGGGCTCCCACCGCCAGCACCTGGTCCTCCCCCCAGGGGATTCCTTCACTCACAGTTAACCTCTGTTCCTACTCCGAGGAGCACCGTCCCCACACCCCAGCCCGGGCCTCTCCCCAGACTTCGGACGGCGTACAGGGCATCTCCACGTGGACATCCCAGGAGTCCTCATCCCTGACATGAGAGCAACAGAGTCCTCTGTCCCTTTACCCTGGTGGCGGCACCACAGTCCGCCCAGCCATGCAAGCTAGGAACAGGCTGCAGGCGTCTTAGAGATCAAGGAGCCGAAGCTACGTGCTGTGGGTCAGACTGTGCCCGCAGATACGGTGAGTCCCAGCCCTGCCACCTGAGTGCGACCGTATTTGCCAACAGGCTCTTGCAGATGCCATCATATTAAGATAAAGTCATTCTCGAAAAGGAGGGGAGGCTGATCGGAATCCAGGATCCGGAGTCTATGCCAGAGAGGGTAGGACACACAGGCCAGACACAGAGGAGAAGACCCAGGGGTGACGGAGGCAGAGGTGGGAGGGCCGCACCACCAGCCAAGGGGCCCCGAGGACTGACCGCATCCCCCAGAAACGGGATGAGGCGAGAAGGCGTGCCCCCGCAGGTGTCAGGGAAGCACGACCCCACTGGCGTCTCAGTTTCGGACTCTGGCGTCCAGAACTAGGAGGGAACCCACTTCTGCTGTTTGAAGCCGCTGGGTTTGTGGTGATCGCTACTGTAACATCAGGAAACTGGTACATCCTTTGTACTGAGATTATCTGAAGCCCCGAGGGCAAGTGACTGGGTCAAGGACACACAGCTGACTTTTGTTTGAAGATTAATCTCCTGCTTTGGTCAAAGAGAAAAAAAAAATCTCCAACTGACTGCGGAACAGAGGAGAAAGGCCGTCAGAGAGAAGGCCAGACGCCAGCCCGGGGGAGCTGCATCTGCTGACCCTCCCTGCGCTTCCGCGCTGCTTCCTGGGGAGCAAGGTCCTTCAGCAGAGGGGCCTGGATGCCCAGTCACCACGGAGGACCACGCAGAGCTGTCTGCCCGAGGCCCCAGACCGGGGTCACTGTCATCACATGATCCTCCATCAGGGACCGGATGACTCTGAAGGGTGTGCGTGTGAGAGAGAGAGAGAGAGAGAGAGAAAATGCATAAAGGTACGTATGTATTTATTTGTGGGTGGGTTGTGCCCCCCCCCCATTTTTCTGTCTTTCTTTTTATTCACTCATTTATTTTAAAGAATCCGCGGTGGGCCCTGTGATGAATCATCTCCTGGGTGGAGACGGATCGGGAAGAAAAAATGACGAAAGAAGAATAAAATTATCTGGACTTACTCTGTCTCAGAATGGTCATGCAATCCATTCTGATTTTGCTTATTGGAGCAATAAACAAAACAGGGCATAAATCATGTGGGGTTCTGACGAGGAACTCAGTGCAGCAGAGTTTACCCATTTATCTTCCTGAGCTAGTTCAGGGGACTGAAAAGCTTCCCCACAAAACAGCACTTGGAGGAGAAGAGCCAACCTGCTCTTCTGGCTCCTTAAGCCACCACGGTGAGAGGCGCCAAAAACAGCGTTTTTAATGTTGAATGATGAGTGTTCTCTGAGTCTTCCCCCGTGCTTTGCACAGCGGGTAACATAAAGATGCAAGGTACATGCCTGGCCCCAGAACAGCACCTGACACGTCGCAGACACCCACGTGCGTTCACAGAAGAGGGAGTAAACGGGTGGATGGGTGGCCGAACAGGATGCAGTCACTGTCGCTGATGACCAGGCTCGTGGCACCTGAGAGCGAGGCACCACTTACAGGTTGGCGTCCCCGTTTCTCACGCGTGCCTCACATCACACAGCTACGTCCTTGCAGGCAGGGATTCTCCCAGGCACAAATCCTTCCGGAGGGGCCCGCACAGTGCATGCATTACTATTTATTTTAAGGGGGGTCCTGCACCTACGGTGTACCAGGCGCTCCTTTCCTCGTGGAAGATCTGGACGGTGACGTTTTGGGGCAGAATGCTCTGCTCGCTGAGTGGCTGGGGGAGGCTCATTCTGAGATATTTACCATGTATCCCCAACCCAACCTACAGGGACACTTTACATGCGTGATCATAAATGTAAGTACTAAATAGAGTCACGTGGAGAGATTTTTTAAACAAAAGGGGACTCATGCCTCATGTGTTGCTCTGTGGCAATGTCTAGACTGTGCTCAATCAACCCTGTAAAGGAGGACACGAGGGAGGGGCGGGGAAGGTCTGGAGCCTCAGCTGAGTGGTGAAGCGTATTCTGGGGGTGATGAACGCTCCACAGTCGAAGGAGGTGATGGCCACACAGCTCTGGGAAACACGAGATACCACTGAACTGCACAATTGCAATGGATGAATTGCATGGTGTGTGAGTTACATCTCAATAAAGCTGGGACAGGATGGGTGGAGGTGAGAGAAGGGGATGAGGAGGAGGAACAGGGAAGAACAGGAAGGGGGGGGAGAAGGAGGAGGGGGAGGGGAGGGGAGGGGAGGAGAGCAGCACTCCCTGGGGCCGTGCCGGGCATTAAGCCTCACCGGCAGACCCTGGGTTCAAGGTTATTTCTGTTCTGCTAATGACCTAGTGGCACGCCTTCATGCTCTCAACGCTTCCTCAGGACGTGCTCCCTGAATCGGGATTCCCACGCTTCCCACCTGTCCAGGGTGGACAGTCTCAAGGGCGACAGTGGCAGGCAGCCAGCCTGAGCTCCCACTCCTCCCTCTGGACGCAAGTGGAGAAAGTCTGCTGGACTGAGGGGCCCACCTGCCCTTCTCTTCCATCATCTCTTCCAAGGAGATGGGATATGCAGCAGAAATGGTAGACGGTTTGGAGATTTGCCATGAAGGGTTTAGCAGTAAGAAATCACACTCTTTAAGTCCAGACCACACATATCTGGACGGGAGGCTGCGAGCCTTACTTACTAAGAAGGAACCCTGACTATTTCACCATCTAAGCCTGCAGAGAGCTGGGGTAAGGAAGGCTGCCCTCCATACAGTGGAAGCAGGGCTCTCCCAGGTAATACATCTGCCCACGGTCTTCAAGAAAGTCCACATCCGCATCTTATAACAAAGGGTGTGGGTCTAGTTAAAAACTGCATATTGTGTATACCTATTATATTCAAAATGCAAATTACAGAGAAAACTCAGCAAAATCTTTCTGGCCTGTGCGGTAAATGGGGTTTTCCAAGCATGGCCACAACACTATTTCAGGTCCCAAAATGCTTTTTCAAAACCTTGGTGCTTTCCATCCAAAGACAGAGTTTATTTCCAGGAAACCTGGCAGGGCTTTGACTGCATCGATGACCAGAAGGCGGCGGAAGAGCCGCTGTGATACTGCTCCGATGAGACCCAAAGGTAGCAGCGCGCACCTGGGTCCTCTTTCCTGGGGGCCCAGGCCACGTGGAGAGACTGCACACAGGTATCGCAGCCAACAGAGCTGCTGAGAGCTCAGCTGACAGCCGTCAACCGCCCGGCTCGCGCAGGGGCAGCCTTATGATGAGTCCCGCCCCCGGCCCCGGGCGGCCCCCGCTGACACCGTCTGGAGCAGAGACGCGCTGTCCCCGTGAGCCCCATGCAAATGGCAAACTGATGAACAAACGAAATGTGAGATGTGAGCCACCCAGTTTTGGGGTAGTTTGACATCCAGTCAAGTAGCTGGAACATCCGGCCCGAGTACGTGGAAAAGAAGAAGAGAACACTGGGGGCTGGTGCGAGGCAGTTGGGACAAGGGGATCTTCACGGTGTCATCGGAGGCGCAGATGTCTTAGTTACGTATACAAAAGGAGAGCCCCTCCCCGCGTTCTCCACAGTCCCACTGGCCCCGCCAGCCCTTCTCCACAGGCAGAGACGGTTAGGAAAGGCAGGAGCCCCCCACACCCCAAGCTTCTCTCCCCACACGGATGAGCCAGTGTCCTGCTCGGGAGGTGGGACGGCAGCAGCCTCCCGCGGTGGGGGGGGGGGGGCGCCCACCGACGCTCTCAAACGGCGCCTCTCCCGTCCCGGCCCTTCACTGCTCCCCCCCGTGTGTTTCTCTCCCCCTCTCCTGCACCCCCCTCACACTGTCTGTAAGCCCCTCTTTTCACTTTTTCTTACCTTCTCTCCCTACATGTTGGGCGCTGATATCTGCACTGTCAAGTATTTGGGAGAAGGTGTTGGAATCATTTGGAGCGGGGACGATAAAATGGCCCTCTTGGGCGGCGCTGAGGATAAACTGGATGGCTCATGTGAGGTCAGCGTTTTGTTCAGCCACACGGCTGATGACTGGCATGTGGGAACGAGCCACAGGTGTGGGGCGAGCCGGCTGGGGCTTCTCTGACTAGTCCAGAGACCACACGCTTCACGATTACTGAGCGAGCTGCTTAAAAGAGGCAGATTCCTGGTCTCCACCCCCGGTGTACTAAAGAGAGTGGGCTGTCACGCTTTCCCCTTTTCTGTTCTCCAAAACACCCCTCCTGGGCCCCTAGTAGCTGCCCTTCTCCTGGCACAAGGACTCTGTTCCACAACCTCCCTTAAAGGTGGGTGAGACCTTGCTCTAAATTCACTGCTAGGAAGTGCCCGATCATGGAGGAGGTGTGCCCTTCTTCGCTTTGTCGTCTCCTGCTAGCTGAGAATTCTGTGTGATGGCTGGGCCTGCAGCAGCCACCGAGGGGCGCGAGGTGGAGGCTGCCGGGTGGGGAAGCAACACGGTGGCCTGGGTGCCTGACTCTGTGGGCACCAGCTGGGCATTCCTCTCTGCACTTTCCCACACAAGAGAGCACGTTCTTCCCCGTAAAAGCCTTTGTTATATTGGGTTTTCTGTCCCCCCCAACCTAACTGAATCATATCTAATATACTTTGTTCTGGATATATCCTAGAAACATGCATTTTTTGGTAAGCTCTCCAGATGTTTTCAAAATAAACCAAAGCTTGAGAACCGGTCCAGCTAAATACCCAGCATCTGCATCTCAATGAATTGCACTCTGATGATGTGGGCTGCTCGTGGCTCTTGGAATGAACACCCGGGAAGGCTGGGAGGTCACAGCACCTCCATGCAGCCCCGAGGACCTGACCACACACGTTCTACATGCATGGAGGGGCGGGGCTCCCGGGCTCTGTGCCCTGCGGACCTGATGATCCCTGCTCCTTCTGTCTGACAGCTGGGTCTGTTACCTGAAGACACTGATAAAGCCCTTCACGGAATTATTTTAAACCAATTTAACTGTGTATATTGATAAAAATAAAAATAAAAAGGAATATTTTATATATTTTTATCTTTAATATATTTTTAATAAAATATATAAAATATCTTTTGTTTTTATTTTATTTTTATATTTAATATATTTAAATAAAATACATAAAATATTTTATATATTTTTATTTTATTTTAATATTTTATTTTATATTTAAAATATTTTTAAATATTTAAAAATGTTAAAACATTTAATATGTTTTCTATTTATTATGAAATAATAATAAATAGTAACAATAACCATAAGAGCACAACCGCGAGAAGCCAGCCAATATCAAACCCCCAACAGCTCCGGCAGGGAATGAAAAGCAATAAACCAGGAGGCACACAGCGCGGACCAGCACAGACGGGAAATTATCTTCGGAGCGGAAACGATTCCGATCAGCTAACAGCAAGGCGAGGGCGACAGGCCCCAGCGCCTCGGCCCCCCCGGCCCCCCGGGCCCCCGGTCCCGGGTGGAGAGCCCAGCCCGGGCGGGAGGCCTGCAGAAACCGCTCTCTGCCCCGCAGACGCGCTGCTGGCTCCAGGGCCGCCCCGCATGCCGCTCCTCGCCCGCTTCCGCCGACCGCAGGCCTGCCTGTCACCCCTCCCAAGGCCGAAGGCATGGCGGACCTTTCAGCTCACCCGCGGGGGTCTTTACAGAACCAGGCCTGAAACACTCTCGTTGCTCAAAGTCGCGTCTTGCGTGACGAGGCTCTGGGAAGCGGTTTCCGCCTCAGACACTCGTCCGGCCCCGGGGCTTCCGGCAGGCGCAGAGCCAAGCCGGGGGCTCCTTCAAGGCTCCTCGTGGTCCGAGGCAGTCCCGGCCCGAGACGCTCGGCCTGCTGCGCCCCCCGCCCGCCCCCCTGAGCTGCCCGTCTGCAGACCGTGAGGGCCGGGCGCGCTGACACGGGTCGTGCCGCTGCGCTTTCGGAGAGAAGGCTCGGCCCTGGACAGGAGCCCAGCAGCCTGCGCACGGCCAGGCCGTCGGGGCGGCGCCTGGCGCCCTGAGGCCCGCGCGGTGCCGCCCTGAGTTTTGCGCTCGACTGGCCCCGGCTGGCGAGCTGTGCTCCGCCGTCCGTCAGCAGCCAGCCCGGCGGGGACGAGCTTAGTCCATGGCAGGACGTCGTGAGACGTGGTGTTGGACTGGGAGTGAACTTCAACTGGACGAAAGCTGAGCAGATGCTCAGCTGGTGGACACAGCAGCTTAAAAATTACATCCAGTTGGCTCCTAAATGCGCCTCTAAATTTCTGTGCTTCCCAGGCCTGGGAAGCAGCATCCTCAGCGGGGAAATGCCCCAGCTCACATTCTTCTGTCCATTGTTAGCAGCTCCATAAATACTTACTAGTCCAACACACAGCATGGTTGGCTGTACTTTGCAAACCAATCGCCCCCCCCTCCCGGGGGGGGGGGGGGCAGCACTGCCTGCCTGGTGTCTTCATGGTGCTGTCTGTCATCAGGGTTCAACAGAAAAATGGAGACCAAAGTCACAAAAGCCCACCGCACCCTCCCCTCTGACCGCCTAGACGGGCAGCCCCGGGGCAGAAGGCAGGATGCTGCTGCACAGACGCTGGAGGTCCAGGTGTGGGGCCTCTTCCTTTCAGCTGCCAAGGAGCAGACACACCCAGGACACGCAGGACAGTCAGGACATGTCACTGGGATGTGCACCTGTTTGGATCTGGTCTCACCTCCAAGAGGGGAGGTTCTCAAAAAAAAAAAAAAAAAAATCCCTTCCCCCAAATCTGCCCAGAAAGTGAGCGATGCTCAGGCCGGAGCCCCTCAACCGGCCCTGAGGCTTGTGCCGGGGGCTGCGTGTGAACAGCCTCTTCGGAAGTTTCCAACCTGCCCCCACCCCCGCTCACTTCCTGTCCTGCCAGATGCCTACTTCCCCACTGCCCTGCCACCTACAGAGCACTCCAAAGGGAACAGCTGTGGGGACCAGGTTGGAAGGGCTCCCCGAGTGCTGCGTCAGGATAGGAGAGGCGCTGGGCACAGGCTCTGCCCTGGGAGGGAAACCAGGCAGGCACGGTGGCGCCTCCCTCGGGCACCAGATGGAGGATGGGGGTCAAAACCCCCAGCCCTACAGGGTAGTGAATCTAAAAGGAGAGGGGTCTAAACAGCAGAGCCACCTTGGATAACAATGTGGTAGCTTCTTACCAGCTGACACATACATCTGTACGACCCAGCGATTTCCCTCCTAGCTGTTTACCCAAGAAAAGAGAAAGCATGAGCCTGTGAGACGTTCTGTATGCAGGCGTTCCCAGCAGCTTTACTCGTAATAGCCCCGGGTTGGAAACTACTCAAATGTCACATGGTGAAGGCACAGACTAATTACGGGCTATCCATGTACTGGACCACTTCTCGGCAACAGAACATATGACCCACGGACGCTGGCAATGACGTGGGTGAATCCCGGAAGCAACGATGCTGACGAAGAGGCCAGGCACGCAGGTCCCCGTGTATGGCTCCGTACAGAAGACACTCTAGAGAAGGCAGCACTATAGAGATAGATGCCAGGGGCAACCACAGGGGGCAGGGGATGGGCACGGGGGACTGTTTCGGGGGGATGGGGACGCGCCCTAGCTTGTTGCGCAGGTGTTTCTGTGATTGCTCCCGTTGGGCAAAACCTAATGAAAACTTGTCATTTAAAAAGTGTGAGTTTCACTGTAAGTAAGTCATGCTGCAATGAGGCTGTGATCACACAGATGTGACCAGGGCAGGCTTGTCTTTCTAAGGTCCAGATGACCACCCCTCCTGCGGCCCTTGAGTGCTGCTTTCCTGGTCTAGGCTGCCATGATGTTTCATCTACGCTGGGGTCACCAACGTCCAGCGCCCTGGAGGGACAGTCTGGAGCACAGAGAAGAGAGGAAGGTGATGTAAAAACAGAACCGACCAGACGAGACAGCAGGGGAGAAGTGTGCCTTTCCACTGACCACCCCGTGGCCAGCACGGTCCCGCAGGTGCACAGCACATGCTGCAAACGTCTGGCCGGCTCAGCCACCCTGGGGAGTCAGCCAGAGGCACCCGGCGTCTCTCTTTAGGAAAAGGTCTGTGAACGACAACAGAGCTGACCTCAGGGATGTGGGCAGATCCTTCTCAGGTGACTGACTCTCAGGCCCCGTTGAAAGGGTTCGGCCTACATGCCTCTAACTCTGCGTGGCTTGGGACTGGCCCCGAAGTTCCTCGAGAAGTCCAAGGCCGTGTGCAGACTGCGCATAGCCCAGCTCCAAAATGCAGGAATCCAAAGAGGCAACTTCCCCGCTGAGCCCACTAGGTGGCGCTCCTGTCAAGCCCCAGCCCAGACGCTGGCTGAGCGGACGCATCACTGCCCCTTTCTGGGGACAAATTCAGAAAACAGAACCGCAGGCCCCATCTCACCGCCGTGGTGCAGACTTCAGTGCACAGTGCGTTTACTGAGTATCATCAAACACGTGCTCATCTAAGACCTGCCGCTACTTCTCTGCATCTGTCAAGATGACAAGGAAATGAACGTTTCAGGGGAAACTTCCATCACGTGTTCCCAGAGCCAGAAGCGTTATTTCTCAGTTCCAGATATAATCCCGGAGGGTCACTTAGTGACGGCAGCAAGTGAAGAGGGGCAGGGCCGGTTGACCCCAGATCCAACCCAGAGACACCTGAGTAACTTCAAAAACCCTCCTGAGGTCTCATCCTCCGAGTCGCTGGTCTAATGGATGTGGGGGCCCAGGCTTGTATCTTCTTACTAGACAATACTGCTTTATTAATGAACCCATTTCCTCCAACTGTCAGCCAACATCTATGGACTCCCTCCTGTGTGGGGAACAATTCGAGGATATGAACGCTCGGGTCCACAAGGCACCTGACAAAATGATGCACCATGCGTGTTTTCACCTCATTTCCAAGTGGGTTTGTTTGCTTGAAAATCTTTAGATGTGGCAGGCGAGTTATTGAGAACAGCAAATGATTCAATGGGAAAGAATGGTTGAAACAGACGCCCTTTGCACGTGGCTGAGGGAGCCTGGTAGCTCAGATCTGCAGGTGCAGCCTCCCCTGTGCTATTCTTGGGCAGCCCTGCTCCCGTCCTGGGCAACAGCCTCTGGGCCCACTGACACAGGCCAAGCTCCTTCCAGCAAAACCCCTCTTTCTGACACCTTAGAATTCAGGAGAGAACAGTGTCAGGCAGTAAATTCATCTTGCAATAGGATCTAAACCTGCTGTTCAGAAAAAATCATCTATCTACACAACAAGGTAGCAATTTAATGCAAGGATACATCACAGTGTAAAATGAGAAGCAAGCTCACTCGAGGAGCTCAGAGCTGGAGGGGATTTTGACGTTGGGACTTGAAGCATCAGAAGGATGTGGACACAAGATGCACCACAGCAGGAAGTCCCTGGCGTCTGTGTGTGGGGTGGGGCAGAGGATGGGGTGAGCAGAGGAGGGACACACCTTCTGTTGGGAGCGGCGATTACACTCATCACCGATGTGGTCTTTCATGGAAGCAGGTCTGGCACGTAGGAGGCATTACATGTGTCTTTCTCCCTCTAACTGCAGGCAAGACCCATCGATCACGGCATTCTTCCCCACAGAGCCCAGGCATAGCTCTAGACTGCCTTTAAACCCAGAGCTGCAGGAAGCTGTTAGAATTGATCAGAGCTAGCATTGAGTATGAAATTTATTTTCTGTCCAAATGTAGGGAAATTGTGGGGAGGGTGATGAATTAGATTTGGCTGCATAATGAAAGCTCTTGGTTCCACCATGAAGAGAGCCTGTAGTGCATTCTGCACACCAAAGTAGGCACTTAAATGCACCATCTCCTTATTCTGCAGTATTTCATAAAACCGTTACATGAACCCTATGAGTCAGGCATTTTATTTCCAATATATATAGGGAGTAATTGTGCCCAGGGAAGCAAAGTTAACTTTTCCATGATTACACAGTAGAGAGGCTGACTGGGGATGCAGTCCCAGATCGATTTGACTTTAAAGTTCATGTTCTTTTGGTAATGCTTGCTAAGAGTCTGGACTTCAGGGGAGGGAGGGAGGGAAGGAAAGAGGCTGGAGTGGAAGGGAGCGGGAGGGGGAAGCAGCTGAGACCGAGTCCTACAGGAGATCTCAGAGCTGTCCATAGTCCTGAAATGTTGTGAAAGCCAGTAATGTAGGCTTCTCCCTGCCTGATGCCACGGCAGAGACATGGAAGGTGCCATTCTAAGAACTCTCTTTCTCCTATATTTTGGCTTCAAGTTGGCACTTCCTTGATGTATGCAAATAGCTCTGTTCCTGCAACTTTCAGCAGATCTGCAGAGCAAAGTAGGTCTGAGCGAAAGGTCCAGCAGCAGGGTCCCGGGGGTTCAGGTGGAAAGAAACGGCTGGGAAGGAAATGTGGAGGCACTGCCACTGTGCCGGGAATTCTCACCGCTGCCCTCATGAACTGGCTGCCTTGAATCTTCTCACACACCAGGCTCAACTTGCAACAGCCACAGATTTAATTAGAGGGACATGGCATATAAACCCTTGAAATCTGTCTTCATTTTCCAAGAGAGCACCAGACACCCTAATCACATCAGTGTGGTCTCCACACTGAACGCTCCCCCATCCACGCCTCAGTGCTCCCCCGCTAGACCTCCTAATTGAATCCAGGCTCCTAACCATCCCTTTCCTTCCCTCTACAAACACGCATAAAACTAATCTAAGTCTGCCTTCTTCTCCATGTCTCCCTCTGCTCGGTGTTCAATGTGTTCTTATTGTGAAGACCCATCTCGCTGGGGTGGGGTTTAGTTTAGGTCTTCCTCACTCCAGGCTCCTCCTAAACCCACCCAAGCCTATCTCTCCCCATGCAGAGTCCCATGAGAACAGCCCTCCTCTGGCCTGGCCTGGCACCCCACTAATTCCAGGAAGATGCCGGCTCATTGCAAAGGTCAAGCCTGTTTAATGATTTATCTGACATGGAATATCTCCTCTCTGTCTCCACCTATTAAATGGAACAAATCAAAACTTACTCAACTGTAAGGCTCAGCTCAAGCCAGACTTCCCCTGTGAGATCCTTTACGAGATCCCCGATGCCTACAGCCTTCTCTTCTTCTGTGTTCAGTCTTTAAAATACCCATTTGAGGCACTTAATATTGTTATAAAAGTCTGTGTCTTTCCTTTTCAACAAGATTTTGAACTTTGTAAGGCTCACAACCATGCTTTTTGTTGCTCAATTCAATAAACATTTGTTGACATATATTGTCTTTTCTGCTTCCACTGGAGGGAAAAAAAGAATGTCTTAAAAATGAACTGTAGTAAGTCAAATAGAGATGAGATTAAAGCAGAACTCACTGGGCGTTGAGAATTGTAGATAGTCGAGGCCACAGACATCTTTTTAAAGGGAGAAATTAAAATCACATGGGCACTGTAATTACCTGAGTGTCACGGAACAAGTCCTAGCTTTGAAAAATTATTAAAGGGAGTTCTATTACTGTCGGGGTATGTCATTCCTCTCCTTGTAACAGAAAGGATCTGAGCTAGCTAGAAAGTAAAGTCTGGTAGCATTCAATTATGAGACTACAAATACATATTGGGGACGTAGTACAGTGTTAAGAAATCGCATTCCCAGGCAGTCACTAGAAGCAAAATGCTCTGCTGTGCATTTTGCAAATATCAGTCCCTTTAATTCTTATAATGTGCCTGCAAGGTTCGAGCTCTTATTAGCATCTTTCTTAAAATATGGAGACTAAGATCTGTGGAAGCACAATAACTCTCGCGATCACACGGCCAAGAGTCAGCTGCAGGCTGGGATCCACATTCAGGTCTATGTGCCTGCGGGGCTTCAGTTCTTAACTCCTGCGTCACGATGTTAGGCCGGTGTGGGGCACTGTGATATGTGCTCAACCTACACACCTATTTTCTAGATAAAAGGAACGTTCTTCTGTGTCTCAGTCTGTAAAGTTAGAGAGGAATCCTGGGGGGAAGGAAACCACGTCTCAGTTGATTATTTTCACAGACATAGAATGTGACTTCACAAGCCAACCAGAATTCCAGAGGAAAGCAGCTTTTGTACAAGTCTGCCTGCTGGGCACAGGTGAACAAGCAAGGCTCGGGCGACAATACCCACAGAAGGGGGCCTGACACATAAACAAAAATACCGTCAACGACGTCCCCGTTTCTGCCCTATGTTGCTCCGTCTGCCAAAGCCCAAAATGCCAGTGCTACCTACCCGAGGGCTCTGCCCAATTTTTAAAAAATTGATTTCCGTTACGGAAGGACTGATTTTTCTCTGGTCCATAAGATTTTCAGAATGACCCTAATACATGCGAGAAATCATAATTATACAGAAATAAGTATATTTTAAAAAGCACTCAAGCCAAAAGGAAAACTAACCCAAGAAGAAGGAGTCATGTCAGGAAGGTGTCAAGACCCAGCCAGGTCGACCAGAAACGCCCGCGGACACGCAGCGCGGACCCCCGCCAGGGAACGTTCAGCTGGCTCTGATCGCGATTATGAAAGATCGCCTTATTTTGTTGAAATTCGATATATTCAGTGGAACACTTTATGTTAAAAATAACTAGCTTCAATTTTGGCTTAGTAAACAAATCTGTGTAAAAGACACATGTCCTTTAAGAATACAATTTTTGAAAATTTAGTATGCGACCATCAAGCAGGTCTGCCCTGAGCGTCTCCATCTTTAAACAGATGAAAACTCAGTTGGCCTGGGATACATGCACACGGGGTCCTTCCAGGCTCCAGCTGGGAGGTCACAGCTGGAGGAGGAGGAGGCTGAGCACGGGACCAGGAGGTCACTTTCTGGCTCGTGAAAGAGATGGAAAGGAGCCCCCCCCCCCCAAGATTCTTCCTCCCTTGGCAAAAAGGAAGGAAACCAGAATTTATCAGGCACTGAAAAATGAATCCAATCCTTCTCTGTGACTTGTTGGAAAGACTGAAGCTAATGGGGAAAAAAAAAAAAAAAACCCATGTTATAAAGGACAAAAATCCCATCCTGCAGAGACCGAATGGTCTCTGGCTTGCAGTGAAGAATAGTGGGGAGTGAGGGAGGAAAGGCGAGGTGAGCATTTGAGGAAAAGGTACAGATCTCGATGTCTCCAGAATTATCAAGACAGGCTTTCAGGTTTTTGGTCCTTTGAGTCACATAAATTTAAATATTTTAATAGAGATACTTTTGTTTTAAAAAGACAGCTGTGCTTCCCTCTCTGCCCCAAACCCACCTCCGGGGCTGTGTCCTCCTGCCACCTGGTGGAACACGTACACAACTGACGGAGGGCTCCACCAGCCCCTAATTCAGGCGGTTGAAGTTGCAAAGGCTGGAGGCCTAAAGGCCCATCCAGTATGGAAATCTGCCCTCTCCTTAATACATATAAGATTTTGACAATATTTGAAACTAACTACTTCATTTATTTTCCATAAACGGTCTTATGACAAAGAGGAAGAGTTTGGGTGGTTGAGCAATGCCATTTTTGGAGCTGCTGTCAGTTTCCAGGGTGATGAGATGGGCCACAGACATCCTCATCCACCAGAGGTTGTGTCCCGTAAGTGTGATGAGTACTCTGCTACATCTTTCATTCGTATGAGTCCTTAGAACAGAAAGACATTAGCCCCACTAAAAATCTGGTATTTACGGTTACAATGTAACCCAAGGGAGCTGTTTTGAGAGCATGGGGTTGAGACGGAACCAGGCCAAGCTGGATTCCAGCTCTTCTGGACACCAGCTGTGAGAAGATGGAGAGTTCCTCTACCTCTTGGAGTTCTCACCGTGAATGGGGGAGAAGGACGCTTTACTTGCAGGGCTGTTGTGCCGGGGTAAATGCGCATGAAACTCAATAGATAATGGCAATGATTATTACTATGGTTACTTTAAAAATACTGAAAGCAGCTCACTCGATGTCAGCATCCACTGCAGGGGGGTGGGGTGGGGGGAACAGCCTCATCATGAGCCCTGAAACCAAGCCCACGGCACAGACCACCTCATCCTTAGATTCGAAGCTGGTCTGGCAAACTCTCGTGCCAGGTTTTCAGAACCCATTTTTCCCGAATTCTAACTGATGCAGTAAAATATTAACACCATGTGTCAAGCACAAAATGCTTTACAAATTTCTATAAGATGTAATGAAATATCCATCATCTACAAAAAATTCCATTGTTCCCAGAAGGGGTAGACAAATCTCAAGGCATAATTATACTCCTGCCTGCCGAGACCTTGGACGATGCATTATCTGCTTGAAAAATAATAGTCATTTCTCCCTGGTGAAAAACAGGGGAGTTTCTATCTGAAATATGCTTGAAATGAACAATGCCTATGGATACTTCGTTTTTACTACAGTGGGTCATCTTCAGTTTCTCGGGGCTTGATTTTTCTAATAGTCTAACAGAAACGATTAATCACATTTTGCTGCATATTTCCATGCATCTTTGATTTATCTTAAGTCCAAATGAAGTTATTTTCTCCATGTTTGTCTTCCAAGGATGCGCCCATATTCTACATACACAGAGCAGCAAACAGACAGCAGCAGCCGTACACGCCGCGCTGTGACGAACACGCTCCTGCAGAACCATGTTTTGTAGCAGCTCCTGCCGCTTGTTTAAATTTGCCTGGGAACATGAGGATGCTTCGCCCTAAATATTCACAGAAATCCACACATCGCCAGCAGCACAACCCAATTTCTTCGTACGTTTCCCGAACAGCTCATCTTTAAAAAAAAAAAAAAGTGAGAGAAACCAGAGAGGGTATGAAGGAGAAGGAGGAGGTGGGACAAGAAGAGCTGGGGGGAGTGGGAGAGGAGGAAGACAGAGGAAGAAGGATGAGGGGAGAGAAAGAAAGAACAGAAACGAAAGCAACAAAACGCCATCCCTGCCTCGCACTCCTTGCTCCACAAATGTATTCCGTGTGGTGACTCAACACATGGCTCCACCAAACTCGAACCGAATCTGAACACCTCTGCACGCCAAAGATGCACTCCCAATAACACACCCCGTGTTGTGTGGGACTCGGGCCACGTGGAACTGAAAACGCCATAAAATCACGCTCGCGCTCATGTCTTTCCTTCCCACTCATAATTCTGGGTCCCAAATCATGCAGTTTTGAGGGACTAGATGAGCTTAGGGGTGTCCTGGGGCTGATGCACTGGCCCCTGGTTGGGGCACAGCTGATTACGAAGCACGGGACACATCTTGCTGTGCAGGACCTGGAGCGTAAGCCCGGAAACCAGAGCAGGGGGTGGTGGAGCTGTTCAGGAAGGAGGCGTCACAGATGGGCACGTAACTGGACTCAAGGGGCCCCCTCGACCCGAGGCATGGTCACCTAGGGAGGCATCACAGAGGTCCCACAAGATCAGGACACTTTGCTGTCAAAAGTGAAGGCGCCCCGTTTCCTGCCTTAAGAATTAAGCAACCACTCAGTGCTCCACCCTGCGTTCTGTTCCGTAGATTTCTCATGAAAAGAACATGAATGAAGACTCTTACCCATGAGGAATTTTGCTCAGGACGTAATATCCAGTATAGGAGTGCTGATAGATCTGAAACAGACAAAAAAAAAAAAAGAAAAATCATTGAGACAAAGGTTGTGATTGTGATATTTTTTCAAATCACTGTGAATCTTAATAAACATCACCAGACCAAAAGCAGTTAATCAGGAGACCTGGAGGCAAAGTCTTTTATTTACTTAGGACGTTAACTTGCATATGTCGTTTATTTTATTTTCATCATTTGTGGGTGGTTTACTGGCAGCCAGAGGCTTGATGTCATCTCTATGGCGACCTGGTCGGTGATTAAATCAGGGCCGCAGATTTCCAGCTCAACTACATGCAGCACAGACCAGCGAGGACACTGGTCGCGGGGGCTGTGAGACAGCCGGCTGGCCCCGAGACGGTAAGACCCACGTGCTATGGGGGTCCCTGTAAACCAGGGCAGAGTCCACTGTGTATCCCCGGTGAGGTGCGATACTGATGCCACGATAGGCTTCCTGGGGCAAACCCCGTCCCCCTGTACAATTTGATGTGCATGTTTTAGCTTCAGGGAGTGGTCAATAAACTAAGAACTCACTGCAAGGGGAGCTTTCAAAACTAAAGTAACAACAAAAACAGTATTTCCAAACTCCTGTAACCCCCGAATCTCAGACGTCCCCCTTAAACTCTTGAGCCAGGAGATTACTCCCCAACTATATAAACTCGATGACTGGAGTGCAAAGGATAAGCCAAAAGAAGGGTAACATGTCCCCCATCCTCTCAAGCTTTCTGGATAGAGACCCTCCCAGGGACTGGGTCACCCTGCAGGTCGAGGGGAGCCCACATCTCACTTCCTTTTCCTCCACCTGTGGAACCTCTGCGAGTCGGCACCCTGTGTGGGCAACTGTCCAGTGACTAGCACTTGAAAAGCACCTTTGTAAAGGTGGCAGCTGAGGGACATGCAGGCCGAGGAAGGCAGAGCTGTCGCAGAGCGTGGGCAACCCGGGACGCGCGTGGGCCCGATGGTGGAGGTGAGCCTGCAGGAGGAAGCGGGTAGGATCTGCCGACACCCCTGACTCCTCACCTCCCTGGGCCCCCAAATTGCCTTCTAGGAAATCACAGTGGATCACAGTTTTGGGGAGAAAAAGGACTCAGACATGGAAATGAGTGACAGCACTTCAGGCCCAATGATCTTTTGCTGCCAGTGACCCTGAGACTCCTGCACCGGACACGCGGGGCCGGGGCGGCCTGCTGGGGGCGTTAGACGGGCGTCTGATGGGAAATTAGTCTGAGCACTGCTTTGGTTTTGCAGAAACAGCCTCTAAGGAACAAGACCGTGACGAAGAGCCCGGCAGGGCAGCCACAGCGACCACCCAGGAGCACCGGAGCCTCGCTGCTGTCCCCGCGTGAGGCCTGCAGCTGCTTCCCCAGGAGGAGAGGGGCCTGTGTCCAGCTCCCACGACCCACGCAGGTGGCCGCTCAGAGAGAGCCCCGCAGAAGACCCCGTGCTCTGACCGGACGGTGCCCCTGGGAGCTGGACACTGCCCCGGGTGCCAGCGCAGACGCTGGGTGAACCGTCTTACTTCTCCAGCTGCGGCACACGGTGCTGGGTGGGAGCGCCCCCAACTCCCCCTCCAGAAGGGACTTTCCGTAGGGTTTACCTCACTCTGTTTTCATAGGAGCCCCGGGAAGGCAGAAGACTACCGCTGCTCATTAAGATGGGAAAACCAGGTCCAGCAAGGGCAGAGGAGGATGGGGGGAGGGAGAGGGGAGGGGAGGGAGGGGGCACCACGAAGCGGGCGGAGAGGAGAGAGGGTGGGTGGAGCCTTGTTCTGTATCCTTCAGTATCGGCGGACTCAGTGACTCACACAAGTAGAATGTGGCAGCGGTGACGGTGTCAGGCTCTGAGGCCAGGCTGTAAAAGGCCCTGCGGTCACCTTCTTGCTGCCTTTCGGATCACTGGCTCTGGGGGAGCACGGCCGCCATGTTGTGAGGACGCTCCAGCAGCCCCACAGACAGGACAGGTCCATGTGGCAAGGGGCCATTAGATCACCCAGAGCCAGCAAGGAACTGGGCAGCCTGGAAGTGGAGTCTTCACCCCAAGTCAGCCTTCAGATGAAGCAGCCCTGGGGACACCTGACAGCAGCCCCATGAGAGAATGTGGGTCATAGCCACATGGACAGGACGGCAGCCCCATGAGAGAACGCAGGTCACGGCCACGTGGACAGGACGGTCCTGAATGCCTGACCCGCAGTGACCAGGGGACAGTTACTAAGCATTGGGGAGCTTCTTACAAGGCAATAGGTAAATAATATATCTAGTTTAAATCCAAAGAAAAAAGATAATTATTAAGGCAGATGTGGGTAGATTTATGAGTTGCTGGGTTCCCTCCCTATAAACTTGCAGCAACTTCTAAAACTAACAGACAGACAATTCCTTATCAAGAGACTGTCAGGACACATCATGAGACATCACCTCACACCTGTCGGAATGGCTATCACCAAAAAGAACACAAATGACAGATGTTGGTGAGGATGTGGAGAAAAAGGAACCCCCCTGCACTGCTGATGGGAATGTAAATTGCTGCAGCCACCATGGAAAACAGTATGGAGGTTTCTCGAAAAACCCCCCAAACTAAAACAGAACAACCACATGACCCAGCAATTCCACCCCTGAGTACATGTCTAGAGAAAACTAATTCAACAAGACACATGCACCCCAATGCTCACAGTAGCATTATTTACAGAAGCCAAGATGTGGAAGCAACCTGAGTGTCCATCAAGAGATGACTGGGTAAATAAGATGTGGTGGAGTGGAATGGAATACTATTCAGCCAGAAAAAGAATGAAATTTTCCACCTGAGCAGCATGGATGGACTTGGAGGGCATTATGCTATGTGAAGTAAGTCAGAGAAAGACAAATACTGTAAGATGTCACTTACATGTGGAATCTAAAAAATATAACAAACTAACGAATATAACAAAAAAGGAGCAGACTCACAGATACAGAGAGCAGACTAGTGGTCACCAGTGGGAGAGTGTGGTGGGAGGGCAGCGCAGTGGGGGGTGAGTAGGAGTCCAACCTCTCAGGTATAAAATGAGCTACACGGACGTGCTGTACAGCACGGGGCACACGGCCAGTGTTTTGTAGCAGCTGTAAGTGGAGCATAACCTTTAAACATGTGAACCGCCATATTGTACATCTGTGACTTATATAATATTGCACAGCAAGTATGCTTCAATTAAAAAAAATTGAGTTTCAGTGCATAAGAGGTGGGGGCAGGGAGAGACATTAGAAACCACAATACTTGGAGGAAGCCTTTGAAATCACCACAGAGAAGAGTCCACAGCACTGGGGGGTGGGGGGTGAGACTGGCCAGCATTTTGGGAACTCCAGGCATGATTTCATTCAATCTCCGTGAGGCATTTATTACTACTCCATTTTTAAGAGAGGAAAAGTGAGTCAAACCCAAGCAAGACTTGATCCGAGGTCTATTTCTCTCTAAACACACATTGGAAACTGCCTCAACAAAGGGGCCGGCTCTTAATGCTCAAGTCTTATAAGTCCAGGTTGACTGCGGTCCCCTGAAAAGCCCAGGATACCAACAGATATAACAAATATACACAGTAAGGACCCGTGCTGTCTCTCCCGGTTGAAGGTTTATTTCTTTACTCCACCTGGAAGCGGTGATTTCGGTTCATTCCCAAGCTGTGACATTCCAAACAGACACGGAGACTCACACCTTTGCACACCTCTTTAAATACTCCCGTAAATGGCCCTCAGAAGCAGCTCTGTGGACACCTTCTGAGTGGAACCGATGAGCAAAGGGAGAACCAAGTTAAAATCACCTTCTAAGGGCGATGGGAAGAAGAAGATGACGGAAGAGCCACCCACGCACAACCCTGCGTCCGCACCGTCAGGCAACCAGGAAAGCAAGAGCGTGTGCGGGTGGGAACTGCAACAGAGCATCTGGAAAACTGAATCGCTAATTAGAAAGATTCAAACAAAAGGGGAGAGGGTCAAGGGGAGACCGAGAAGACTGGAGACGCTGGATCTGCCGAGGGCAGCAGAGAAAGCAGCGTTCCAGGGTGAACGGCGAACGCAAATGGAAGGCCTCAGAGGTGAAGGTGCAGTTGTGACTCAGGTGCTCCTCTCAGAAGACGGGGGAGCGGGAGGAAGACGGCGCGGTCCTCTCACTGCTCCAGGATGAAGCGATCACATGCCATTCTCTTCCACGAGGCAGCCCCACAGCCTGGAGCCAAAAGAACCACAGGCACAAGGCAGACAACTCGGAAAGAGCACACACTCCAAGAGTTCTCATTTGCACCAGGCCTTACCTCCAAAGGCATTAAAAAACAGTATCTCACTGAAAGAATCTATTCCAGAGAAAACCTTTTTGTTTATTTGTTTTTTCTTTTCCTGTGGTCTCTATTTCTTTATTGTACTTATGTTTCCTTCTTTAAAACAGATTCTAAAGACTTCCCATCACGGGAAAAAGCACAAAGAGCTGGAAGTCAGTAAGAGTGCGTCCAGTTACTTTCCGGTGAGTGCGCCGTGAGTTCGTGAATATGTTACTTTGGTTTCTCTCTACGCCATCGAATGTCTCTTGGCAAATGAATGCATGAAACCTTGTTACCCAAAACACCATTCACAAGATGGGAAAACAATTTCAGTATATTATTTTTAACAGACCATGCAAAAGAGTTGATGGTGGCGTTCACTAATTGGGAAAAAATAACCAGTCAATTAACAAGTCTTGGGGTGACTGCATGTTTGGTCTACTTCTTATACTTCTGAAACATCCCTCTGCCTGTGGCTTTCTTTCTCGCCCTCTCTCCTCCCTCACCCCCCAAGCTGTACTTTTGAGTTCTCTGTGGTCTTCCCCGCCGCAGCCCCACCACGCACACGGATGCAGACTCACTTTAGATCTTCTTCTATGAAATCACCCACTCTTGTAGATTTAAACAGTCATTACCTAAATATTGGTAACTTCACAGCTCTGTCTCCTCAACTCTAGACCGAGGTACCAGATTTCCACCCAGACATCTCCATCTTCTGCCTCACAGGCATCAGAAAAACTCAATATTCTCCAAAATAAACTCTTCAGCAAACTTCAAAACCTAGCTGTCCTTTGACACTTCTTATCTCAGCCAGTGGCTCCCTCATCCATTCAGTAAACTGACCTGAAAACCTGGTTCTTCTTGACTCCATTCTTTGCCTCCTTCCTTGTCTGGCTCAATTCAGTCTATGCCCCAGTTGCACCAAATTAACTTCTTAAGCCCTTCCCAAATCCATCACCCACTCCTCATCCTCATGGCCAACTGCCTTACTTCAGACCTACCTCCCTCCATCCTTCCTTTCCCACAGACGGAAGCTGCCATGTTCTTTTCTGAGACTAACCTCTGAGATCTTGACCCCATTCCTTTTGCTGCCTGTTGAATTCTATCAACTCCTCTGCCATGAAATACCTTGTCTTGTATTTTTTCACCACTCCCTCTCCATTGTTCCTTCTCAAAAATTTGTAGACTGTAATTCAAATCTCCTACATTAAAAAAAAAAAAATCCCTGGTCATATTCCTGCTGCATTTCTCCTTCTCTTGAACCGTGATGGCACTGCATAGGACAGTCTACACTGCTTCACTTCCTGTCACTTTGAACCCACTGCGTTACACCCCGAGGGTTCTCCAACTGAGGCCTCCAAGTGGCTGTCCCGCCGCCACACACAATGGCGCCTTTGTAACTTCCAGTGTGCTCAGCCTCTGCGGTGATAAAGCAGTTAGGGGTCCTTTTCCCTTCCTCGTTCCATGACAGGTCCCTGCCTTCCTTCTCTTCCTTCCTTCCTTCCTCCTTCCAGCTTGTGTCCTTCCTGGCTGCTGCTGCAGACCCTGGGAAGGGACGCAGCAGCCTGCCGCCCTTGGGGGTTCCCCCTTGTTGGTCTGACACCCTTGGTCTGGAAGATCCCATTCACTCACTTCTGCTTTCTTATGCGGCTTCCTACTGAATTCATGCTTTTCTGCTGGATCTCTTCTCTTGAGTTACAGACTCATTTTTAAGCTCCTATTGGGCCTTTCTGCATAGATGTTTTTACCCAAAACTCTTACACCAAATTCAATATTTTGAAAACCGAACAAATTCTTTTCCTACTAAAGAGTTCTCTTCTACGTTCTGTTCTTCCATTTACTGGAATTAGCTTCAGCCACTCCTTTTCCTTACTTTCCTTACTGTCCATGTGCAGTTGGTTTCAAGTCTCACTAGACTTTGTAACTGTGGCTGGCCCCTCGCCTTTACACCACATTCATACCCCAGGAACACTGCCCTCGTTTGGGAGACCTGAGTAACTGCAACGACCCTCCAGCGGGCCTGCCAGCTTTCCCCCCCGCGCTCCCACTGCCCGGAGAGCTCATTTCTCACCAACGCCCCAGTCCGGAGCAGCGCGGCTGGGGACGGGGCGGTGGGGACGGCTTGGAACAGGTTTGTAGTGGGACGCAGCCACCCCTGTGTAGCCACGACCGCTGTGACACAGCTTTAGAGCGAGACACAGGTTCAGTTCTCAGCCTGCTAATCACCTGATGAAGGAAGTCAGGCAAATGGCTGAGCCTCTGAGCCTCAGAGAGGTCAGAGCTGTGAGTATTGCACGCAGGAAATTTAAACCACGAGAAAGGAATAAAGAATGCTCTTGCCTAAAGTTTAAGGAGAATTAAATGATCTAGCTACGAGCATTGCACAGAATCCGCCACACTCTTTTTTTCTCTACTCTTTTGAGCTGTAAGAAAACGGGAATCCCACTGAGAAGTGCAATGTTCTAGTTCATGAGACGGGAGAGGTGAGGAAACAGCGGAGACGGCTGCCCTGGGGACTGGGTGCACACTTACTCCATTCATTAGCGTTCCAATAATGGAGTGGTGAGCTCCCCAGCACAGGTGGAATTCAAGCAGAGCTGGGGCAGTGCGAGGGGTACTGAAGAATGGGTGTGTGCACAGCCAAGCAGATTGCTCCGCTGGACATCACTACCCCTTTCTTGTTTGATCCTGTGTTCTATTTACAGAGGAAATTAAACATAGAAGAGGCTAAAGGTGAGCTCACAGTAAGATTCTCCAGAGCTGCATCAGGGCACCATGGATGGAACACGTGGTTAAAGAAATAAGATACAGTTATGTGATGTGAAGAGTTACAGGGAAAGAGTAGCAGGAAAAAGACAGTTTGGGCAGGGGGGAAATGCATCTGGAAACTGGGTGGCAAAAAAAAAAAAAAGAAGAAAAATCGTCTGCGTAAGTGACAGAAGAAAAAAAACCTGAAGGGAAAAAATAAAAACTCTAAAAAGAAGCTGGAAAATGTGAGATTTCTTGGCTTTCAAACTGGAGAAAATTAAGCGTTTACCCTTAGGGTCCATCTCCTCACAATTTTGAAGGGTTTATTACCAAAAGAGAAGAAAACTCTGGTAGGTTCCAGCTGGCGCGGCCACACTCAGTTCTAGGGCGGATCAACACAACAGCCCGCCCCCCAGGAGGCAGCAAACAGTCTGCCTCCCAACCCAAGCACGCGCGCCGTGGGCCACGACGGACACCTCACGGGAGTAATGCGCTGAAATGCGCCTTTTGTTCCCCAAGAATCTTTCCAAAAAAAGCTTTATGCAGGAATAACTGATATTCAAAGAACGGCACATATTTTGTGTGTACAATCGGACGAGTTTGGACGTACGCAGACACCCGCGGCGGCATTGCCCCCAACAAGGTGGCAGACGTACCCATCACCTCCCCGAGTCCCCTGCTTCCCTGACAGCCTTTCAGGCAGGCGGTGAAGGTCGAACAATCAAGCCTGAAGCCCCGGTGCCCCCTCTCTCAGTCGCTGTGGGGAGAAGGGAGGCGAGGAAGCACCCCCTCCGTTGCTCCGAAAACAGCTCTGGAATCGCCGCGCTGACACGGTGAACCCTGACACATCCTTCTGAAAACCCTGCATCCCCGTTTCCGTAATTGATTCCATCCATTATCACGGTCCACGGCCGTGCCCGCCCCCGCGCGGCCGCCGCCCCGCCCTCCCCCGCGCTGTGGGCAGTACCCGCCGGAGCCTGGATCTATGAGTTCAAGCCTTAGCATGTCACACCTGACAAGCTGCTGACTGTGACGGTTGTTTCCGTCCCTTCCAGGGTTCTGCAGAAATCCCATCTTATGGCAAAGTCAGTCTATTTGTTTTCTTTTTTTTAAGGTAACTCTACCACTGAGCTATACTCTCCTCCCCTCTATTTGGTCTTTAATCTCCTGTTTAGTTCACGTCTTTCATTGGACACCCTGTGACCCAGCATCGTGCCAGTGTATCCGACCTCCTGCCTGGTCTCTGTGAGTTTCAAGTCCTGATGTTGGAGTTGAGGGTGATGGAAAGTCTCCTGAAGGCATCAGTCCTTCCAGAGAAGCTGCTCCTTCCATCCCTCTGTCAAACAGAAGGTCATGATCACCTTGTGTGTGTTTTTTTAAATTGAAATTTACTTGACTTACAATGTTGTGTTAGTTTCTGGTGTATGACACAGTGATTCAGTCATACATATATATTCATTTTCATATTATTTTTCATCATAGGTTATGACAAGACATTGAATGTAGTTCCCTGTGCTCTACAGTAGGTCATCGTTGTTTATCTCTTTCATATACAGTAGTGTGTATCTGCTGATCCCGAACTCCTAATTTACCCCTCCCTCCTCTCCCCTTTGGTAACCACAAGTTTGTTTTTTATGTCTGTGAGTTTTTGTTTTGTAAATAAGTTCTCATTTTTTTTAGATTCCACATATTAAGTGATATCATGGGATATTTGTCTTTCTCTGTCTAACTTACTTCACTTAGTATGATCATCTCGAGGTCCATCAATAGACATTAGATAAAGTAGATGTGAGACATATATATATATACACACACACATACAAATATACACAATGGAATACTTTTCAGCCATAGAAAAGGATGAAATGACCCCTCTGTTCTAATGACTGCATGTGGTACACATCTCCTCACACTCTGCCGATTTATTTTATGTCACTGCATGAAGTTAAACTTCTTGCTGTAATGATTTATAAAGAAAAATTTTCTAGAGGCCCCCAAATAACTAGAAACAAATGGAAATATTTAGTTAAAAAAAAGAGACGTTCTGCCGCAGTGATGTAGGACAGATGTCAGGGAACGACTCCATATAAACACAGGGTCCTGTGCTTTCCCCGGCTGCACACACCTTCCCTTCCCTGCCATACGGAGTGCACAGCTCAGCGTAAGAACCCAGCGTGAGTGAAACACAGCAGACACACAGCTGTCAGTTTCAAAAAGTAACTAAAACCCTTAAGATTTAGTACCTGTATTTCACCTCGTTTCCTCCCGGAAGAACCGGTCTTCCACCAAACTTCCTAAATTTGCGAGAGTAGGGACGGTGACTTCCTCTGAACCAATATTCTCTTCAAATGTCTACTTCTGCTCTCCATCCCGGGCTCACCCCTGATACACCCTAATCCAGCCTTTTGTGACCCATTCATCTAACTTACTAATAGAGCAAGTTTCTTTCCTCCTCTGTGTCCTTCACACATAAAGCCCCCAGACAATCAGTGACTGTGAGAACATGGTATAAAAACGATATGATTAAAAACGAGGAGGCATCTGAGTCAATACTGTATTCCAGAGGCGAACAGTAAAACTCTCCAGCTGTGATTTGGATCATGTTTCCAAATATCCATTTCAGGAGCATGTCTGACATCCAGACACAGCCGAGTAAGGTTTTTTTTTTTTTTTTAAATCATTTCCTGCAGTCTCCACTTGGACATTTCAATTCAAGCAGCACGCCCATGTGTCGTAGGCTCATCTCCCGGAAACAAATGAAATCAGTCATAGCGCTGCTAGGAATAAATTCGAAGGAAGCGATCCATGCGGACTTCCTTCCTAACTGATTTTCGAGGACACACACCAGCGTGCCCTGATGTCCTCCGGGCTCCGTCACTCCCTGTCCTCCGCGGGTCCAGGCACTAGGAAGTGATGCCCAGTTTCCACTTGCCCTGGCAGCCAAGCCCTCCTTCACTGCCTCCGCTGTTCTGTTGTCCTGCCAGCCTTTCTGCTGAAGCTTTCCTGATTTTGCTGGAGAACACTTCTCTTTTCTTGCTCTGTTTACTGTCTCTTCTCACTGCATGTACTGCCCATAGGACCAGCCTTGTGGAGATGCAGACAAAAATAAATAAGCCTTCCTTACATCTTTAGACTTCACACACCATTTTTCTCCATCCTTTAACTTGACCCTCATAACACCTGCTCCTGCGGCTGGAGTGTGCTTTCTTCTCCCTTTGTCTTTTACATTAAGAAACTGAGGCTCAGAGATGCAAACCCATCGCTCCAAGGTCACATAGCACCGACGGAAGAGAAGAGAATGTCTTTGAATGTGTGGCTTGAAGTTGCTTCCACTCTAACTCGCTGGCGAGAAAGCTTCTCCCACCCTAAACCCCCCTTTCCTTCCCAGCCAGAAAGGACAGATCCGTTTCAAGAGAACAATGCTAAGAAGAAAGTGCCTCTGAGGAGAGTAACACTGGAGCCACAGCTAGCTCGCACACTGCATGAGACCGGCTGTCGGCCTCAGAGAACGGCCCAGGGTCCACGCGGTCCTGGGGGTGCAGAGTGAGACAGGAGGGGCAGGAGGACCCAGACCAGACGGAGGGGCCCAGCAGGGAGGTGGTGCGCTCACCCTTCAGCAAGCCCAGGGCTGAGCCGTCTGCACCAGCGGCAGGCGGGGCAGCTCCCGGCCTCTCTGCAGCCTCTCCGAGTACATTTCATCCTGACCCGTGGTCTCCCAGGACACTGACGGTCAAGTGCACTGGACTCGCTTCCAAGGACAGGTGAGGAGGACGTGTGTGAACCTCTGGCCCTCTTCTCCGGTAGACGGGCATGGAGGGGATGACAATTACCATCACATAAAGACGAACACCTGCAAGATCCTCTGTCACAAGCTCGAAACTCCTACATGCCTCCAGGGGCCCCGGGGCTCTCAGCCGGGTCTCCACCAAGGCCAGTGATGAGAAGCCAGCCCGTCCTCTCTCCTCCTCTTTCTTCTCCCTCCTCCTCCTGCTTCTGTTTTATTCTTTGAATCTCTGTACGTGGGTAAGACCTACCATACAGCACAGGGAACTATGTTCAATGTCTTGTGATGAGCTGCAACGGAAAAGAATCTGAAAACAATGCATGCATGTGTACGCATGACTGAGTCACTCCGCTGTGCCCCTGAAACTGACGTTGTAAATCGACTACACTTCAATAAAAAGTAAGGGTTAAAACCAGTCTCCGTATTTCTGTGTGTGTCTTTATGATGTGAAACAGCTGGCCGGTTGGTTTCTGGGCTGGTTCCACTCCACCAACCTTCAGATTCCATTTCCAAGTCTTCATTTTTCATCGCCTGCTCAACATCCCCACGTGGATACGTGCCCCATTTATCTGCATCTAAGGTCGGCACCTGTCTGCCCTCTGCCTTCTCCCCACTTGCCCGTTTCTGTGCAGCAGGAACTCTCCTCGGTCACGTGGAGGCGTGAGGCTTGGTCCCGGGGTGGATCACTCACCACTGGTCACTCGGTCACCGTTCTCTCTTCTTCCCATCCCCTCTCCTCCCTGAATCCAGCACAGACCCCTGTCTCTCAGGAACCTCCTAATACGTTGCCGTCTGTCCTGCACACCCTCATACATCACTTCCTTCCACCTTCACGTGAACTCCGCCAGTTCTCCTAGCCTCTCAATTCCAGCTTGCTTTCCATCCCCGCGGGCTCCCTCCTTCTGGAAGAATCGACCTGGGAGAGCAACAGGCTGGCACCTGTATCCCACACCCGGAGTAACTGCAGAGAACTTAGTGGGTCTCATTCACCCAGATGCCATACAGGTAAACGGGGGTCATCAGGTGCCACCAGGGTCCCCACTATGTTTCCAGAAAAGTGAAATCTGTCATGCATGCTTATCACCATAACCAGCCTCTCTGATGTCTTCTTGAGCTGGAGTAACCAAATATAATGCCATTGTTAACGATATAATTGGCCACCCAAACAGACACAGAGAAAGTGGAGTGACCACTAATTGTGCTGGAAAGACTGGCATAAATTGTTCGTCTGGACACCACCTGTTCCAGACAAACCAGGATATACTGTTTTCCTCATCACTGCTGCTGTGTGAGTGGCCTTACTGCTGGCAGAATAAGAAATTATTTTCTCAGTTTAACTAGAAGCAGGCAGTTATTAAAAGAAATTCAACAAGGAACTGGCAAATGGGTCTAAAAACAGACAAAATGAGCACAGGGAGGGGGCTGTGCTGAGCCGGGCTCCAGGAAGGGCTCACGGGGCACCTGAAGGTGCGCAGGTCCGCTCCTTCCCCGCAGGGCGCGCGCCTTTTCCACGCCTCGAGGTGGACGCGCGTGCCAGAGCCGAGGCCACCGTCTAGGGGCAGGTGTTACGCGTCCAGCTTGAGGGGAGGGGAGAGAGCACTGGGGCTGAGCCCGAAGGTGCTGAGAGATGAACAGTGAACACAGGGCAGGAGAAGAAAACTTGGGGACAAGAGGCTGGAAGGACCATTTGTCATTGAGTCAGAAGAGGAAAAATAAAGGTTTAGAAAGTGCATATTGAAACAATGTTGAAAAGCCCCTATAATCACCTGGCTATGTACACGCAGGGTTACACCAAGTTTTAACCACCTTGGAGGGTCAATACACACCATAAACACATTGTAGCACATTCTCAGCAGCTCCCCAGACCATGCTTGCTAGGAGAAGCTAAAAAGATCAAATATACAGCACCCCAGATTAGGAGGGAAAGTAGATGGAAACAGCAAAAAAAAAAAAAAAAAAGGTCCAGAGTTGACTACCTTTGGGAAAAAAATTTCTCTTGAAAACATGTGGGTAATAGGAGGGGTGGGGTTTCAATTTTCGGTTCTAAGGGTAGATATTATTGTCACCTCTGAATGTCCCTATATTTCTCAGTCTTAAAAGACTTCAAAGTGTAGGTAGGCGTCCCAAAGAAAAGTACAGGTGATCTTAAACGGCATGTCTTTGATTCAACGTGAGTTGTCTGTCACCGTGGATGAAGAGAAATCCACCAAAATGATACGGGAAAGTACTGTCTGCTCGCGAGGACAAAGCTGTGCCCCGAGGGCAGGGGACTGAGAGGGAGGGCAGTGCTCTCTCTGACGCTGAAGGCCAAGGACAATGGCTCATAGCAGATCCTGTGGGCAGCGTCACAAGAAGAAAAACTCATCCGGAGCGAACGCGTCCCGGTAGTTTGGAGGGAAAAACTGCAGCCCACCTGGGTCGTGACGCTCATTCTGCACCTCCCCTCCTAAACGGCAGTTCTGTGTGTAGTGAAATTTTGCACTCCACACAAGAGGGCTCTAGACGTATCTCCTGGTTTGACAATTCCAAAAACATCTGAGGAATCACAGGATATTTTGCCTTTGGTACGAGTTTTAAATCAGGGTTAGGAGGAAAGGTGCACAGTGTTCAGACCCCACACGAGTATGATGAAACTGACATCAAAAAGTGATCCGTTGATGCTGACGATACGTCTGCCATATGTTTAAGGGCCTCTAATGAGCAGCTAAGGAAGACTCCTTCCATATTTGGGCCGGGTTGCTGAGTTCTGTATAGCTGCTCCCTGAGCTAAAAATACTGATGCTAATTAGTTTGCAGGCTGTTCAGGACTTGCCAGATGGCAACTCAAGGCCGTCCTCCGAGCTCGGTGCTGGGGCAGGGCTTTGCGAGCTGTGGTCCACAGACCACTTACTTGCACCAGAATCCTCCAGTGTGCTCGCTAAAAGTGCAGATTCCCGCGTCCACCCCAGATTCACTGCATCAGTCGGTGGGCCTTTGAATCTGCATTTTGACCAAACCGTACAGAGACTAAGCGGCGGTCCCAGGCGGGCACAGCGCCGGCTGAGAGCTTCTGTCCAAGGTGCCTGGCTGGCAAGCCTGGCCCCACGCAGAGCTGCCTGGGCCTCTGAAGAGGTGCTGAGGCTCAGGCCCCAGCAGCAGGGACTCTGACTTACTAGGTTGCTGTCAGGGGACTGGGAGGTGTGGCCCATTCTCCCACGTACACCTGTCCACGTCGTCGCACGTCTACACATCCACACACACACCCCCGACAAAGGGTGCGCCTCAGTCCACGTGGGCTCGCTGCTGGCAATTTCACTCCTGAAGGTTACTAAGGCTCTTTCAAGAGTTTCCACCCACAGGCTATGGACTCCTCAGCCCCTCATCAACCACGAAACAAATCTGCTGTCCCAGCCAGCGTAGGTCAGGGCTTCCAGTGCACGCGTCACTGGTGGCAAGTGAGGTGCTGAGCAAACATCCTTTCCATTATCCTAACTCAATACCTTGTCAAAGGATAAACGTAGTGCCTGGAACCTGGGTTTCACGGAACCTACCGTGTAGGACAGAGCAGCCCAGGGTGACAGTGTTAGGCTTAGGCTGACTTGGAGATGCCAGTGAGCAGGTGGTGGATGATACGTTCCAGATCGTGACCACGGAGTCAATGCCCCGGGTGTGAGAAACACTGGGGCGATGACAAAGGTTAGCTGCTCAGCCGTGTCACTCACAGTTGTGCAAACTTGGAGGAGTTATAAACGTGCTCTGAGCCTCAGTTTCCTCATCTATGAAATGGGGATGCCAACAGCACTTACATGACTGAAGTGCACTAGAAAATGAGAGAGCAGATAGGAAGACGTATTAGGGAGCAGGGCTGGGGTGGGTTCTCAGTACACGTAAGGTCAGCAGTGGACATCGCCCCATCGGGGAGCCTGGAGGCTGGGCTGGAGCCTTGCCTTTAAGTGACAGCGTGGCTCTGAGCACACGTAAATTTTGGGTTTTGTTTTCCACATCAGCAAAATATAGACGTTCTGTAAAAATATGAGAACCAAACTAATGTGATGTCTAAAGTCCCTTTCTGCACTGTGACTTTGAAACTCTAAAGGTATCGGTGGGGCAACCACATAAAGGGGAGAACCACACATGAGAAGGAAACGTTATGCGTCCGCAGGATGCAGGTCCCTGCCAGGGGGCTGGTCTCCCTGAGGCCTTGGCCCCAACGCCTGCATTCAGCCCCTCCCTCAGCGAAGCCGCTTCTCATCCCAAAGAACCTCTGCCGAGCGCCCTCAGGGAAAGGGCACCAGCCCTGGGAAAGCCTGGAGGGGCCAAATGAGCAGTGCTGGCCTTCTGAATCTGCAGGAAGAGTGACTGTGCCGTTTCCCGCGGGGTGCGGGTCCAGAACAATCCAGCCCTGGAACCTTCCAGCTGCCGTCCTGCAGCCACACGCGGGGAAGAGCTGAGAGCACGCTGGCGCCAGGCCCAGACATGGAAAGAAGCCAGCCCTGCCCCCTGGGCCCTGGGTCTGCAGCCCCGACCCACGGTCAGGATGCCCGTCCCTCCCCCTTCCGTACTTAGGCCTCTTGGGTCAAGTTTGCTTAAAAAGCATGACAGGTGCCAATTAGACAGAAAAGCCTTTGGCCGCCTCGTTTTCAAGCACTCCCAAACTTTCTCTCCTCCCTCAGACCGTCTCCCGCTAGCCTGGACTCCGGACTCCTTGGTCTCGTGACTGAGAACAGCTCACGGGCTCCCGAGAGGAAGGCTGTGGGGAGGGCCCTCACTTCTCCACACGCTCATAAATATACAAGAAGCCAAACTCCTCGTGTTTGCCCAGTTATTTGTCTGCGATACGGCAGGCAGGAGGTGTGGGGGTGCTGGAGGCCACTGAGACCAGCACAGACGGGCGGAGAGAAAACAGAGCCCGGAGACGGGGTTCAGTGCAGATCAGCGAGCCTCACCTGAGGGCACCTGCCGCCCCTGACCCCCGATACAACACGTTCCACAGTCGGCCTGTTAGGTAGTTAGGTAGGCGGGGGCACGGGGCAGACGGTGGAGGAGAGGGAGGATGGTCCGGAAGATGGCATTATGCCCGCCCCCAGCATAAAGGGGCTCTACTTCCTCTAAATGATGCTGGCAAGAAACCGTTCAGAACCTGATGGCCGCGACGGAGCACGAGCAACGAGGACCTAACCAGACATGCCCCAGGGCTCACTGTAATGTAATCGCTTTGCGGTTTAAGCACCCCACCTCCATGGAGTCTTCTGTGTGCATCATGGGTGAGGACATGTGCAAAGGGGATGAGCCTGACTGAGCGCTCCGCCATCAAGAGCCGCCATCATCCACGAGAGCACCTCTCAGCGCGGGTAAGAGGGGGGGCAGACAGAGACCACGCTCCCCGGCCCGGATCAGCCCGCCTCCTGCTCCTGGAGGTGCACTTCCCCTTTGCTGATAAATCCTTTAAGATTTTTCACTACACAACACTCTGTCTCCCGCCTGAAATCTTATGACAAGAACTGGGATCTGTTCCCTTCCCCTTTTGGGGTAACAAGATCGTGTGACCCTAAGGCTCCTCGCTATTCATCAGAAGTAGATGTTGCAGGGTCAGAACAGACGACACGATTCTAGGCTCCTCGGCCACACAGGCAACAACTTCCAATGAGACCCCGCGTGTTCCCCAAGGAAACACCTCTGCTCCCACGTGCGCCGTGGGACTGAGGTCCCCACAGAGTGATAAAGCCCCGGCCCCTGCCCCTCCCGTCCTCACACTGGCTTTGCTCTCTGTTCCAAGTACAAAGGCTGGGTCCTCGGGGCCACCCCCAGCCCGCCCCCACTGGGTAAGTGTGCGCTTCGTGGCGGCGCCAGGTCAGAGGGCGTCTCAGAAACCGGACCAGACACGTGCTGTCAGAGGCACACCAGTGCGCGGCAGAGAGAGAGCACGCGTCTGGTGTCGGGACCGACGGGCTGGCGTCAGAAGCCACTGGGAGGTACGTCTGGAAGACCAACCACCCCGTGACCTCCAACTTGCAGCTGGGCGTCTTCTTTGCTAAAAGACACAGATTTTTTACCTTGATGAAATAATATTCTTAAGAAGATAAAATTGGAGAATTTGTGGGTTTGCCTCCGTCTAACCAGATGGGATCCCAGTGTAGTGTCCATTCCAGAATGTGCTCTGACACCGCGGTTACTGCAAGGTGAACAGGGACTGCTCCTCGGGTAGGGAGGGGCTAGCTTCTGTCTGTCAGCTTATTTTCTCCAATTTGAATTTACTCTGTGTACGTAGGTGAGCCTACTTCTAGATCAAAGAACCGTCTTGTGTTTGGAGGAAGTGACTCTGGTGCCCTTGGTGAGAGTCCCTCTCCAACCCCTCCTGCACAGGAGACCCAAAGGCCCCGGGGAAATGCACACTTTCAACTGTGACCCGCAACCCCCCGTCCACTCGGGGCCCCCAGCTGGCCGCGGTGCCCGAGCCCTGCCCCCGCAGGCGCCCCCGCGCCTGCCCTGGTGAGCTGCACAACAGCCCCGGAGGGGGGTCAGTGACCACCTCCACGTCACAGAGGAGGGCGCCGGCTCCCAAGGGGTGTGACTTGCAAAAGTTTGCTCATGGAAATGGGAACTGGGAGGCAGGAACGCTGGACGCGCCACGCATCTTGTGACTTTTGGTCAAGGGCGAGTCCCCAGTAAACATCTCACAGAAATGGCTCACTGTCCTCCGGGCCCTCTCCCGCCTGCGCTTCCTGGGCCTGCTGGCCAATAAAAGTGCTCTCGACGGTTAATGCTGATACCCCAGGACGCTTCAATTAAGTGAAACAGTAACATTTTATGTTCCCTCGCAGGAGAATTTAACTCGAGGTTTCTGCTGATGGCTTTGCTGCTGACACTAACTTACGTGCACTCAATAAAGGAGCCCCAGATAGTTCAGAACAACAGGGTTTTCAAGGGAAGGTAGGGCAACTGCGTCAGAGAAAAGAAAACAGAGCCATGAAACCCAACAAAGCATTCAGAACAAGGCACAGTCACCTGTCCTGAGTGTAAGCGTGTCTCACTCCCACCTGAGGTACAAGCCAACCTCAGGTCAGCCTATTTATCTGAGGAAAGAAGGGGGAGGAACGAGGGAGGAGCGTGAAGATGGAGGGACCATGTGGACGAGGAAGGGGAACCAGCAGACAGGAGAGGTGGTAGGCAGAGAGAGAACAGAAGAGGAGGAAAGCAGTGAGGATGTAGAGGTGGGGGATGGGCAGGGAGGGAGGCAGAGGGGGATGGGCAGGGAGGGAGGCAGGGGGGGGATGAGCGGGGGATGGAGAAGTGAGGGATGGGCAGCGGGGTGGAGAGGGAGGCAGAGAGGGTACATGCAGCTGGACAGTGACTTTGAAGAGTCCGCATTAAAAGAAAGGGTGTGTAGAGAGCAGAAATGGTCTCCCCCCAAAGCCCCTGCGCCTGGAGCCTGCATGCGGGGTGACTGGCCTCCTGCTCCCTTCCCTCTGCTAATGGACAGCCTCAGTCTCAGCACACACTGACATTAGATTATGGTAGAAAGTTTGGGGGGGGGGGCTGCCCAGTGTTTACAATTTTAGGAATTGTAGATTTTATTATTAGGAACTTAATTTTATAGGAATAACACAAAGCAACGAGGCAGGAATAGAGGGTTCTAGACAGAGTTTGACCATGGTTAGAAAAGAGCCGTGTGTGTGTGTGTGTGTGTGTGTGTGTCTGTGTGTAAAAGGCAGCATCATTTATCTGAGCTAACACAGGTCTTCTATCAAGATGCTACTTTATCAAGCCACGGCGGAGGAAGAACGGTTCATTGTAACAACATTTACCCGACACGTGTGAGTCAGAAGTCAGGGAGTAACAGTTTCGGCCACCACAGTTGTCCTTAGGCCTCTGCACAAGTAACTGCCTGAAACCGTCTACAACAGAACGATGAATGCAAATTCACCTCAGGCAACTTACCAAATAGGCTGGAGCACAGGGTCTGGGTTTACCCTGCAGCCAGCAAGGGTTTAAAATCGCATTTGGATTCAGAGTGTGAAAGAATTGAAGAGAAGATGCTTCAGCGTCAGCTTCTTACAGAGGTGAGAGGCTGGGAGGTAAAAATTACACCAGTGAGAAACAGCTCCGCGCGTGAGAGCTGCGGGCGTCAGGCTAAGGAAGGCCGTGTCAGACGGTGAATGAGACTGAGTAAGAGTGACCTCGGGGGGGAAATTTTCTGGAAGCACACACATCACGCCAGCACACTAACACACGTGCCAACAATGTGAAACAGATAAATCGGAATAGATTTGACCTGGGTTTCAATATAAAACTTAATGCAACGCTGATGTGAGACCTTAACGTCTAAGAGTATGTGTTGGCTACGGAAGCAGTACGCCTTCGCAGGATCCAAAAAAGAGACTCTCAGTTAAATGGGAGACATTTGCTGCAAGAAATGACAGGTTCATTGTCTGAAGTTGGGGGGCTGGTTACAGGGACAGGAGAGTCACGTGGGGGGCTGGCTGCAGGGACAGGAGAGTCACGTGGGGGGGTGGCTGCAGGGACAGGAGAGTCACGTGGGGGGGTGGCTGCAGGGACAGGAGAGTCACGTCGGGGGCTGGCTGCAGGGACAGGAGAGTCACGTGGGGGGGTGGCTGCAGGGACAGGAGAGTCACGTGGGGGGCTGGCTGCAGGGACAGGAGAGTCACGTGGGGGGCTGGCTACAGGGACAGGAGAGTCACGTGGGGGGGTGGCTGCAGGGACAGGAGAGTCACGTCGGGGGCTGGCTGCAGGGACAGGAGAGTCACGTGGGGGGGTGGCTGCAGGGACAGGAGAGTCACGTGGGGGGCTGGCTGCAGGGACAGGAGAGTCACGTCGGGGGCTGGTTACAGGGACAGGAGAGTCACGTGGGGGGCTGGCTGCAGGGACAGCTCAGAGAAGGAAGATGGCTCTGGGGTCCGGCCGTGCGGAGGACCCCGCGGACAGGGAACAGCCCCCATTAAATAAGCACACAGAGATCCACAGCAGGAAATTTTCTGAAAATACATACGGCTTGAAATAAGGGAAATTTCTAGCTGCCAGAAGTGAAGATAGAATTCGCGATGAGAACACCGAGTTCTAGCTTCGGCCTGTTCAGCTGACGGGGGTGTCAGGCTAAGGGCTGGGGTCTGAGGGTTCTGGGCCTTGATGTGGCCATGAGCTGAAACTGCAGACCCCTTAATAAAGCTAGTACCTGCACCTGGATTAACCTTCCCTGAAAGCAGGACTAGAAAATTCTATCTACCGGCCCTGCCAAGGCTCTGTTAAGCCAGGGCTCTGGGTGGGATGGGACGGGGAGGGCTGCGGGTTTCCCTATGAGAATCGGAAACCATAAGCCTTTGCCCTGTGCATGGATGCAGTCCATATTTGCACCATCTGGTTGTCAGGAAATCTCCAGGGAGAAATGAACATAAACTCAGTCCAAGAACATTAAAATGCTTGTAGCACCAGCAAAGTGACAGGTGCATCACGCTACAGGGTCACCTTGACAATGAGGACCACACAGTCACACATTCTCCCTTAAGAAGAGCTTGCGATAAAAAATTATAAATCATAAAAATACCGCCCTGAAGGAGAGCAGAGTAAATGAAGGAATCCGTACCCTCCACCTAAAAAGTTTTTAAAGAACCAGCAGTATTTCAAGATATTACAAAACATACAACCACTGAAAAAAAAAAACTTAATGGACCTATTAGGCAACAGATTAAACATAATTGAGACAAAATTAATGAACTGGAATATAGATTAAAGCAAAGCATGCACAATACAGCAGAGAGAGATAATGAGACAGCCAGAAACATGAAAAGATAAAGTAAGAAGGTTCAATACACACAGAAGCCATTCTAGAAAGAAAGAAAGGAGTCAAGAAAGGCATTTTCTTTGAATATAAAGAATGTAGTGAGAGTTTGTTGAGACTTAAAGCATGGTTCCTCAACGTGGAGAAACACAACCAGTCAGGAGCAGGATAAATAAAAATAAATCCCCAAGTACACAGATCACGGTGAGGATGCAGGATGGATGGCCAAGCAACCGGGGGGAAAGGTTTCCTGCAGAAGAACGCAGGTGGGTTGTACCCAGATTCACCACCAGCAACACAGGGGCTGGAAGAAGATGGATTATCATTTTCAATAATGGAAGAGAACACCAACCTAAAATTTTAGCTAAATTATCACTTATGTGATGGCCAGACAAACCACCGAAGCAGGTTATCAGCCACGGATGTTCACCGCGATGCCGGTGCGGGGAGCCTGACCCGGGAAGGAGGGCGGGCGCTGCCGTCGGCGGTGAGCAGAAGGCGCGCAACTCGCAGGTCAAGCCGAGCGGGCTGTGGAAATAATCGGTGGTGACGGTTCCGGCTCCTGGAGGAGGTTACACAGGTGCGATTGAACACGAGGTGGCAATAACGTGACGTGGAAGCAGGGTGATGGGCACTGGCGACCGTAAAAAAACGTAGTGAAGGGCAAAGAGGGAAACAAAGAAAAAGCGCGGCACGTAGGGAAACACGCGGTTTCAGGAACCGTCAGCATTTATCAGGCTCAGGTAAGCGAGCGGGGGAACGATTCTAGAGCCCAGTCTCAACCGTCAGAAATGCTTCACGGTTGGGAAGCTCGATGGAGGAGCAGACCCAGGAAGTCTTGAGTGCTTATTCCTGAAATTCATCTCAAGCAGAGCACACTCTGTGTTGCAGGAACTTCGGACCTGGTCACAAAAGCTAAGGGTAAAACAAGCACAGATTTGGAAACTAAATAATGCATGAGTAAAAAAAGTTATACTGTAAAATGTGAAATATTTAGAATGGAATGGCAATAAACATTCCGCATCAGGGCTTGCGGATGCCCCTGAAACAACAGAGGGAAGCTCACACCCGCTCTCCCATAGAAGGAGGGAAGACTGAAATCAGGGCCAAGGTTCCATCTCAGAAACTTTCAGCACAGCGTAAGTGCAAAGGTAGAGGAGAGGAAGAAACAGCGCAGCAGGAGCAGAAATTAATGAGAGAGAAAACAAAGCTGAAAAGAGAAAATAAAAACCAAGTCACGAGGCTTTGAGAACGACACAAATATGCAAAATTGTGTCCCAGTCCATCGGGACCAAAGCAGAAGAGGGGCGAACAATACTCGGCAGGAAACACACGCATCGCTGCATCAGAGGAAGAGCAGATGAAAAGACATGGACAACTTTATTACAGTAATCTTGAAAACTTAGAGGTAACTGGTGATTTTCTAAACAAATAGTAGAGTCGAGTCAAGAAAAAAACGTACCTGAAAAAAGCAGCCATTAAAGGAACTGAAACACTAGTTTCAAAGGAATTAATGACCCCTGACAGCATCAGCCGGATGCGATAAACACCCTCTCGCTTCTATAACTGATGAAAAATAAAATAAAGAGAGAGCAAGCCCCTCAAAGCATAACGAGCAGTGAATATTTTAAAAATACTTCATATCCAAACAAGGTGTGTCAGGAAGGCGATACTGGCTAGTTTACCATTGGGAACTTTATTTAGTGACAGGTTAAACGAAAAGAAAGAAATGGGATCACATCTCTATGTATAAAATCTTAACTCCTTTGAAAACCCAACACCTAATTCTTAATAAAAAATAAAGAAATTAAAACTAGGGATGGAAGAGAGTTTGTTAATCGTCCAGAGGGCAGCTACCAAAGGCACACGGCAATCACACTTATACTTGAGAAGACAGAACTATTCACTCTAAGTTAAGAAGACTGCAGTCTGCCCTCATGGTTTCTAGACGAACACTGGACTGGAAGGCGTGGCCCACGCAGCAAGGCAAACAGCAAACAAAGAACGTGCGTGAGGAGAGAACCAGCCTTGTCACTGTCTGCAGAAGTCTGTACAGAATTATCCACGAGAACCCAACAAACTGGACTTAATAAAACGGGTCACGTGACTACATGCAAGCTCCACATTAAAGAGTCATTAACATTTCTATTCATTGGTAACAATCAGTGCAAAGCATGATTAAAAAGAAAACTAACTTCCATAATTTAAAAATTATATACAAATAATTATTCTGCAAAACCTTTAAGGCGTTTCTGGTGAATATGATAAACACGTATTGGAAGACACAAGGAAGACCCGCCTGTGCTGCTCGATGCCACTTTCCAGGATGGGATATAATTCAACATTGTATGTTGTCCGTTCTCTCCGAATTAGTATCTCAGTTCAGTATGATTTCAATAAAAATACCAGTAGGGATTCTGATGGAAATTTCCAAGCTGATCTGTAGTTCATATGGAAGAGTTCTGAATGAATTCCTGATCACAGAAAAGAGCAATAAGCAAGTAACGCCAAAGTAATTTTTAAAGAGAAGAATTAGAAAGAATTAGGCCACACCAGGTACAAAGGCTGATCATCAAGCTACGGCAAGTGAAAAGTCTGGTATTTCATAAAGACAGACACACTTCCCACAGGCCACCAACAGCAGTGGGACACATCTTCCTCAAGAGCCCAGCACAAGACAGGGAAACAACCACAACCGCCCGTCGCTGCTGCATCTGAGGGTTCTGGGTGTGGGTGTTGATCAGCAACACTGCCTGCTTTTCCGTCCCTTTGAAATGTTTCATGATTAAACGACAACAAACAAGGTTTGGAAATGGAGAGACCTGGGTCAGTGACTTGGTCTCCCAAGTGACCGGCTGAGGAGCCTGGACATTTCACAGACTTTCTCTTACCTTGCCTGCCTCATCTCGAAAAGGGGATAAATTGTAAGAGCTACCACGTGGATTTCTTGTGAAGATGAAATGATGATCGTGTCTATAAAGTTTTAACACAGTGCCTGGGACACATTAAGCACTTGAAAACACTAATTATTAGTTTATGAAATAGTCTTTGGGACAGGATGAAAAATTAAGCCAAAGGGGATATGAGTCACCAAAGTTCACATTTCCCCAGAGAGCTGGCAGATCAGAGTTGGTCGTGAGCCACAGGACAGCTTCCATTGGGTCAAAAAAACAGTTTTTTGTTTTTTTTAATTGAAGTATAGTCGGTTACAATGTGTCAGTTTCTGGTAGGAGCACTATTTACAACAGCCAAGACATGGAAGCAACCAAAGTGTCCACCGACAAAGGACTGGATAAACAAGTTGTGGTGTATTTATACAATGGAATACTATTCAGCCATAAACACCAATAAAATAACGCCATCTGCAGCAACATGGATGGACCTGGAGACAGTCATTCTAAGTGAAGTAAGTAGTAAGCCAGAAAGAGAAAGAAAAATACCATGTGATATCACTCATATGTGGAATTAAAAAATAGAAAGAAAGGAAAAAAGAGGACACTAATGAACCATGACACAATTTTGCAAAGAAAATGGAAAAGGGCAGGACTGAAATGCTGCCCGAGCTGGGGACGGAAGGGAACATGTTGAGCCTGGATTGAAGCCTTTCACGCTGCACGGATGTGCCGTGAGGTGGAAGCACTGGGGTCCAGCGGGGGTCCCTGCTGAGGGGAGGGAACGGCTGGACTCTTGCCCCAGCTCAGCACGAGGGTTTACTTAACCACCCGAGCACATTTCCTTTTTCTTTCTTTCTTCCTTTCTTTCTTTTTTTTTTAAACATTTTTTATTGATTTATAATCATTTTACAATGTTGTGTCAAATTCCAGTGTAGAGCACAATTTTTCAGTTATACATGAACATATATATATTCATTGTCACATTCCTTTCTCTGTGAGCTACCATAAGATCTTGTATATATTTCCCTGTGCTATACAGTATAATCTTGTTTATCTATTCTACAATTTTGAAATCCTGTCTATCCCTTCCCACCCTCTGCCCCCTTGGCAACCACAAGTTTGTATTCTATGTCTATAAGTCTATTTCTCTTCTGTATTTATGCTTTTTTTTTTTTTTAGATTCCACATATGAGCGATCTTATATGGTATTTTTCTATCTCTTTCTGGCTTACTTCACTTAGGATGACATTCTCCAGGAGCATCCTTGTTGCTGCAAATGGCATTATGTTGTTGGTTTTTATGACTGAGTAGTATTCCATTGTATAAATATACCACATCTTCTTTTTAAAAATAGATTTACTTTATTTTTTAGAGCAATCTTAGATTCATAGCAAAATTGAGTGGAAAGCACAGAGATCTCCCATGTACCTGCTGCCCCCGCCCCACAAGCACAGCCTCCCCCCTTATCAGCATCCGCCACCAGCACTGGCACATTTGCTACAACTGGTGACCCCACACTGACACGTTTTGTCACCCAGAGCCCACAGCTAACCTTGTGATTCACTCTTACAGTCTGTGGATTTGGATGGATTTATAATGACATGGGTCCACCATTACAGTACCAAACAGATTAGTTTCACTGCCCTAAAAATCCTGTGTTCCGCCTCTTCATCCCTCCCTCCCCTATTGCCCCGGGAACCACCATCCTTCTGTTGGTGCCACAGCTTTGCCTGCTTCAGAATGTCGTGCAGCTGGGAGCACCCAGCACGGAGCCTTTTGGGTCAGCTTCTCCCACTCAGTCACGTGCCCCTGAATTCCCTCCATGTCTTCTCACGGCTCAATGGCTCATTTCTTTCTAAGGTTCCAAAATATTCCATGGTCCAGATGGACCCCCACTCTCTTCACACATAAAATGAGGATATCTTCAACCTTGTCGACCTCATGTGAGTTTTTTGTGACATAAAAGAGATAAACAATATGAAAACACTGTAACTTCCAAACAGAAGGACAGTCCTTAGAGGGACCTGTGGGCCTGCCCTCCATACACCCGGTGGGGGGGCTTCGTTCCCCTGATCCTGCAGCACAGAGCGTGCCGACAGCTGAGTTCCCTACAAGCCATCTCACTCGCACCTCTGTGCAAGCGCGCAGGGCTACAAACACACGTCAGCAGCAAGATGAGCTCCGCGCAGCTTTGCGGGGACGGTACCGCCCCTTGCGTAAGGAGCAGCTGTCGCAGCCCTGCCTCTCGGGGAGCCTGTCCACAGGGTCTCTTCTCACGCAGAATGAGCTGTCCCCAGGGCGTCTACAGCCCTGAGCGCCTCCGGTCCGGGGTCCACGGGGATGCTAGCTGCGAGCACCACGCGCTGGGCTCACGGTGCGACGCCGGAGCGCTGCCACGCCCAAGAGCACTCTATAAAATTAGGGAGCACAAGGACGCGCTCTGGAATTCTCCGCGCATCCTTGTCACTTAGAGACGCACACAGATCCTGCCAGCCTCCTGCCAGTGACAGCACGGAGCTGAGTTCCAGAGCATTAAAGCGGGAGCAGGCATCATCCGATCTGTTGTCAGGTTCCTCTCCCGAATTACACAGGGGGGTTGGCCAGGCTTTACTGCAGTTGTGTTCGATTGTTTCCCGGGACAACTTCAGCCTTGCGTCTGTCAGAGCTGCCATAATCTCTTTATAAAGCTGTTAATTTCACGCACCAGCGTTTCGCGGCTGGAATCTGCGACACCAGAAACACCCGGTCGCACTCGGGTGGCCAGTGGGAAACGGGGTGGTGATTCGGGTGCCCGTGCCGCTGCGCTCAGGCTGCGTCGTGACCGAGGGGTGTGAGCTCCGCAGAGCACGTGGCTACAAGTTTGACGTTAGACGGTCTCAATCAGAGCATTTCCTTTTTCACCTCATGAAGTGGTTTTCACCCTATGAAGCGTTGACTCAGCTGTGTTTCTTGGTATAAAATTCAGGACTTGAAATTTAAGTGAAGTTGTGAAATTGCCCAGCAACACTGTTGGCCTGTAATTTGGTCCTGATTTTGGTAAACAAACATCCCCCTGTTTTAATAGAATTCCAAACAGAAGACAATTACCGATATGGCTGTTTTTCCTCCACCACAGGCTACAGGTTGAATTGTGTCCCCGCCAAAAAAACCTGTACGTCAGAGTCCTGGCCCCAGTACCGCGGAGTGGGACTTTACCTGGAGACAAGGAGCCCACAGAAGTGCGAGTTAAAACGAGGCCGGTAGGGCGGGCCCTGATACAACGCGACTGGTGTCCTTACGAAAAAAGGCGGACTTGGACACAGAGATTCGGGACACCGGGGAAAGGTCATGTGAAGAGGAAGGCAGAGACTAGCTGAGGCTTCTGGGAGCCAAAGAATACCAGAGATGCCAGCAAAGCCCCAGAGCTAGGGAGAGCCTGGAGCAGCCCCCCCGACAGCCCTCCTCGGGAGCCAGCCCTGCCGACCCGTGACCTGGGACCTCCAGCCTCCCGGGGCGGGCCGTGCGTTTCTGCCGCTGGGGCCCCGGGCTGCGGTGCTCCGTTACGGCGGCCCAGGTCAGCGAACGCCCCAGCCGGGCCCGGCCTCTCCCAGGAGAGCCCGTGGGAGGCGCGCCCCCTCTCTGCTGCCTCCCCGCCTCGCCGCCGAGCGCGGGCCTGCGCTGCCTCCCGGCCTCCGCACAGTCTCTTCCCTCTGCCGCCAGTGCCCCGAAGTTCTTGCCGCTTCTTTACGACCGTTATTTACTTGTTCACTTACCGTGGCCCAGTCTGTTTACAACGTTGTGTTAGTTTCTGGCGTACAGCAGAGCGATTCAGTTCTACACACGCACACACATATATTCCTTTTCATATTCTCTTCCAGTATAGGTTATTACAAGACATTGAGCATAGCATCCTATGTTATACAGTAGGACCTTGTTGTTTGTCTATTTTATATACAGAAGTGTGTATCTGCTAATTCCTAATTTATTGCACCCCATCCTCTTCCCTCTTTCCCCTCCTGGTAACCATAAGTTTGTTTTTTATATCTGTGAGTCTGTCTTGGTTTTATAAACAAGCTCATTTCTGTCCTTTTTTTTTTTTTTTTAAAGATTCCACGTATGAGTGAGAGCATATAGTGTTTGTCTTTCTCTTTCTGGCTTACTTCACTTAGTTTGATGATCTCCAGGTCCACCCATGTTGCTGCAGATGGCATTATTTCATTCTTTTTTATGGCTGAGTAGTACTCCAAGTTCTCAGCTGCTTCTTCACCTCTTTTAGAATTTAGTGTAGTGACCAAGTGCATTGCATCAGCACCTCCTAGAAACACGATCCAATTACCAGCTAAGAACTTTATTCATAGCTTTTTTCCTAACTCATATTTTTAGCTATCCTAAAGTGAGAGATGGACCAATAAAATAATCTCTTGCGCTTTCAAAAATCTGAAGAAATGGATTTCATCTTAAATAAAGCTGGATGCTGCTAAGTTCCTGACGTTCTCCAGGTTTGCCTTCTTGTCTGTTTGGTTTTTAAAATTTTTTGCTATTTCTTTAAATTTTTTTTTTTTGAGGAGGGTGTGATTAGGTTTATTTATTCATCTGTGTAACGGCGGCACCGGGGATTGGGCCCAGGACCCCGTGCATGCTGAGCACGTGCTCCACCCCGAGCTCTGCCCCCTCCTGCCTTGTCTGTTGTGCAGACTCACCGGGGGGTGCTCATGGGCTCTCTCACAAGGCAGCGAACCCCCAGTATTGATGCTGTGTTCAGTGTTCTCCGCTTGGGCGCCGGCCTGTGTCTCCCCAACTCTTCCTTTCAAGGACCACCTCAATATCCATTGTCTTTCCAGAAGTTTCTCCCATACTAATCTACACCATGCCAGGCCTTCTCTTGCCTTCCACTTCCTTAATACCTTTATACGCTGTGGCCACAGGCACCGTGGGCCTCCTTCGAGGTCCCTGCACGGTGCCTGCACGTTGCTACAATTTCCAGTCGTGCCGGGGCCAGGCGCACAGGGCCCAGGCCGCCGGCTGGAATGCACACCCTCCGCGCGCAGGACTGCCCCCCCCCATTGCTCCTCAGAGCGCCCGCGCAGCGCTCAGCGCGGAGGAGAGACTCGAGGTGTTTTTCACTGATGGCATGAAAAAGATTGGAGCAGTTTTACTTCAAGGCTTTTTGTAATTTGGGTCAAATGCCCTTTTCCTTTTCGTGACTTAAGTGGATACCTGATCCCGGGAGAAGTAAGTCCGGTCATTCTGAACGGGAGATACAGGCCATCCTTGCCCCTGCCTGCCTCGCGCTCCCTCTGCTGAGGGACCCGGGGGAGACGAGAGCTTTCTCGCTCAGCAAGTGAGAGGAGCTGCCGCCTGTCTCCTCTGCGCCATCCCGGAGAGCGCCGCCTCGCCGCAGCGGCGGGCAGAGGGTCTCTTCAGCCAGCATCACAATCATTATGATTAACTTTATAGAAGTCGGGTATGGTTGAGAATCCTAGACTGGGCGGTCTTTAATAAACGATCTAATTCCTCTCTATACAGGTGGATCAGGGAGGGAGAGTTCCAGCAATCTCCCAAAGTCAAAAGTAACAGTGTTTGGTGGGGGGACACTGGGTTTCAGGTCCAGGACTGTCCTTATAGCACAGGTGGGGGTGGGGAATGCCAGGAGGAAGCAAAAGAAGACGGGGCAGAGCGGAGTGCGGAGGAGGAAGGAAGAGGCAGCAGGGAAAGAAGTGAAGCTGAGCGAGAGGGTGGGGCGGGCAGGGGCGAGCAGAGAGCCAAGGAGGGCGCGACCCCGCCCAGCACCCTGCGCTCACCTGCGTGGGAGCAACGTCCCCGATTACACATCTGTTTTACGAGTCATCAACACCAAGCCAAAGCTTGAACACCATGCCACAAGGCATCAGTTACACCACTGGGGGTTGAAAGCATGAACACCGTTCTCTTACAAGCATGTCTGGGAGCCCAGTCTGAGCACCCACAGGGCGTGGGGCCTCTATCCACGACGCCTATTCAGAGAGAGGGGAACGATCTGACGTCCGGGCAGGGTGCCGACCTGGTCTAGGTCAGACGTGGAATCCCACGTGAAATCCACAGAGCCACCTCGCCCCGTTTTCTTAGTCTGAGACCCCCCATTGCTAGTTCCCTCTACGTTCCGTACTGTGGTAGGTGCCGTGGGGTGAAGGCAGGGCGGGTAGCCACGACGATACATTTTGCTCCTTTAGGATACTTCAAATGAGGAACCAGATATGCAAATTAAGGAAATAAAATGCAGGAGTGGGTATCATAAAAAAAGTCGGCCATAAGTGAACAGGGGGACCTGGCCAAGACAATCAGAATGTTGACTGTTTCATACAGTGAATTTTCAAGCAATAAACCCATACTCTGATATAGTAAAATTAAAAAAGGGTGGGTATCAGTAACATGTCAAAGAGTCAGAGGCAGCAGACGCTGTGGGAAGCCAGCGTCACAAGCAGCATCAGCCAGAGATGCCCCGGGTGAGCAGGAAACGGCTGCTGCCTCAAGGGAACTGACCGGCTTCCGGTCATCCATTCATTCAGTGTTTACACGGCGGACACGGCGGGGCAGGAGACCAAGGACACACGGTGAGTAAGACACACTGCCTACCTTCAGCCTGAGTCTAGCAGGGGGTACAGACAGACAGACGCACAGACACACGAGTAATCAGTCATGCAGCTCTAGAAACAGATGCGTATGTGGGCACGTGACACGTGACGGCTGAGCTCTGGTCCAATGCTGTCACAGCATGGAAAATCTCCACCCATAATCCACCGAGCTGTCCTTCCTGATGTATGCGCTTCCCACGCAAAAGGACCACCTAGACTAGGGGAGCCACGGGAATAACGTGACTCCTGGAGTAATCCTTCGGTTAAACAGAGGATCGGAATCCTTTGCCTTGGAAGGCTGGGGCTCCGTCTCCATCCTGCGCTTCCCCGAGGTGCCTGACTTCGTACAGGGCACGTTTCCTTGCTGAGAGCTCCTCACAGCCCTCCTGCCTGCGTGGAGGCTGCTTTAAGGTGCAGCTCACACACACATCATACAATCAGGGTGTTAGCAGCCACTGAACTGTTCTCACCACAATTCCAGAGCACAATACGGCTGTGAACACTGCCGCTAACTCGCTGGCTCAGTCAGGGTGTGTGGGGCTTGAGTCCATGATCAAATGACGGTGAGGGGGTTGCTCTTCCTCTGCTTGAGGCCCCCGGCCCCCCAGGACCGAGGGCAGAGCTGCACACCGGGAGGGCGCTCGAGCTCTGGTTGACTGACACCTGAGGTGCAGCCAGGAGCACCCCTCCAACTCCAGAGCAGGCGCAAAGCCTGGGGCTCGGAGGCAAAAGCCCCTTCTTCCGAGCAAGGGGTCCATTTTTTGTTTGTTTTCCATTTAGACGTATATCTGCGGCCACCAGGGTCCAAGAGGGGTTGTGTGACTTTTTTTTAAAATGTCATGTCCTAAGATTCTGAACAAACAGCTTGCCAAAGCTGACAGTCACTCATCCAGCATCTAAGTGAGGTCGATTCACAATTCTAGCAGCACAGTGAATGCGCACAACCTAATTTTTAAAGTGAAGTCTCATACGTTTGGCTTTTCAAGGGTTCAGAGCAAAGACAATACGCCCCGTGACCTCAGGAAGGCAGCCTTCCTGCAGCAGGAGTGACGACAATGCCGAACGCACCATCGGTCAGCCAGGATGAGCGCCGCTCTGCCACGCAAAGCAGGACCTAGCCGGACCGAGCTACCGCCCGCAAGGCCCACAGAGCGCAGGACCCCACGCTCGCGCCGGAGGGAAACGCAGCCGCGGGCAGAGGAACGGGGGTTACTCTGCAGTCAGGCGCCCCGCAGTCACCACCCCACTGACACAGTGTCACGCAATCGGCTCAGAGCACTGGAAAAGCTAATTGCGTCTGCAGCGCCCTCGCCCGCCCTCCCCGCTCGACTCTTTGCTGGAGCCTGAAGAACACCCCTGAGGGTGAGGGGTGCCTTTCGTCTCTTATTTCAGCGCCTGCCTGTCAGCCTGTCTGGGGGGCACCGACCGGGAAGCCAGGAGCAGCCCCTGCCCCTGAAACTGTGTTCAGGGTGGTTGGTAGGGTGAAGACAGGTGGGGAGGCAGCTGTGTGTGCATTACCGTGCCTGTGTTTGCTTTGTTTTGTGCTCATTTCTTGGGTCCTGCACCTGTCACTGTTGTGTGACGAGTGACACTGACTATGGTTATCCTCCGTGTGGAAGCTGTCGTGTCGGCCTGGGACGTGGCAGGCAGTCGATAAATACTTACTAACAGAATGGAATTTTTGGTTTGAGTTAAAAAAAAAAGTGTCTGCCTCATTAGTAAATAAAGGCCTACTTGCCAAACTTGGCTTTTCCGTTTTAGATGAAAACATACCATGAAATATACCCTTTGTTTACCATACATTTGAATGTTGCGTTACCCGTAGGTTCTAAAAAGGAACTTGAATGATGTTCAAACTTGCATTAGGTGCAAACACACACACACACACACACACACACACACACACACGCGGCCTTAGAAAATGATAAAGATGTAATGTTTGATCAATAAAAACAGAACTGAACCTGGTATTCTGTTCCCAGGGAACGTGCTCCTTGCGGGAAGGTTTGCTTCATGTCAGCTTCGCCACGTCTCTACCCCATGCGCTTTCTTGGAAGCGGCCTGGTTGCTGGGACACCACTGCACAATGTGAACCGTCCTGCCAAACAAGTGGCAGCCCCAGCTGTCACTGGGGACCAACTGCACTGCTTTGCACATCTTACTTTCACAAGCCCATGGCACCTGAGAGCCGAAAAGGCTGTGTTTATCCCAATCGTGGGGCAGGGGAAGCTGCAGGAAGCATGACCCTCCTCGGTCCTGCCCTCCTCCTCTGCACACCCTCCCACCCTCGGGCCTCAGTTTACATGAGATGACAAGACGACCGGGTAGGATGAGGCTTAAGCCAGGATGAAAGCTCGCTCGTATGGTCGCTCACTCACTCAGTGAGTGACTGCAGTCGTTAATTTGGATGCTTAGTAAGGCGGATCAAGGATGACTGAGCTGCTAGGAGTCTGGACACTCGCTCAGCTGGCCAAGGGAAGGTTGAAGGATGTTTGAGAGCCGTCTTCAAATGTCTGAGGGTCATCTAGTGATGACGGAGAAGAAACTGTATTCAGTGTTGCTCTGAAACTGGACTGTCTGATGGTAGCACCTAAGTACATGTGGCCAACTGGTAATTACAGTTAAATAAAATCACGAATTGAGCTCCTCGGTCACACCAGCCACATTTCATGTGCTCCACGGCCATGTGCGGGCAGCGGCTACCATCTTGGATAGTGCAAATACAGCTCATTTCTATCACTGGGAAAGTGCTCCTGGCCACTGCTGTGTTAAAGATGGAACAAGATTCAGCAGATGGGAAATTCTACAAAGGAGACTTAAATCCTCTATGAAACAACTTTGCAAAAATCAGAACTGTCCAGCCCGAGGAGAGGGGGGCCTATAAGGAAAGAACTAAGTAACGAGAGATAAGAAAGTTCCCTTGCAGAGAATCTGTACTAGACAGTGACTCCGACACCTGACAACGTCCCTTCAGTCTCAAAACCATAAGACTCCTAGAGGGAACTGCAGGCAGAGCACTCTGGGACGTAATGGTAGCCATATGTTTCGGATCTGTCTCCTAAGGCGAAGGAAACAAAAGCAAAAACAAACAAATGTGACCTAATTAAACTTAAAAGCTTTTGCACAGCAAAGGGAACCATCAGCAAAATGAAAAGACAACCTTGGATGGGAGAAAATATTTGCAAATGGTATGACTGATCTCCAAAATACAAACAGCTCATACAACTCAATATCAAAAAATTCCATACAACCCAATTAAAAAATGGGCAGAAGACCTGAACAGACATTTTTCCAAGGAGGCCATGCAGATGGCCAACAAGCACGTGAAGGAATGTTCAACATCACTAATTATCAGGGAAATGCAAGCCAAACCCACGAGATACCACCTCACGCCTGTCAGAATGGCTGTCACCAAAAAGAACACAAATAGCAAACACTGGGGAGGACACAGAGGAAGGGAGCCTCCTGCACTGTGGGTAGGAGCGTAAATTGGTGCAGCCGTTGTGGAGAACGGTACGAAGGGTCCTCAGAAAACTGAAAACAGAACGGCCCCATGTCCCAGCAATTCCACCCCTGGGATTATCCGAAGGAAGCAAAAACAATTCGAAAAGACACCTGCGCCCCAGTGTTCACAGCAGCATCACTCACAGTTGCCAAGGCATGGAAGCAGCTTAAGCGTCTATGAGAGGCTGACTGGATGACGAAGACGCGCCGTACGTGCAATGGCGTGCTGTCCAGCCGTGAGAAAGAGGGAATCTGCCATTTGCAACAACGAGGATGGACTTGGAGGATATTATGCTCAGTGAAATAAGTCAGAGAAAGACGAATTCTGTGCAATATCACTTATATGTAGAATCTAAAAAAATACAACGAACGAGTGAATATAACAAGAAAAGAAACAGGCACAGATGTAGAGAACAAACTAGTGGTGACCAGTGGGGGGGGGGCAAAACAGGTCGGGGATTAAGAGGTACAAACTGTTCTGCACAAGATAAGCCGCAGGGATGTGCTGTACAACACAGGGAATGAGGCCAATATTTTATAGTAACTATAACTGGAGTATAACCTTTAAAAATTGTGAATTGCTATAGCGTACACCTTACGTAGCTTATATGATACTGTACATCAACTATACTTCAATTAAAAAATCCTGTGATTCTGTGAACCTAGAATATGTTAAAATCAGCACAGCAGCAGGACACATTCATGCTGAGAAAGGCAAGGAAGGGACAGTTAGAAGGCGGCTGCTTAATAGGCATCAGTTGATCATCCTAATCCAAGTAGAAGACGTCCTGGGACCAGGCAAAGCTCTGAAACGAGTTCCCAAACAGCGACCAAAGCTGCTGTCTTGATCCCACCCACTCGCACCGCTCAACGAACGTCGAATGAAAATGCAGCCACAATAACCAATCGACCCAGGAGCAAGAGTGCCCCGGTGGCGCCAGAGGAAGGCGGGAGGAAGGGGACACCGCCGGCAGCTGTTTGCATCCAGCGTCTGTTTCCGTCGATAAACGGCTCTGAGAGGAGAGACTGATGCATCACCGTTTAACAAGCCGCCGGCTCCTGAATGGAGAAGGCGTTTGTCCACCAAGCGACCAGGTACCTGAGCGTGTGTCAGGGCCCAGGGGACAATAAATCAGGGGTGATGACAGCTGCAGACACAAAGACAGGTCCGAACTATGATTTTTAAATTACAATGACAATTTGATTTAATTTATAAAGCCCTTTTGTTCTAGGAATACGTGCGTTACTAATTCGGTGAGGTGCCGGGATATTTGGTTTCAACAGAAAAGCTAGCTGTTTTATTGAGCTGAACGGTCTGAGTCTGAGGTAGACAGTTAGGCGGAGCCTGTCGGGCTGCTGTCCCAGAACAGGTCACAAGCTAATAAGGAGGCCAGAAGAGTCTCAGGAACGAGAAACCCAGGGTGAGAAGGACTTCTCACTGCACTCGCGGAGGAAAAAGTTCATCTGAGGGCCGTGGAGACCCAAGGTGTACATCATACTCTGAAGGAAGACGCGGTAAACTGACATCCCCTGCCCCTCGGAGGAATCACGAAGGAATCCAGGAGAACCAGCCTCTGATTTCGAATGGGAACAGTCACAGGAGCTCTGCCGCCAGCATCTTTCAGAGAAGCCACTTTTTTACATTCCTTTTTTTTTTTCAATCAATGTACAGTCATTTACAATGTGTCAGTTTCTGGTGCACAGCACAGTGTCCCCGTCATGCATGTACATACATATATTCATTTCCATATTCTTTTTCATTAAAGGTTATTACAAGATATTGAATATAGTTCTCTGTGCTGTACAAAAGAAATTTGAGTTTTTAAACTCTATTTTTATATATAGTGGCTAACATTTCCATTTTAAGCAGTGAAGGATGCCTCCTTCCTGGGTGGGACCGTTCCAGGGACAACAGCGACCAGGGTCGGGTAAAGAGAAGCCGCGTGTCTGAGCTCCACGGGGGCGACCCCTCTCCAGCCGTGTCTAAGGAGGGAGCCAGCGCGGGAGAGGAGGCTGCAGGGGGTCTGGCTCTGAGCTTCCGCGGCCTGAGATCCGTCTGCAGCTGTCATCATCTGGGGACACTGATGGGGCTGGGAAAATTCCTGACCAGAGCCGCGTCCCTCCTGCACACACAGCACGGCCGACGAGCGCTGCCCGGTGGGTGGCAGCTGATGCTGCCCGCAGTTCTGCCCCTTGGACTCTGCTTCAGGCCTCCGGCCGCTTCCTCGCGCGGAGTATCTGAAACAGGTCAGCCTGTGCACGTGCCAGCGGGCAGTCTCTGCCGGCTGCTGAGACGGGTGCACACGAAGCAGCGAAGAGGGAGGGACACAGAGACGGAGAGGAAACAACGGCCGGGGTGGACAGATGGGTCACGGTCTGACTTCACCCCACTGAGTCCCAGGACTTGGGGCGAGGCGCCTTCAGGGGTGCAGACGGCACTCCCTTCTCCTGTGAAACCTCCTCTCCTGGGGAATGGCCGGCCCGTCTTAGAAAAGTCCATTTCAGCTCCATGACTCTACGACGCTAGTCTGGCTAAGGGGATGGGAGGCTGGTGATGGAGACATAAAACCAGTGCCCTCCCCACGCTGAGTGTCCCCTCCCTCCTGGGCGTTTAGGCACAGGCGTGACATTCTGTGTGGATGAGGGTCATGATTAGAGCCAGGTAGGGCAGTGTCCCCAACAGCCTGCGGGGGTACATGTGGTGGGGTTGTGGCACTGGTCTCGGCCGGAGGTAACAGGACTCTAGAAAGGGCAACAGCCCTGGAAATGGAGGGAGAGAAACAGGGGTTCAAGTCACAGGGCCAGTCATGCAATTCAATTCATTTCAGGCACAAAGAGAACACGTGACCCGTTGGTCAGGCAGGACCATGTGAGCCGATGGCCTATGATTTACAGGGAGAGGCCATCAGACGAGGCAGAACGGACATCAGTCAGGACGTGACGTGCTCGCTGACTCTGCGGGGGTGAGTGGTGCCGCCCTGATAATAAACACAAGCGTCACCACCAGTTGTCAGAGTCAAATTCTCAACCAACCTCCCGGCCTTTATGGAGGACGGAACACGGACCATGATTTCTCAAGAGCTCACAGGACCGTCCGTTCCCCATCTCCCCCTTCCTTGACCCTGGGGCATTTGTTCATTCTTCCATTTCATCAACCCAAACTTGCTGATCCTTCACTAGCTGCCAGGTGCCAAGGGAACCCGCCCGTGGTCCACGCCCCGGGGGAGCGCGCAGCTCCGGGGCGGGGAGACAGGTGTCTCAAACTGTTCACTGAGTTTCACGCGATGCCGGGGCACTGCGGACGCACCCACAAGGAAGTTCAGTTTCTGCACAGAAGAGGTCACCAGCGGGACAAGGCCAAGAAGGAGGTCCAGAGGGGGGTTAGGACGTGTGGTCACGTGGGGCTCATTCAACTGCAAGTGACAGAACCCTGCAGGGAGCGGCTCAGACCAGCAGTTCATTTTTCTGGCATAATGAGCCTGGACGACGACGGCCGACGGCATCGGATGGACGGTGCCGCCCGGGCCCCGGGCGTTGCACTTGTTCTGACATCTTCCCCCGGGCCTGGTCTTCGCTTGTCCACGTGCCTGACATCACAGAAAGGGTTCATCTCCCAAAGTTCCCCGTGACTTCCCCTGGTTCCCCCACTCAGGGACCACGTGGTGGTCCTCGCTCCAAGACGGCAGCACAAAGGATCGGCCCAGGCAGGTCAGTCCGGCCGTAACCTGCTGCCTTAAATGACCCAGCTCCAAAGACTCCCTCACCACTGGCTGCTCCCGGCGGGCGATGGGGACAAATCTCACTCCCGTGCCCGCTGAGCACATCCCACCCTGATCCTCTGCTCGCGGGGTCCTCCCCTCTGGAATGCCTCATCCTCCTCCCCTTTCTGTACCCGACAGCTGAAGTCAGACCCCTGCTCCAGTCCCCCACCCGCCTCAGCTCCCGGCAGAACCCCCACTGCCCCCTCCACCCCCAGAATCACTGCTCAGAGACACGGTCCTCTGCGCTCGGCCCCGTCTTGTTCACTCTCTCTGGTTCTTTTTCTCACTCTCATCAGACGTTCTGCAGGCAGAGACCCCACCACCGAGCAGACGGTGCAGCCTATTAAGGTCTGTTGAATTTTTTAAGGCAAAGTTAAGGATGCGGTGACCCCATGCTCCGTAACTTGGCACCACGTGATTCACCAGAACAGCAAGTAAGTTCCAGCAAAAACACTCCACGCACCTGGGACGCGGAAAGCAGTAATGTCCCAAGAAGCCTCAGATTTTGTCCACATTTGGACATAAATAAAACACTCTCCTCTTTAAATCTACTCTCGAGAGGCTACATGCCATTTGTCGCCACTTATATGACATTCTAGAAAAGGTCAAACCACAGGGACAGAAAACAGATCGGTGGTTGCCAGGGGTGGGGCAGGAGGGCCTGACCCCAGAGGGGCGGCAGCAGGAAGGGGGTGGGGGGGGCGGGGCTGTTCAGGGTCCTGATTCGTGCCGATGGTGACGCAAGTCTACGCAGGTTTAAAACCTCACAGGGCTGCACACCCCCACCCCTAAGAGCCATACACAGAAATAATGGGAAGGAAAAATTCAAGTTTTCATCCCGTTACATATAAACGGGAATCAGGGGAGACACTCAGGATGGGTGGAGGAACAGCGTGACCCGAGCCCACTGACGGCGGCCGCACGCGCTCTGAGCTGAACAATCACAGAGACGGGCTGCAAAGCATCCTTAAATACTCATGCCGTCAGAGCCTCCTGAGGAGGAAAGGCTTTAAGAGGTGTTCCAGGAGAACACCCCTCGGGCATGCTCGGCTTAACTACAGTGCATTTCATCCGAAACTGAAATTGTGGAAGCTGAAATTGCTCGCTGGTGTGACGTGGGCGGACGGCCCATCCACACCAGGGCTCACAGCCCCGGAAGGCTCGTCACGAGCAACCACGTGGAGGTGGAGGGCGGGCCCTTCCCTTTGTGAACTGAGCCTGAATGGGGGACCCGCTATGGGACGGCCAGCGCGCAAGGCTGTCTCTGAGGCCCTTACCATCCAGTGGGGGTGGGGATTGATCAGCCCGGGCCTGGAGAACTGTAAAGGGCTGTGGACCCTGTGGTCTGCGAGGGGTCACTGCCTGACTCTTGCACGCCGTTCCTACGGAAGAGATCTGGAGGGCGTGGAAGGACGCAGAGGTGATGGCGGAGGCAGTGCCGCTGGCAGAGAGAGCTCCAGGAGCAAAGGCCCAAAGGCAAGAGGAGGTCTGTGTAAGGGGCTGACACAGGCCTGGGCACCACAGATGGAGATGTGTCAGACCAGGAAGGACGGCTTCCTGAAGGCGCTATGAAGGGTGCTGGCAGGAAGATGAGAGAGGAGCCCAAGGGCTGTGAGCCGGGGAACGGGTGACCCGACTGGCACGTTAGAGAGGTCGCCTGAAGGCAAGGTGGGGGACAGGTTAGAGCTGTGTGCGGTGGGGAGGGAGGCCGGCGCAAAGAGCCCCTTTGGGAGGCGAGTGTGGTTCTTAGGAAGTAAGTGGAGGTGAGCGGCCCCAGGATGGTGGCCATGGGAGAAGAGTGAGGTGGGTACATTCAAGGGCGAAAGGCGTGGCGATGATGCCTGGTGTGTGGGGGGGGGCGGGGGGGAGACGCCCAGGGCCCTGGAAATACGGGGTGGATGGTGGTCCTTATCTTAACACGCTGACGTGTGGGGCACAGACAGTGCGACCACCCTGGGGAGAAGGTGATGAGTTCAGCTTGCACGTGCCGCGTCTGAGTCCCCAGGGGCCCCAGGAGGCAGGAGAGCCCGCGGCCCGGAGCCCAGGTGAGAGGTCTGGACCACACATGTGCCAGGGGGTCACCGTCGCCTAGAAGAGCACACCTCAAGCTCCCACGCACGCACCAGCCGCGTCCGGACCTGCTCAGAGGCTCCGGTTCACCAAGGTCTGGGCAGTGGCCTGCGCTTCAGGCTGTCTGGCAAGCCTCCTGGTGACACTTCTGGGGCCACTCAGTGGGTCACATTCTGGGGGGTGGCAACGGCCTGCACAGGAATTGCAAAGATGAAGTTGCCCAGGGAGAGAAAGTCACATGAGTAAGAAGGACCACCCAGGTCGGGACTCAGAGGAAAACCAGTTACACCTGGGCACTGGGCAAACCCTCGCTGGGCAGGCGAGGGAGAAAACCCACAGAGCCTCTGGGGATTTGGGACCAAGAAAGTCGAAGGAAGAGGGCGTGCGGAGCAAAGTCAAGTTCTGCCCAGAGGGCCAGCCAGGTGAGGCCCGAGGAGGAGGTGAGGCCGGAGGAGGGGTGTTTTAGACTGAAAGTCTTGTGTCCCCAGCAAGTTAAAACGCCGATGCCCTAACCCCCAATGTGACTGCACTTAGAGACGGATCTCCCAGGACGTAAAAAAGGGTAAACGGGGGCGTAGGGGTGGCCCTTGATTTGATAGGCCTGGTGCTCCCCTAGGGAGGGGCACCCGAGAGCTCCCCCTCGGTCCCTGCCCTCACCCCCCACGCTCACACCAGGCGCGTGAGGACAGGGCAGGATGGTGGCCGCCTTCGTGCCGGGAAGAGAGCTCTCGCCAGAAACCAGAGCAGCCCGGACCCTCCAGCACCCCCAGCTGACAGGAAACACGCTTCTGACGTTTGAGCCACCAGTCTGTGGTATTCGGTCATCGCAGCCCGGGCTGACCGGGCCAGATTTTGGTCCCGTGAAGCAGGCCCACTGTAACAAACCCCCTAAATGTGGACGCAGCTCTGGGACTGGGCGAGGGGTGGAGGCTGCAGGAGGTCTGAGGTGCGGGCTGGGAGGAGCTTGGACAGCAGGGAGGGGACTGTTGGTCGAAACGTGGACTTAAAGGCCCTTCTGATGCGGCCTCAGACGCTGCTGGAACCTGGAAGAAAAGCAACTCTTGTTACGAAGTGGCAAGGACTTGGGGCTGAGCTGTTGTGCTGGTCTTTTGTGGAAGACAGAGCTTGTGAGCCATGAAATTGGATATTCTGCTGAGGAGATTTCTAAGCAGAATGTGGACGGTGTGGCCTAGGTCCTCCTGACGCTCTTAGGAAAATGTGAGAGGACCGGTGAACTGAAGAAGGAACGGTTGAGCAAAAAGGGACCAGATGGAAAGATCTGGAAAATTCCCAGCCGGTCCACATTTTGAAAAGTGAGCAGGCTTGTTCTGAAGGACCACTGACAAGGAGGCTGGTGTGGGTGTGGACCACGGATGAATCAGCCACTTCAATGGTGGGTAAAAACAGAGGTGGGCCGACCCAGTAGAAACACTAAAGGGAAAGAAAAAACGGGGCCAGAATGCGAGGGAATGCCAGGCTTAGACCCTACAGGACGGGACCGCAGAGCCATCCGGCTGCAAACGCGCTCCACCCCTCAGGAAAGCGGAAGAAAGACCCTGAAGGCAATTCTGAGATCTTCAGGGCTGGGCCCACCTCTCCAGTGGGGGTGGCCTGGATGCCCTCAGAGGCTGGGCCCCCTTACTGAGAGCTGTGGGGGTGACACTGCCACCCCACTGGGCCCAGGGGGAGGGGCTTGGAGCCATTGCTCTCGAGCCTTGAGACACAAAGGAACCTGCCGGTTCTGGGTGTTGGCAGAGCCGGGGGCCCCTCTCTGCCTCCTGGCTCCTCTCGGCTGGAATGGAAATGTTGTCCTACGTCTGTCCCACTGCTGTGTTTTGGAAACACGTAACTTGTCTGGTTTGACAAGCTCGCAGCTGGAGGGGAGTTCTGCCTCGGGGTGAGTCACACTGGGAGCCTCACCCACGTCTGATTGAGGCGGTGTTTACGTGAGACTTCAGACCCAGACTTACAGCTGATGCTGGAATGCGTTAAGATTTTGGGGGCTGTTTGCATGGGGTGAATGGATTTTGCACATGAGATGAACATGAATTTTGGGGGGTCGAGGGTAGAATGAGATGGAATAAACTGTGTTCCCTCAAAATTCATACAGTGAAGCCCTGATCCAACGTGACTGCATTTGGAGAAGGGCCTGGAAGGAAGTAATTCAGGTTAAGTGAGGTCCTAAGGGTGGTCCCTGGTGACACGAAGAGACATCAGAACCCTCTCTGTCTCTGTCTCCCTGTCTCTCTCTCTCTGTCTCTGGGCACACGTGCGCCCAGGAAAGGCATGTGAGCACACAGAGGAAGGTGGCTGTCTACAAGCCAGGGGGGCGGTCTCACCAGAAACAGAATGGGCTGGAACCCTGGTCTTGGACTTCCGGCTTCCAGAACTACCAGACAACACATTTCTGCTGTTAAGCCACCCCGCCCGGGATCTTGTTAGGGCAGCCCGGGCTGACACAGGTGGGCACCGGGTTCAGTGACGGCAAGAAGGCGACGCTGGTGACATGGTGAGCGCTCAGGTGCAGGGCGGCGGTGGGGGTGGGGGGGGTGACTTCAGAGATGGGCTCGGGCCCAGAGCACAGAGTTAGAGCAGGTGCCTCGCAGAGCGGAGACGGAGTCAGTCGCAGCGCCCCTACGGCAGAGACCTTGTGGAGACACCGCGCAGGCTCCCCGAGCCCCAGCTCCCCAAGCTGGACCCGGGGAGCCGAGTGCCTTCCCTAGCTGTCGGGTGATGGAGGACGGCACTGTGCCAGGAGAGCGAGCAGAGAGGGTGATCGGACGCTTCTCTCGTAGCAGTTTGGCTAAGAAGGGAAGAAGAGGAGGAGGCAGATGCGGACTGGCAGGGATTTTTTTCATCTTTGTTTCGTTTTGAGACGGGAAAGAGCTGAGGAAGCGTGAGTGCTGCCTGCGTGGCGGCAGCTGAGATGGAGAAGGTGAAGATGCAGGAGCCTGAGGTCCAAGCACAGTGGCGAGGAGGGGCTGAGCAAGACGGGGGAGGAGGAGGAACAAGCCTGCACACTGTGCTTGTCCAGAGGAAGGAGACCCCGAGCGGGCAGCCGTCCTGGAGGAAGGCAAGGCCGTGGCAGCCCCTGGGCCCACCCGTCTGCCTCCGGGGCAGTAGGCGCGGGCACCCGATCCTACCTGGTGTCAGGTGTGCCCGGGCACCCAGGGAAGACACCGTCCCAGAGCCGGGTTTCTGACAGAGCTCGGAAAGGCAGCCAGCAGGGGGGCCTTGGCGGCCGCAGTCTGCTCGGCACGTTCCGGGATCCAGGCGATTCTCAAAGGAGGTGCCGTTTCTGGCCACGGATGCGAGCAGCCAGCCTCCCCGCGGAGCAGCCATCTCTGAGCTGGTGTCAGTTGAGTCCTTCCGCACCGCCTGGTGACAGGCTGTCCTCACTGTCGGCTTCACTCTGATAAACGCGGCCGCTGAGAAGACACGCCGTTTCCAAAGGGCTGGAGAGGCTCGGAGAGCTGCCGGCAGTGCGCGCCGGAGCCAACGCGCTCCCGCCCTTCCGCGTCGGGCCCTGGGGGAAGGTCGGGGATCCACGAGGGCCCCTGGCGACCTGGGCCCTCCCTGGCTCCTCCTGTGAAGCCTGGCTCCTCCTTCGCCTGTCCCCGGGCACCCGAGGGCTGAGGGCCGACGCGCTGGGGCGGCAGGTGCACAGGACGGGGAGCCCGGCGGGCGAGGTGGGCACCGACCCGCCTGGTGTTCCCCTCTGCCCCCGCGTGTCCCCTCTTCCTCGTGGCTTCCCAACCTCGTCTTCCAGGCAGTTCCATCTCCTCACTGCCCCGATCCCCCATCTTCCTCCAAATGCAATGGTCAGAACTGAACCAGCCATGACTTCCTGACGCTCCTTCCCGCCGCCCCGTTGTTTCCATCCAGGCCTCCTCGGCTGTGTTTCTGCTGCACCCCCTGCCTTCGACCCTCAGGGTCTCAGCTGTGCAGGTTTTGTTCTTCATTTTCTTTGTGTGCTTTCGCTCCCTCCCAACCTGGCTCCTAGACACTTAAAAGCCTAGTGCAGGTCAAATAGAAGAAGGCGTTTGATCCCACACTGGTCACTCATGGGCCTTGTTTGGCAGACCACACCCCCCGGACCCTCACCCTCTAGCTGAAAACCCAGAAGGGCAAAAAGATGGCAGGAGTGCACCATGGACGGGAGGCTGACCCGTCGGGGGAGGTGGAGACACTTTCAGGCCATAATGCTTGCCCCTCAGAATTGCTAACAAGTGGGTGACTGCAGTCTCCATTTCTCTCTTCATCATTCACGAAGACATGGACGCACCACCATGAACTCTGTCCAACTGGGGTGCCCCAAGTCTTTGCTTAAGAAGGAAGAAATCTATCAATGGTTAAAGCTGGAGAGGAAATATACTAAATACATACACTAAGTGCAATGAATGAACAGTTCTTGAGTGTGTGAGTGTGTGTGAGAGAGAGACAGAGCAACTGCCAGACTCACAGACTCGATTTGGGGCCCTACAAACCCCACCCACCGCCTGGCTCCACCCCCTTCAGTGCACAGGCTGGAACCTTCTCCTACAGGGAGAATCAAGGGCCCCGCTGGTTGGAGAACCTTGGCATCTGCAGCGGGGCTCGTCCCTGGGAATGCGTTCTCTCGTCTGAGAATTTTGTGCCAGGAGACACAGGGAGCTTATCCTCCTTGTCCCCTGGGTACCCCAGGGTCACGGCGATGACTCTCCTCCCGCCGCTGGGCCCAGAGGGACACTTGTGGTTTAGAAGCGGTTCTCACATTCTTGCCTTCCTAACCTTTTCTGAGTTTTCAGTCAAGATCTCTTTTTCCTCAGGGGTCCAGAGGGAATGCGCAGCTGAATACTTGTGAATAAATGGACTGGCACCGAGGACCCATCTCCTTCCTTCCTCTCGGCTCCCGTCTGGGCCTCTGGTCAGGCTGGACCACACGCCTCGTCCTCCTTGGGCTCCTGTGACTGGCGCTTAAGTCACACCAACTCGAAGGCACGTTTGCCAGCAGCATCCTCTTACCTGGCCTTTAGGAACACCCTGCGGCCTCTGAGGTTGTCAAAACTACTGGTTAATTCAGGCCACGGGCAATCAAGTAAAAACGATCACTGTGACATTGTGTGGCTCAGACTGTTGGGCGCCTTCACCAGTCCTCTCATATCCTCATCCAAGAAACCACGCAGTCAGAGCTAAGTACCAAATCGCCTCGTGAATCTCAGTCGCTTCACATTTCTTCATCGCAGTGTTAACAAATGAACAGGTTTCCCGCCTTTTGATAGTTAATCATCTCTGGTGGCTTTATGGAAGCCAAAAAAAGAAAACCCTCGGAACCTCTGGAAGCTCAGGGTGCGGGGGTCACGTGGAGATCAGATTACGGAACAAGGATGCCTAGCTCACACCCTTCTGCTTCAAGGATGGCCCTCTTTCTGGTTTGTAACTTCTCCCTCATACAGCAGCTGTGCCGTTGGGAGAGGAACGCCGCGCTGTCCCCTCTCCTCTCTCACCTCCAGCGGGAACTATTTACTGCCCTTCACACGCACGCATGCACAAGTGCGCACGTGTGCACACACACGGCAGTCCTGCAAACGCAGACACTTTCCGTCTGTTAAGCTGGCACCACTGTCCAGGAGGGGCAAGCCACGGAAAAGCCCAGGGCAGCGCCCAGCGTAGGGGTCATTCAGCCGCCCACCGCTCCTGCTCGTTAATTTCTGCAGCTTCAAAAACCGTGGTTACTGACTTGGCTGGAAGTCCCGCCAAGGCAGAGGCACCAGTAAAACCCGAGTCTGGAGGTCCCTGTGCCTTGTCACACGACAGAGCAACCCTGGAGCCTTCCTCCCTCATTTTCAGGCTTTTTGTTACAACAAATATCCTATATTCGTAGAAATTAATTTTCTATAGTTAATATTTATTTAATATTCTTCAGCCTTGTTATGGAACAAGACTTGTTCCAGTGGTTAATTTCGATTACTCCGAGACCCTCCGAGACTTATTCCGTAACAAGACTGTAGAATATTAATACCATGTGTTTAACAAAACCGCACATTTCCAAGGCACTTGCTGGATCACGCACAGAGCTCAGCATGGGGTTTTCCCAATGAGACAGCTTACGTATTGTGGGAGACACTATGGAAAAAAGAAGTGGGAACACAATAAACTCTTGAAAATTATATCCAAGGACGTCTCTCTGTTATCATAAAAAATAAGCCCAGTTGCCCAGAAGAGCAGCAAAAGCCTGTCCTAACTGCTCCGAGAAGCGCAGTGTCTCGTTTTACTGCTGCACCAGGTGGGGCATCGTGTGACTCCGGTGACACTCTGGACGGCGTCTTCGTGACATTCTGTTCAATCATTTTCTTCGACGGCGGTCGGAGCGGAAAGTCACAAATGGAACTGGTCCTAACGTACAGCCATGATTAATTCCTTCAAGTTTTTAGTACAGATGCTCTGACCGCCCAGCAGAGATGATGATCCGGGAAGTCTCTGTGCCCTGACTGCCGTTCAGAAGGCCGGGCAGCCGGGTCCGTGCTCCGCAGCGGTGAGTCTCTGCAGGTGAGCGCCCCTGGGCTCCCCACAGCAGCTGACCCTGCTAGACTGGAGCTGAGGAACAGATCTTTCATGAGAACTGGAGTCGTTTTTCCCCTCACTACGTGACAGTGATGACCATTCATAACAAAAGCAATTACGTGTTCTCTGTTTCAGACCTGGCCATGTCACTCTGCAAGTGTGTCCTCTCACTGCCGTTTCTCCCTTTCATTGCCAATGACACCACTTCCCTGGCTAATTTCGATTACTCCGAGACCCTCCTCAAGCCGGTGGTCTTTAAGAATTACCAGTGTGACACCGTCACCGCCGCCCAGAGGCTGCGGCATCCCCTGGTCCACGTCGTCTCTTCACAGGTCAGCATCCGCTTGTCTGAGCGGCCCCCTCCCTGTCCCCCGCTTCTCAGACCTCCTCCGAAACCCATGCCACTGGCTCGCCGTGTCTTCCTGAGCTGTGCCTTCCACCTCCTGTCTGTACTGACGCCAGGCCTCAGATTCTGGACACGCTCCACCTACAGGCCCCCCCCCCCCCAGCTTCACTTCCCTCCATGACCAGCTGAGATGCCACAGCCCCTCACAATAATCAGTCCTCTGAAAGGGCCCTAACTCCTGATTTTACTCACCTGCCCAATTCCAGCCCCGGATGCCATCAAACACTGGACTGGGGACTGGGGACAAGCACCACCCGGCTGGCTGCCTTCCCTGCACCCCCCTCAGCACAAACCCCAGCAAGCCTGCTCACTGCCCAGGGGCACAGGGGAGCCGCCTTTCCAGCGGCTGAGACGCTGGCTCCTACCTTTCCCCTCTTCAGGCTCCCTCTCCCCTGTCGTCACTCTCAGCAAGTGCCCTGTCTCATCAGCCGTGGGGCAAAGTAAAGGAATGCATCAAAAGAAACTCAACAGTCCTTCCTCCACTCTGCCTACGACAGAGTATCTCCTCCTTTCTCCGCCCAGAGGAAGCATCCCTTCCCGGTGTCGGAACGGTCCAGAGAGGCAGGGGGAGTGCAAAGGCCCTGAGGTCAGACAGGGCCTGGCAGGATGGAGCCCCAGAGCAGGCGACCGTGGCTGGAGAGCAGGTGGGGGCATGTGTGGCGTGGGGCTCGGGGCCTCCACGAGAAGCTGCAGGCCACCGGTCTGTTCCCGAGGCCATGGGGAGAGGAGACCCACGTGGTCTTACTACATGTCTGTGAGGTCGCCTGGCCACCCTGGGGAGGGAGCCGGGGAGCGGAGAGAGGGGCAGTAGAGGCCAGGTGAGAGGCTACCGGGGAAGCGTGCCAGGTCAGAGGGCTGGTCTGACAGGCCACAGGTCAGAGAACACGCCATAGGTCAGAGGGCAGGCCTCAGGTCACAGCACACAGGCTATTGCTCGTTACAGACACTCAACCTGCAGTCACAGTCCTGCGAGCCCGGCCTCGTTAGGACCCTCCTCCTGCGGCAGGTACGCCCCAGAAGCCTCTCTTGGCAACACTCCGGGACACACATAAATATTTCAAGCACTTGCAGAAAAGGGACTTCAAAATATTAATCACTGCGCTTCCGGATCCCTGCAGTGCTTGGGCCAGTCCAGTTCTCTAGTTCTCTCCTCTTGCCAGAGCAGCACTACACACACACACACAATTATTTTAACAACAGTCTGCATTTCATTGAGAAAAGAACCGTTGTTTGGGCCACATTTTCCCTACATCCGGTTTCATGCTGTTGAATTTCTCTCTCAAACCTGAAGAGAAAAAGACCCATGAAAACAAACCACAGCAACACACAAAACCAAAGTGCTGTGCGTGGGAGTTTTGAACCAGTTTTGTGTTAACACAACAACAACAAACACCAAACCCCAAATTGCTGGGAAGCTACACTTTCAAAAACGAACCCCCAACCCCCAGCACCCCCAAACCTCCCCTGACTGGGGCAGAGTGCCCGCTGGGAGCAGGGGCCACGCCGCCCCCGCACGGCCCGCCTGTCACAGCGTCCCCAGAACCCTGACCACGTGCTGGCCTCTCACAGCCTTGTGCAGCCACGGACGGCACGTCACGAGCGCTGGGAGAACTCACACTTCAAAAGTCAAATGCCAGTTTTCAACAATCGAATCAAGGAAGAGTCACAGACAGCCGGGCCCTAACGAGTCAAGGAGCAAAACCCGGAGGGGCCGAGGAGTCTGCGTGAGCACCTTCTCTTCTAAGTCCTGCTGCAGGAGGTTCAACCACAACAAAGGGGCTTCTGAGAAATGTGGGCGGCGTGGGCGGCGCAATTCCGGGCAGTCCTGGGATGGTTTCCACACTGAGGACCAGGAATCCTGCCTCCTCGCATCAGGACAGCTTCAGGAACAGCAGCAACCAGCTGCAGAAATGCCCGTGACCGAGCCCCCGCTCTTCAGAGCCTGACCTGAGGGGCTGCAGACAGAGACGGAGACCCGCCTGCAATGCTGACGTCGGCACTGCTACGGGGAGGTGTGCCAGGGTTCCCGCCAGCCAGAGCCAGAACCAGAACCACTGGCACCGGATGGTTCCTGGAGGCGGGCCCAGGATGCTCAGCAGACAGTGCAGAAAGATCAAGTTCAACAGCTGAAGAATTAAGAAACTCATTTCCCTTAGACACGACGGGGCAAAGTGACTGACAGCTGCCTTGGAGGTTCTGGAATTCTGCCGAGGGTCACCGACCAAACAAGCTTGACCAGGCCTACCTGTGTTTGGCCATTTTTCAAGCTTTGCATGAATTATATAAAGTTCACAGCCCCTCACTTGGCAAAATGGGCTGCGTCAACTCACGAGGGCAGGAAAGGAGGGCAGTTTTTTGGATGTGAAACCTGCTTGCACTCCTGCCACGAGGAGCGCAGCATCAAGTCACGTCCTGTCAGGTCTGAGCGGGACGCTGTGTCGGGGCGGGGCGGGACTCGGCACCGGGGGCCACGCGCTCCCCACCGCTCCCCGGGAAGACAGTCGCTGGGGGCAGGGGACCACCCCTTCTGTGTGCCCAGCAGCTGCCCTCCGCCTCTGAGAGAAACACAGACAGAGCAGGTCTGTGACTTGGTTAAACATTTTAAGTGCGAGAGACCCAAGGGAAACGCCACCCTCTGCCTCGGTAGGCAGGATTTAGCCACTATATATAAAACAGGTTTTAAAAAAGTCTTCTGTAGAGCACAGGGAACTACATTCAATATCTTATAATAATCTTGAATGAAAAAGAATATGAAAATGAATGTACGTGTGCAAATGCAAGACTGGGACGTTGTGCTGTGCGCCAGACACTGACCCGCTGTAACTGACGGCGCTTCAATTTAAAAAAAATGCCCAAGTCTGGTCAAGCCCCACACATGGATTTCCAGAGCCTGGGAGCCATGGACCACAGGCATGGTCCACAAAACTTCACAGTGACACCTGGATGTAAATTCGAACGTCACCGTGAGGAACCACCTTCTGCACTTAGAATAGCAAATGCTTCGGTTAACCTCCCCACTAGTAAGCGGTATTACTGTTCACTACTAATACGCAATCCTTAGCAGACAAAGAACAACATTTCTTTGTACACTTTCCCTTTTCAGTACAAAACTTACAAAATCCCTTTAGGATACGTACCAGTAAACCAGGAGAAACAGATCCACAGTGAGTGGCCTAATGCTTTCTCACTGTATTCTAATTTTACCGCTAAATTTGAGGTTCTAGTAGTCAGTGTAACAAAAAAAGAGTAAGTTTCTACTTGGATTCCTAAGAGATCGTTGCAATCTGCAGCCCCCTGGATTTATATAGCATCTTTATTTTACCAAGCTTAAATATATTATAATGAAAAATAAAATAATAACAAGAAATTACATAAAAAGAACCCACTATACTCAAGATCTGAGTTAGGCATCTTCTTATACCGTGAATTTAACGAACACAGGTGCCAGACAGCTAAGTGGCCGTCCACACTGGCTTCACGGTATCCCTAAGTCCCTAATGAACAACACAGCACCTGCCTTTCGCAGACGGGAGAACTGCAGACGTTTGGGTCACCCAGGGTCTTCAGCAAGTCACCTACAGGGGACTGATGAGAACGTGGCTTTCCTGCCCCCAACACAGGCCTCCCTAGGGACTGGCTATAACCAAGCACACCTCCTGGCCTCTGACTTCTTGGCACCCTGGGGAACACGGAAGGGAGGAAGGAAGCAGACACACTCGGTCCTGTCAGCAGACTGCAGGCTCGCTAAGGGCCGTATAAATCCGAGGAAGCATACTTCCTCATCCGGCACTGGTGGTGTCATGGGAGCCTCTGAAACGACTGTCCCCCTGCCTGGCGCTCACTCTCCCGTGACCCCTCCCCTTACATGTGAGTTAGACCTAGAGGCTTGTTTCTCACAATGGACTCTGGTGACAGTGAGGGGACATGAGGGCACAAACACTGAGAACTCCACCCTGCTGACACTGTCTGGGCTCTTCTTCGCCGCTCTGAAGACATCAAACTGCCACGTGTGGTGCAGTCCCCCGGCGAGCCCCGGGGTACAAAGGCCTGGGGACGGGCTCCAGCCAACAGCCAGGGAGAAACCCCACAGCCTCGAGGAACGGAGCCTGTCGGTGACCGCACGGGGAAGCAGGGCAGCAGGCTCGTCCCCAGCCGGCCTCGAGGTGAGACCGCAGCGCAGGTGGCACCGGGGTTCCGGCCTGTGAAAGACCTGGCCTCCAGAGGTCCAGTTAACTGAGCCCAGATTCCTGACCCACAGAAGCCGTGAGACGGCTAGTGCTGCTTGCTGTAAGCCGCTATGTTTTGGGGTGGTTTGCTGTGCAGCAACAGATAACCAAAGCAGGTAAGCGGGTATACATGAGCTCAGCATGCTCACGCCACGGCTGTGGGCCCGGCTGGGGCTTTGTTTACACCAGATTTTGGACAAGATTTTATCTGGAGCGGAACAACGTTCCCCTGGCTCGAAGAACAGCCACCCAATTAACTCCTCTAAACTCCGAGATGAGGTACTTCACAAACACACACTGGTTCTTTCAGAAAACAATCTCTCAGGAGGAGCATTTTCCAGACACAGTTTCTCCTTCCTCTTTGAAAGTCACAAAATATATGAATGTTTTTAAATGATCTAAGACATCACAGTTTCCATTTTTTCCCTCCTTTATAAAGAATTCAGGACACTTTTCATATTTGCTAAATAGGACTCAATATGAAGGAACATAGCTGCTCTCATTAGATAATTTTCAAGGAAATTCACCTCCATTAGTACAGTTTAGTTAGTATAGTTAACCTAGTTTCCAAATTAAAAATAAAAAATTACTATCTCCTCCCACTGTTTGGCTTAGCTTCAAGAGAGCCCTTCAGAAGCTGTACACCAAGAAATGTTACGAAGTTCGTCACACAAAACAAACAAAGTAACACTCAGGAACACTCCCGGGGGCAGGAATGCTCTCTTGCGAGGAATGAGATGACGTAAATAAGCACGTTTTACCAACAACAGGTACCAGACAAACAAAACACGACATTGTTTATTATTTTCCAATTCCAGACACAACACTTCTGGACGTACAGGTACCAACGGCTGCAAAAATGGAAACCAGTGCTTGGGTTCATCCTTTCTCAAATCTAATTGATACCTTTTTACCCCTTTTATAAAAGGGTACTTTTGAGACCATTAAGAAAACATAGGGCTGACACCGTTAAAATGAGCTAATTTTGGTAAAAAAGAATAGGAAAATGAATACACGTATATTCACGTATGAATGAAAAATTGTGCTGTAAACCAGAAATTGACACAACGTTGTAAACTGACTATAACTTAATAAAAAACAAATAAAAGTGAGGTAATCTGAGGATGTTCAGGGACACTAGCTAAGTTACAGGTTTCTTAATATTAGAAGAGTTTAGTAGGAAAAATGTATGCTAATTAGCATGGACCCACACTTTCAGAATAAACACGGAATGTTACCAAGATGTTTCACAAACGGGGTCTCCTCCTTCCATGACGTAATTTTATGTTTTTGTGGATTTGCTAAAATTTCAAATTTGAGTGACTTTCAAATAATGTCACTTTGAATCTTGATCCAAAGCTATGAAGTTCAGAGAGAAAAGAGTGCCACAAAGATATGTCTTCAGCATCAAAAGATGCACAGAGGGTCCTGGGCTAGGTCCCGAGGGGTGGGGGTGGACAGGAGATAGATCTCCCTTCTCTTTGAGCAGCTGACAATGTGAAAATGCACAAATAAAACCAGTTAATGTCAAACAACTGGGGAATACTGCAACACCGCAACCATCCTGAATAAACGAGAGGCAGAAATACCCAATACGTGTTACAGAAATTACACTTAAAAATCTCTCTTTCAGCCCCTGCTGTCCTCAAGGTGTTGCCTTACTGTTTGTACCCAGAGTCCTCACCTTCCTGCCCTTGTCCACGGACGCTATCACCGCCCATTCAGCACAGACAGCCCTAAACACCACTGCTTCTCAAGCCACCGCTGAGGTGGGCGACGTCACGCGGGCTTCAGCCAGCGTCATGCCGGGGCGCCTGGACCGGGCCCTACACCTGGCCCCGGGCACGTCCACAGAGCCACTCTGTGCTCGAACGGAGACAACCTAGAAGTACGGGGCTCGGCGAGGCCACCTTCACCAGCGCAGGACAGAAGCCAAGGCATCAGAGCTCCTCTCTTAGTCGCTGGGCACAGAGCTCTGGGGTGTAAACGCCTCGACAGCAGGTCCACGAAGCATCCAGAGCAAGCCAGCCGTGATGTGACCAGCCCAACAGCACACCCTGCATGTCCGCCCTGGAGCTCAGAGGAAGGGCCTCAGACAGGAAAACAGACTAGGACTTCAACATCATATGATGGTATTTCAAGCAACAAGAAAGATAAAAGATGACCTGGAGAGAAAGTGAGATTGAAAACAGACTGAAGGGCTGAGCCTGGGCGCTCCAACCTCGGGGCCGCGTCCTCCCTTAGGAGCCTTTCCTCTCCTTTTTATACATAATAAGGTGCTTTATTGGGTTTTCTCTGATCTGTTGAGCCTCCCTTTTCTTACTCTTCAGAAGATTTTCCCTTTAGCACCTTTATAACACATCACTTTCCCTCAAGACTCAGTCTCATGCCTTCTTCACTTCTCAAATCATTTGTATAACTCTCACCGCAGGTGACTTCATCTCCACCCATAGCTTTACTTTCCGCCTTTAAGACAATTAAGATTTTCTCCTTTCCAGGCATTGCTCGGGAGAGTCACAACCACCTTTCCAGCTTCTTACTTGGAATCTCCTGTTAAATGTCGCAGAGTTGCCTGGAACTCAGCAATTCCAAAACCAAACCCATGAACAACTCAAGACCCCTCAGGCCCCTCCTGATGGGCGTCCCCTCCTCTCTGTAAGGCTGGATTTCTCTCTACAGCCTAGGCACCGTGCACACTCCTGCCAGAAGGACTGGCAGATCCCAGCTGCTGATTCACTTCCTCAGAGCCCCGGATTTACCAAGCTGCGCCAGGCCCCTGTTCCAGGCGCTTGGCTCTCCTGCTCGGTCGCACTTCTTTGATTTACTGTACATCCGCGAGGTAAGGTGAGGTATCTCGTTGGCGCAAATCAGTGCCTAAAAATGTTTTCGAACAAAGGAATAAACGGAGATATCGCTGTGGCCTAGAATACGCTTGACATCTTCCTGGGGAGTGAGCCCTGCATCTGTGTCTTGGAGAGGAAGCCTGGGAAGAAACAGGGACCAGGATCACTGAGCGTCTGCGGGTTGCCAGGCGCTGTGCTAAGTGCTTTACGTGTGCCTTCAGTCTTTGCAGAATCACGGCTTCATGCACGCTGACCTCTTTTTAAAGACGGGAATCCTGGCTCAGAAGAGTCGACTAACTGCTCATGCTCAAGTCAATGATACTGGTAAGAACTTGAGCCCCATTTGACAGCAAAGTCCACTGCCTTTGGGCAGCAGAGAGGCAGGGGCTGGGAGGGTGGAAATTATCCTGATGCAACGTGGCATATCTGGAGTCTTTGGTGTAGATTTGTAGCCCGATACACTAAAATTTTATTGCACATGAAACATTTATTCTAATAAATGAGAGGTGCCCAGTAACTGGACAGTTGGTTTATATAAAAATATTTTATGACAGTCTTTTTAATGAAAAGTTGAGTTAGTTCATATAAATAAGATCTCCTAGATGCCTTGGGGACATATAGGTAAGGACGTGACAGGCACGGATCCAAGGAAATAATTCCAGTCTCCTCACAATTAGATAGAATCACATGTTGCAAAACCCATTCGGAAAAACCTAAAGCCCTTACGAGGCTATAAAAAGGCTTCAAAACCAAACCCTGCAGGACAGCAGCTTACTCAACTTGTTTAACCATAGTTCTCAAATTTATCTGAGGATGGAACTTTTCTCAAAGAGTACCAAGGATAATTGCGCTGACGCGAAAGAGAGCCTGGGAAGTCCTGCTTTATTCCACTCCTTCCAGAACTACAGACCTAGATTCCTCCCTTGAAGAGGGACACTCTAAAAGTATCCACATCTTAGTTTATCTAGTTAGGAAGTTCTTCCTAATGTCTGCCTCACTCCAAGTTCTCCCGCAGAATCCTAGGCTCTTTCCCTTCTCATCTTTCCTCCAAAGGAACAGACTACTGGCTTGGACCATCATGCGTGCAGTCACTGCTCAGTACTTGAAAACTATGAAGGATTACTCTTTTGGCTTAAGTTAAAAGTATCCATTTCTGGGCGGTGGGCACAGCTCAGTGGTAGAGGGTGTGCTTAGCATGCACAAGGTCCTGGGTTCAACCCCCAGTGCCTCCATTAAAAAACAAACAAACAAACCAAATTACCTCTCTCAAGAGAAAAAAAGTATCCATTTCTATAAATTGTTTATAAAGCATGCATTTTCAATATTTTTAGTCATTTTTAGCTAAATTTACTCCTTTTTTTTTTTTTTAACATTTTCCCTCTGTTGAGAAAATAAACTAAACACAGTTCTACTCCAAAGGCCAGGAGGCTGCGGAGGGAGAAAGGGTTAGTTCAAGGTTCCTGTTTATAGCCAGTGCTTTACAAGGTGAAGGCTCAGATTTAGCAAAATATTCTTTACCAAAACGGCCATGAGTGGCACTGGGATGCCAGGCACTGTCTGACGAGGAGCACTGGCGAGAGGAGGACGGTGGTTAAGCCTGCCAGGCACAGAGCCCCAGGGCCAAGGAGCCCGAGTGAGCAGATGTGAGAATCTCTCCTAAACGGTTCTGAAGGACAAATATAAAACCGTGTCTGGAAGGCTTCTAGGCGCAGGGAGCTCCTTACTGAACGAGGTAACCCCTCCCGCCACTGGGGTGCCCCCGTCGTTCCAAGATTGTCTGATAAGATGACCTGAAACCTGCCTTTTCACGTTCTCCCCACTCAGGTGTTGGTCGTGTCTCCCAGAGCAACGAGAACTGACCCATTTCCCATCCTATGAAAGCCCTTCAAGTACCTGCCGGCATTTCCCCTCGTTCAGGTGTTGAGGTTACACTTGTGGTCGTTTCCAAGCGTCGTGAAAGGACCTGAAATGCTCTGACCAAGGACACCGCGCTCACGTGCCGGAAGCTTAGAGGCACGTACAGGGCCGGGTGTCGGACACGCAGAGTCCCAAGGCTAAAGCCACCTTTCAGTAGGTCAAGTTCACTGTTGTGCCCCCATCCAAAAGAGAAACATGACCAGGTGTTCCAAGGATTTGGATGGACAAAATGAAAATGTCTATATAAAGCACATTCAAAGAAAAAAAAAACTAGTAAACAGAAAATCGAAGACAGAGAACTTAAAAAGATTTACACTTGGAGGAGTGAACCTCCAACGGAAATGTGAGTTGAAACTGGAATCGCCAATAAATTACATGGTCATCGCGTAACTTTTAAGAGAAGTTCTAACAATTCTGCAGTTGGAGTTGCATTTCCACATACAGCCCAGCTTCCCGGGGGGGCTGTAACTCCACCAGCTCGCGTGCCTCGCGGCACGAAACATCCTCTCAGACTCACCAAGAAGCTATTCAGACCTGAATTATGATGCAGGTGCCATTATCTCTCACAGAAGCCGCACGAAACTCTAATTAGAATCGTCTCAAAAGAACTAGAAAGGCAGTGGAATTCTGTATTTTATTTGCCAGGGAAGAAAGTTCCGCCGATGCACATTGAGAAAGTTGCTAATCTCTTACAAGCTGAACATCTGTTTCACTTACACAAAGACATCTCACCTTCCTGCCCTGAACAGCCACTATGAGCTCCACAACACGAGGATGTTAAAGGCAAAAAAATAAAGACCCACTTTTTTTTTTTTTTTAAGGCTGCCACTAAAGCCCAGGGTGAGATTTTATAGAAAATTCTGGTGAAATTTTATGAGACGCATATCTGAAATGCTAAAAACAGGAACGCACATAATGAAAGCGATAATTTGACTCTTCTCTAGAATATTGTGATGGCTGGGAGGAAGGGAATTTACACCTGGTTTTAATTTAGGGAGAACCTGGCAGTTGCTTTTTGTTCTCAGGATAAAGTTTATGGCGTGATTGAGAAAATGGCCGGAAAAATAATGGCACAAAAAGGTAAAATAAATCTCTACAAAAAGACAACTTCTCACCATCTCACCAACAAAATCCTGTGAAATAGGCCCTAAAAGTAGTGATGATTTTTTTTTCTCTGCCAAAAAGGTTTCCATGCCTTTCCGCTCTCCTAGGTGGCAGTGTGGGATAAAAAGAAACCACCCCAGGAGCCATCAACTACTCCAGGATTCAAAGATCATGAAGAATGAAGATTCAAGGGAAAATACTTAATAAGGCACCAGAATAAAGCGATTTTTTTTTAATAAACAGAAAAGAGTAGTACTTACTGGTTCCACATTATATGAAAAAAGAGCATACTCTTTATCTGGAGATATTTCATATCTGATGGCTCTTAATGATTCCTAAAAGAAAAAAAAGAACAAAGGATTTTTTAAGTATTACATAATATAACTCAACATCTTGAAGCAAAATGTTCAAAATTTGCTAATGAAGTTAGTATGTAGCAAACTTGCTACAGTCTCTTAAACATAGTAATGTTCTTTTCTTGTTAACTGAATAATGTTCAGCTAATTAATGCTACTTTACATTTATTTGTATTTTTCTCCAATTTCAACAAGTCAAAACATACAGTATTTACTGAAACAAATCAATACATAAACATAAAAACAAGTAACCTTTTCCCACAAGACTCCCAAACTCTCTGTATCTTTAAATATACTTTCCATTGCTCATCCCTATACTTAGAAGCTTTTATTAAGCAGATCTGTTCCTAAAATAGAATCACATTCTGCACATATGTTTGCAACTTGCTTTTTCACCATCGGTGGTGGCTACTGACTCCCAGGTCAGTCAGTGTACAGAGGGCTAACTAGCATTTTTTTCTCTCAAATTTCTTCATAGTACACAGGTAATTTTACACAAACGAAACCATCAAAAATGCTGTGTTTCATATACGCATGCCTGGGACATTGTGCTGTACGCCAGAAAGGGACACACTGTAACTGACCGCACTTCAATTAAAAAAAATTGCTAAGTTTCCCTTCCGCTTACCCCGTCTTCTCTGATGCACTCACACTGCTGTGCAGACCCTCCGACCCACTCAAAAGAGCCCTATGTTGTCACCTTGGTGGGCATCACTCTCTAAATGTTGGTACAACAACGTGCAAACATACAGCTGTATAACCACAGCTAAAAATGACGTCACCTTACACAACTCTCCCTTGGTTTTTTCATGCAACGATAATTTAAGGAAATGACTCTACAGCAATTGGCTTAGCCTGAACTGGTGATCTTTGCAGCTTCCATACTCTTCTATGCTGTGGATATATCTTAATTTGCTCAGTCAGCCCCCACTCACTGAGTCCTCACAGGAGAGTACTGTCATTCACGGTACTTATGTTCCAGGAAGTCTCCATAAACACTGTTCTTAGGGGAACCTCAGGGTTAGGTTCCTGTGAGTCTCTGGTCACAGCATTACTGTCAACCAGTCAGCACATAACCTTGTCGCAGGTGTGTTTCTTTTTGAAGACATCGTATGGGATCTATATTGTTGACAAATAAACTTTAGCACAAGGCGAATCTGCAGACTCGGAAGCTGTGAAAGACGCAGGTAGACTGTGATGTGTCTCCAGTCTCCGGCTTTTACGCATAATGTGCTAAGGACCCACCTCCATGCATCTTTACTGGTGGGTGTGCGGTGGTTTTAAGCATTTTACAGAATAGATTTCTAAGGGTAGGATCAACGCTTTACAAGTTTTTAAAGCATTTAAAAAGATAGCTTCCAATTTCTTTTCAAAAATGTTTTTGGAATTGACACCCCACTACCAACACAGGAGAGCATCCTTTCTTCCCCTCCTTGGCAGCGGTAAGTTACCCTGTTTTCTTCCGTTTTGACCCCCTGATGGGAGAAAGTAGTGCCTCACTGATCACACTTCCCTGCCCATGGGTACATCTGAACCCAGTTGGGTGGGTTTGAGGCACCACTCGCTGGGTGGGTTTCATCTTTGGAGAACTGTCTAGCCTTATCTTCTTGAATATACATTCTCTGCCTTGATTTTTCTCCGGTTCTTTCTTAAGCTCACTTCCATCACGTTTTCACCCCAACTCAACCAAAACTCTTCTCCAGGTTACCAGAGACTCACCTCCTAAGTGTCGTGATAATTTCTCAGCTCTCAACTCAGCACAGCTGGTCGCTGCCTTCCCCCACAAGACCCTGTTCACTTCGCATTACAGTCTTGCCTACGGTTACATTGTATTTTTTTTCAGATCTTCAACAAGATTTTATAGTTTGCTTTATTCTAACTCTTATGTCGTCCTTAGATTTATTCTAGGTCCTTTTATTGTCTTTATTCTTGTTGTAAATGGAAGATTTTCTCCATTTCCACCTCTACACACTAATGTTAATGAAGAGAGAAGCTATTGATTTATTTATGTATTTCTATATTCAGCCATATTAATAAATATTCTTATTTACTATAGTAGTTTTAGAACTAATTCCTTTTAGGCTTTCTAAGGTAGAATTACGTTATCAGGAAAAGAGAGTTTTTCCCTGGTTCCTTTCCCAGTCATCCAGTTGGCTTGCACACTGCACTTCCCACTACCTCCAGGAGCACATTAAATATTCACGGCGATGTCGACCGTTCCTGTCTACAATGCAGATGCCTTTATTGTTTGCCACTTAGAATGGTTTTCACTGCTAGTTGGTTCATGGTAAACAGCCTATCATATTTAAGTAGTTTTTATTCTTATGTGGAATTTTTATTAGAAGTGGTTGAGAAACTTCATCAGATGCCCTTACAGCATCCTGAGATATAATCGTAAGTATTTTCCCGTTATTTTTCAGGTTGGGGCCTGGGCTCTTTCCCACCTGGTGGGCGGGACGCGTTGGGGGCACCTGCAGAGGGAGCCGCTGTGCGGAGCCATCGCGCATGCGCCTCTGGGGAGCCCAGCCGGGAGGGGGGCTTCCTGCTTCTCCAGGGCTGAGAACCCGCAGGCGTGAAGCGCTTGATGGAAATTAAGTGCAATAGGAGGGAGTGAAAATTTACCACGTGGGAAGTCAAACTTACTGGAGGAAGTGGAAAAAAAAAAAAAAAAAGTCGTCTCACGTTCTAATCTCAGCCACATTCTGGAGTTCCCCTGCTGTTTCTCCCCGGATCCTGCAGTGGCTCTGATAGTACCTGTAAGTACGTCCCACTCTGCGAGGGGTCAGAATTCATTAACTGCTGGAGAGCGAGATGAAAATTCAGATTCTACAGACTAGCAATTACATAAAATCAAAGGGAAATAGAGAAACAAAAAGGCTTTTTATTCAAACGTTAATTTTGTAATTTAAGTAAGTAATTAACACAAGGAGATTAATCAGCAAGTAAAGACATAAAAAGTGAGAAATCCTGACGTAAACATAACAACAAAAAAAAATGTTTTTACATTGTTTTTCCTTCTAAGTATTTCCAGGAACCATCGATAGCTCTTACATATTCATCAGTGGCGGAAGTCTAATGTCTTTGAAATGTGAGGCTGAATTTTTAGAAATCTGATTAAAATTATTGAATAAATGGCACCGAGACAGCAATTATGTAAATCACCACACTGGAAAATGATGTACAGAATTTCCCCACCCGACAAGGCGAGCTGTTGTCAGACCTCCTGCTGGCCTCCCAGCCTTCTCAGTGCACGTGGACGATGCTGACAGCTGTTAACTGAAGTGTGTGATGGTGTGTTAGTCTGTGCTTCCTTAACACAGCATCATAAATATTCTTCATGTTACTCTACAGCCTTCATAACTATTATTTTAACTGCTACATCATATTTTATTTTTATTACTTATCTCATTTCTGTACTTTCAGGTATTTTCACTACTTTTTGAAGTTTTCAGATTATTTCCTTATGCAAAATTCCCTGGAATGAGTCAAAATGCATAAGTATTTTTATTCATCTTGAATGTACTGCCAAGTTGGTTTCCCAAGCACCTGGAACAATTTAAATAATACAGTGAATGACCGTATCCTTTGCACCACCCCTGGTGACTGCTGGTATTATCAGTAAAGAGGGTGTAAAAAGGATGCGTGTTACAGGTAACACGATGGGTGTGCTGGAGGGCCCCTGTGGGTCAAAAGCACACAAAGTGGAGGTCAAGCCGCAGTTGCTTATGGGACGTCTTGGTTTCCTCCTCTAAGAACAGAAGGGTTTGAATGACGTAATCTGCAAAGACTACTCCAGCTTTAAATATCTAAGTCTCAAGCAAAGACTAACACTTCACCCTTCTGAGAACTTTTGCTCTATGATGTTTTAGAGGAATTGGAGAGACGATGCTAAGTTTCTATAAGAATTACAGATCCTGGGAAATCTATGTCATTAAGCTCAACAAAATGTATTAAGTCCATTTTAAGTGCACTTCTACTGAAGAGAGTGACAGAGAGAGACAGAAGGAAGAAGTCAGTGTGTACTCAGTAGAAAAAAGATCCATGAGATTCTTCAGGAACCAGACACCTATTGTCTTAATATCCAAAGATCCAGTTTGGGCCATCAGATATATTTCATGTCTCATTTTTCAGGGAGAAAATGAGATACATAATATAACAAAGGCCTTTTTATATTTTTTTAACTTGTTGACAAAAAGAGTCTTAGAGGGGCATAAAGATACACTAAATTTGATATTTAAAGTATTGTTTTTCATTTTATTTATTTTTTAAATAGAAGTACTGGTGATTGAACCCAGGACCTCATGTATGCTAAGCATGTGTTCTACCACTGAGCTATACCCTGCCCCCAAACTATTTTTAAAATAAAGGTAAAAGTTATGTTTACACTGTACTGTAGTATTTTAAGTGTGCAATATCACCATGTCTAAAAAACAATGTGCATATCTTAATTAAATAATACTTTATTGCTAAAAACGCTAACCATCGTCTGAGCCTTCAGTGAGGTGGCGTCTTTGTGCTGGCGAGAGCCTCGCCTCAGTGTTGATGGCTGCTGACTGATCAGGGTGGCGGTTGCTGAAGGCTGGGTGGCTGTGGCAATTTCTTAAAGTAAGACACCATGAAGTTTGCCGCATTAATAGACTCTTCCTTTTGGGAACAACTTCTCTGTAGCAGGCAGTGCTGTGTGACAGCCTTTCAGCCACAGTAGAACTTTTCAGAATTGGACTCAATCCTCTCGGACCTTGCCGCTGCCCTATCAGCTAAGGTTGTGTCACACCCTAAACGCTTCATTGTCATCAGGACACCGTCACAGCGCCTTCACCAGGAGAGGATTCCGTCTCAGGAAACCACCTGCTCTGCTCACCCTTTTCCGTGCACGTTTACCGTGAGGCTGCAGCAGTTCAGCCCCAGCTTCAGGCCCCACGTCTAATCCCAGTTCTGCCGCTGTTTCCACCACGTCCGCAGTTCCTCCCTGCACTGAGGTCTTGAACCCCCCGAAGTCCGCGAGGGTTAGAGTCCACTTCTCCCGACTCCTGTTAGTGTCGATGCTTTGCCCTCGTCTCATGAGTCTTGAGTGTTCTTAATTGCATCTGGAATGGTGAATCCCTTCCAGAAGGCTTTCAGTTCCTTCTCCCAGACCCATCCGAGGAATCAGTCTATGGTAGCTACAGCCTTATGAAATGTATTTCTTAAATAATAATTCTTGAAAGTCAAAATTACTCCTTGATTCATGGGCTGCAGACTGATAGTTGTGTTCTTAGGCATGAAAACGACGTGAATCCCGTTGTCCATCTCCACCAGAGCTCCTGGGTGACCACGTGCACTGCCAACGAGCAGCCATATTTTGAAAGGAATCATTTTTTTCTCAGCAGTGGGTCTCAATAGTGGGTTTAAAATATTAAGTAAACCATGTTGTAAACAGGTATGCTGTCACGCAGACGTTGTTCCATTTACAGAGCACAGGCAGAGAAGACTTAGCATTGTTTTAAAGGATTTTAGGAAAGACAAATCAGTGTTGGCTTCAACTGAAAATCACTGGCTGCATTAGCCCCGAGCAAGAATCAGCCTGTCCTTCAAAGCTTTGAAGCCAGGCATTGACTTCTCCTCTCCAGCTATGAAAGTCCTAGACGGCAGCTTCTGCCAATGGAGGGCTGTTTCATCTGTATTCAAAATCCGCAGTTCAGCACAGCCACCCACGTGAATGATCTGAGCTGGATCTTCTGGAGAACTCACTGCAGCTTCCGCATCACCTGCTGCTTCCCCTGCACTTGGATGTTATGAAGATGGCTTTTCCCCTTAAACCTCATCAAGCAGCTTCTGCTGCTCGGATCCTTTTTCCTGCAGCTTCCTCGCCTCCCCCAGCCCTCACAGAACTGAGGAGAGTGAGGGCCTTGCTCTGGATGAGGCTCTGGCTAAAGGGAAGGCTGAGGCTGGACTGAGCTTCCACCCAGACCGCTAACTGCTTCCCGTGTCAGCCGTAAGGCGCTTCTCTTCCTTGTCGTTTGTGTGTTCACTGCAGCAGCACTTCTAATTCCTTCAGGAGCTTCTCCTTGGCATTCACAACTTGGCTGACTGTTTGGCACGAGACCTACCTTTCAGCCTCTCTCAGCTTTTGACAAACCTTCCTCACTCAGTTTCATCACTTCTAGCTTTTTTTTTTTTTTAACATTTTTTTTATTGAGTTGTAGTCAGTTTACAATGTTGTGTCAGCTTCCAGTGTAGAGCACGATTTCTCAGTTATACATGAACATACGTATGTTCATTGTCGCATCTTTTTCTCTGTGAGCCACCACAAGAATCACTTCTAGCTTTTGATTTAAACTGAGAGACATGTGATGCTTCCTTTCCCTTGAACACTCAGAGGTCGTTGTAGGGGTACTCACCGGCCTAACTTAGTTCTGTTGTGTTTCAGGGACCAGGGAGGCCCATGGGAAGGGAGAGAGACGGGGAGGCGGCTGGTTGGTGAAGCAGTCCGAACACACACAACATTTATCAATTAAGGTCACCATCTTACATGGGAGCAGCCCAGCGTGCACAGAAAATATCTCACTACCAAAAAGACCAATATAAAAACCAAAAGATCTGAGATCTGCAGACACTAACTACTGCATATGAAGTAGATAAACAAGTTTCCACTGCGTAGCAGAGGAAACTACATTAATACCTTGTAGTGATCTATAACGAAAAAGAACATGAAAAGGAATATATGTACGTGTATGACTGAAACATGATGCTGTGTGCCAGAAATGACACAGCACTGAAAACTGGCTAGACTTCAACAATGATGAAAAGAAAAAAAACTCCAAAAGAATGCAAGTAAAGGTGTGAACCGGGTGACAACCACCATGGAATGCTAAGTGTATCGGGGAGCTCACAATGTAAAGGTCTGCGGTATTCTGAAATTGGTCATGATTTGATTTCTACCATTTGGAGGTGCAAGAGGGGACGCCTTCTGGTCGGAGGAACCTGTTCAGGGGCAGGTGAGACACCTGCAAGGAGCCCAGCACAGCGCCGCTCGCATTTGCATATTTGCATATTCATGAACTACCTGAAGGGCCCGACGGCTAGTGTGCGCATTCACTTGCATCCCTTTCCATCGGGGAAAGAGCCGGTCAGGGAAGTCACGGAGCCAGAGGAGGGTCACGGCAAGGCTGGCTGGGACGCCCTGACGTGGCCTTGCGGGTGAAGGGCCCCTCTCGGCGGCGGCAGGGGAGAGGGAACAGGGTTGAGATCAGGTTGTGGGTTGGGACCTTAAACTCCCGCGGACGTGGGCATTCACCGCTTCAGGGCCGCTTCTCTAGTCTCAGATCGTTGCTCAGACGTCGCCCCGCTCTCTTCCTCAGCTTCCTCCTATCATTTAAATAATCTCAAAGCGTCTGGGTTTCCAACCAGAAGAGAACAGCGGGGGAGCCGTCCCTGGAAAGGCCGGAGGACAGACGGACGGACCAGAGCCGCTCCCGCCCGGGCCGCCCGCTGCCCCAGCTCCCGCGCCCTCCCCGAGCAGGGGCGCTGCTGGCCCTGGGCACGTGCATGTGCATGACTGACGCACGGTGCTGCGCGCCGGGCCGCAGAGAGGGGGCAGCCCCCGCGGCTGGGGCACTGCGGGCGGGCGGGCGGAGGAGGCAGCAGCTGGACCTCGGCGGAACCGAAGCCCAAGCAGCTTAACCCGCGCACAAACGCAAGCCCGGGGCTCCGTGTTCCAAACGGCGGCGCCGCCCTGCGGTGACTTCTCTTCCCTGCATCCGAGGTCTGTTTACTTAAAGGCGCATTGACACGGAGCTTTGAGACAAGAATAACCCGGCACGACCGTGAACTGTATCCCTCAGGCCGTACACACTGGAGGCTCAACAAATGTCTGTACTGTGAGTGAAGACGTGGCATTTTAAGAAGAAACTTCATTGTATGGAAGAAGCCTTCCGATCTTCAAGAGGAATTCTTGCATTTTTCGTTACCGAAGGTGGTTTCTGAAGTCGCCTTACTACTTGGCTGAAACAGCTTCAGTTGAGATACACGAGCCGTCATGAGCTGCTGGTCTGGGAAGAAGTCCGCTCCTGTCCCTGTGTTTCCTTGAGGTGCAGCCGTCCGTACGCAAAGCACCCGCTTTCCCTGAACGGACATCCTCCCGGGAAACACCAATGGTTCTGACATTAAAATGTACTTCTCCTCAGCAACAGTCTGCACATTTTCTCCCCTCGATTAATATTAGAAAACCTTTTCTGCATCTTCAGTATTTTTAAGTGGGTTGAATCAGATTTTCTTAGGGGAGTAATTCTACCAAAGATGGTTTTTAATGCAAAAATGCAGGCGCGTCCGTTCTTTCCGGATCGGGTCCTATTTTGCAGAATACTATTTAATTCAATAAACTTGTCATTTTGGGAACCGCAGCATCCTACAGCCTAGCTCGGCCTCCCTTACCTCAGCAAACAGTCTCTGTAAACGGTGGGATCTATTCCACACTAAAGCTCAATAAAATGTTTATTTTTTAAAGAAAAAGGTATCGTTACACCAAAAAGAAATGAAGAGAATTTAAACAGCAGGTTACATGTTCTTGAGGCGAGAGGGGACCAGATGGCATGTGCACCGGTCAGGGGAGGGGGTGGCAAAGATGGAGACATCTCTCTTGTCCCTGGGACAGAGGCTCCTGGGACCTGCCCGAGTCCTCACCCAGGGGACTCTGAGCCCCTCGCTCACTGACCGGCACAGGGTCCGTATCTGTAACACCAGCCAGCTAATGTTTCCTCTGGTCTCCTCTAAACCCCAGAGCGTAGGATTCTAGGATTCCTGTGTTTCTGCCTCTCACCAGAAGCTCATCCTGACTGATCTGATTTAGAATTTATGGCCCATTTCAATTCTCGCCTGTAACACAGACTTGGCCCTACCGCTCTCCTTTGATTCCCTCAGAGCATTGGACAAGAAAATGTTCGACTCCGGAAAGCTGAAGGTTTATTCTTTCTAAGGATGAGCATGACCATATGAGAAAAGAGTCAATTCTCTTTAAATTGATTTTTGGTATGTAAATTCAGTCAGTTCTTTAATAAAGATCTTTAATTGCATGTGTACTCCAAATCTTAGTGTCATTATCTTTGGGAAAACAGGTTTTCCCAGGTTATAAAGCAGTAGCATTCACATCGACTGGTACCTGCTCTAAGCATAAACATCACTTACTGTCATCAGAGTAAGTGCAGTCGGTACCCAGATCAATACTCCCTGTGCATGAGAAGATGAGTTTTTTTTTTTTAATGAGATGGAACACATCCTCCTGAAGTATTCTCTGCATTACTGCAATTGTGCTGTAAATGTGCAAAGCCTTAGGACTTCATCTTTCAATTATGTATGATATGCAACACTCGCTCCCAACACCTGCAGAGAAATTTCCCGTATACTCAGAGAAACTGTGCTTTCATCTTCTTAAATTAGTGGGGCTTCAATTTCACATTATCTTTAGCCGCTCAGCCTTTAGAATTACCAGTTTATTGCTTCTGCTTGGCTATACTAAAAGTTGAAACCTAAAGTCATTTTCTGCTTTATTGACTTGCAGGAGGGAAAAATGAAATTACCCCGGTCATTAAAGAGAGTACTTACAATTTTTTTGCCTTCTATTAACACTGTAGAAATATTTGTTTCAACATTCCGCAGTATCACATTTCCCTTCTGTTCTCTGTAGATGAATTCTTTATCTACAAGAGAGGAAATAAAAGAGAAACATGAAATATCAAGGAGCTCACTGGCTTTGGATGGACACTTATGTGAAAAGAACTGACTAGTTCCAACAGAAATGTACCCCGTGTTTCATCCAAGGGTCCTTTAAATACGGTGAAATAGATTCAGCGCCTTTCAATTTAACGTCATGGGAAGCTTCTCTCTGAACCTCTTCTCCTCTACACAGCGACACGTCACGCACAAGCACACACATAAAAGTTTGGAACATTCTAGAATGTCCTTGAGTGGGACACGCAGAGTGGGCTCACAGAGCAGAGTAAGAAACCTGCTACCACAGGGGTAGAAGACGGTTGGTACTAAAGGGCCTGATTTGCTGCATCTGAAACTCTGGGTAAGTACACGCACAGAAACCTACACCCGCATCCTGCAGAACCGTTGTCACTCTGTCCCCAGTGTCCTTTGCTAATCCCAGAGGAACTGGCAGTTTTGCTGTCATGCATGTCTTTGAATCAGTACCTCATATCCTCAGTGACACAGGTCCTTTGTTTAATCAACTGAGATGTCAAAGATCCCCGTGGAAAGTTAATGGAGCGCTTCCACTGAACGGCACGCGTGTACAGGCATGGAGGCATGTCTGTGTGTGTGTGTGCGTGCGTGTGTGTGTGTGCGTGCATGTGTGTGTGTGTGTGCGTGTGTAGTGTGTACACTTCCTACAAGCCAAAGGGTAAACTCTCTGAAAGGACTGTAGGTGGGGAGGCAGGGCACACAATAGGGAGGAGAAAAAATACTACCTTTCTGAGTGAAGGTGGTAACATTGAGCCAGTGTGAAGGTAAAGGCATTTCTCACTATAATCAGTCGATCAGTGAAAAACACTGTGCAGACTGGATTGATTCTAATGGTATCATCATTCCTCCTCTTTCTTTTTTTTTTTTTTTAACATTTTTTATTGATTTATAATCATTTTACAATGTTGTGTCAAATTCCAGTGTAGAGCACAAAAAGAAGAGGTTAAAGTGTCACTTTATGCCGATGACATGTTACTATATATAGAAAACCTTGAAAGGTCCACATAAAAACTTCTAGAGCTGATTGAAGAATTCAGCAAGGTAGCAGGTTACAAGACCAACATTCAAAAATCAGTTGCATTTCTTTACACTAACAATGAATCAACAGAAAAAGAAAGTAAAGAAACAATCCCTTTTAAAATAGCACCCGAAGTGATAAAATACCTAGGAATAAATCTAACCAAGGAGGTGAAAGAATTATACACTGAAAACTATAACCCACTGATGAAGGAAATTAAAGAAGACGTTAAGAAATGGAAAGATATCCCATGCTCTTGGATTGGAAGAATCAATATTGTTAAAATGGTCACACAGCCCAAGGCAGTCTACAGATTTAATGCAATCCCTATCAAATTACCCAGGACATATTTCACAGAACTAGAACAAATCATAATAAAATTTATATGGAACCATCAAAGACCTAGAATTGCCAAAGCATTACTGAAGAGAAAGAAAGAGGCTGGAGGAATAACTCTCCCAGACTTCAGACAATACTATAGAGCTACAGTCATCAAGACAGCATGGTATTGGTACAAAAACAGACATGTGGACCAGTGGAACAGAATAGAGAGCCCAGAAATGAAGCCACAAACTTTTGGTCAACTCATCTTCGACAAAGGAGGCAAGAATATACAATGGAATAAAGACAGTCTCTTCAGCAAATGGTGCTGGGAAAACTGGACAGCAGCATGTAAAGCAATGAAGCTAGAACACTCCTCTTCTGTCTTTAATCTTCTTCACAGAATTACATTCGTTTCTGTTTTCTTTCTTTCTTCTACTTGCTTTGGCTTTGATTTTCTCTTTCTAGTTTGTTAAGGTGAAAATTCAGACCTTTGGTTTGACTCTCCACCTTTTTACTAGAACTATTAAAGCCAAAAACGTCCCTCTGTGGATGGTGTTGGCTGCGTCTCACAGATCCTGATGGGCCGGATCATGGTATTTTTCAGTTCAAGTTATTTCTGATTTTCCTTGTGAAGTCTGCTTGGCCCAATGACTATTCAGAAACATGTTCAATTTCCAAATATGTAAAGTTATTCTGGCCCTCTTATTTTTACTGATCTTCAATTCAAATTCGCTAGATTAAAGAATACCCTGTACATGGTTTCAGTCTCTTAAAACTCACTAAGACACTTTGTGGCCCACAGTGTGGTCTGTCCTGGTAAAGCTCTGGACGCACATTCAGTGACATTATTGATACGGATGCGTTTGGTTTATCATCTTTTCCTGTTTTTATTTTTAGTTTGTTTCTACTTTCCTCCTCTACTTCCTACTTCCTTCTTTCTTTTCTCTTGACTTCCATGTTGTGTTGGAGTGTTTTTTAGCATTTTGATTTCCCTATTCTCAGCTGTGTTCTTTGCCTGCCTTTTAGTGGCTGTCTCAGGGATTATAACATACATTCACCGTATACTTTCAGCATCCACAGAGAGTTACTAATGTACCACTTCTCATGAAATACGGAGACCTGTCAAGTTTTCGGGTCCACACCCAGGCCCATGCTGGGATAGCAGTGCTGTGCATTACAGTGACAGCCTGTATGTATTCCATAACACTATAATTATTCTTTATAACAATATTATTATTTACAAAGAAATTAAGAAGAAAAAGTCAAGACAAAAATTGCCTTTTGCACTACTATCCACGATTTACCATTTCTGATGCTTTTTAATTCTTTATCAGAAATATGTGTCCCATGGGCTTGCATTTTCCTCCTTGAAGAACTTCCTTTAGGGTTTCTGATTATATGAATTGGCTGACAACCAACTCTTCTAACTTTGTTTTATCTGAAAGTCTTTTTACTTAATCTTCATTCTTGAGAGCTATTTCTCTTAATATAGATTTCTAGGTTAATCTGTTTTCGTTTTCCTCTTAGCATTTTGAGGTTCTGTTTCACTCTCGTCCGGTCACCATGGCTTCTAACGAGAAGCCAGCTATTAATTCAATTATTTCCCTGCATGTCGTTTCTGTGCATTTTTCTTTTGCTGCTTCCAAGAGTTACTTGCTGTCTTTGGTTTGCAGCAGTCTGACTGCAGTGCAATTCAGGAGGGGCTTCTTCTGTCTCTTTGATGTTTGCTGAGCATCTAGTATCTGCAGACTTATGTCTTCATCAAACCTTCAGCCATTAATTTGCCAAATACCTTTTGTCCTCCTTCATCTGTCTCCTCGCTTCCTGGGATTCCCGTTTCCCATGGATTGGGCAGCCTGACGTCATCTAAGTCTCTGAGGCTCTGTTCATTAAAAACGGATTTCTCTCTTTTGACCCTGAGTCATTTCTGTTGACTGCCTTCCAAGCCACTTTGCCCTTCCTTTGTCATGACTCTTTGACTAACAAATACACACAGTGATTTTCTTAAACTTCAGAATCGGTATTCTTCTGTTTAGGAATTTCCACTTGGTTCTTTTCCTCGTTTCTGTTTTTCTGCTGAGATTTCTCTGCTGAGCGTTTCCTCTGTGGAACTCATGCTCGTGTTAACTCACCGAGGATATTTACAATAGTTCTTTTAAAATCCTCGTCTGTCAGTTCCAAAATCTGTTTCATTTCAGAGTCAGACTCAATTAATTTTTTTTTACGTTGAGAGTATGTTCCATTCTTAAAAAAGAATTCTTTGTACATAAGGTAATTTCACAGTATATTCTAGACGTTATGGGTTACCTTCCAGACATTCTAGGTTTTGTTAGTATCCTCCACTGCTTTGCGATAGCAGGCCATTTTTTTTTGCTAGGCCTGGATGGCCACCTCTGTCTTTCTGGGCAGCGTCTGCACCATCAGCTCAGATAGTGTATCTGGATGAACTGCTGGGGTTCTCGTCACGGAGGTTTGGTTCACGGTCAGTCAGATACTGCTGCACCTTTCAGTTTTATTAATTCCTGTTCTACCTTAGCTCATCATCCCCCGTTCCTTAACTTTTAAGTTTGACACTTAGCTTATCAATTTCAGCATTTCTTCTTTTCTAATACAATCTCAGCTGGTGCTGTAAATTTTCTTAATGACCTCATTATTTGAGTCCATAAGTTTTAATGGGTGGTGTTTTCAGTACTGCTTAGTTCTGTGCATTTTTGGTGTCTCATAATCTCCTCTTCAACCTGTGAGTTATCTAGAAGTTCCAGTTTGCAAATGTGTGGGAAACATTCTCATCTACTATCATTTTGTTACTGACTTGTGATTGCCTACATGCAGCCAGAAAAGTCTGCAGTATTAATTCTTTGAGATTTGCCGAGACTGGTTTACGGCCTGAGGGTGTCTATTTTTGCAAAGGTTTCTTGAGAGAATGTGTGTCCTCTAATTGTAAACTGAGCTCCCCGTGTGGCACGTGAAGTAACCAGGTCAGCTGTAGCTTCACACTGACTCTCACTTAGCTACTATTTTGTGTGTCTGACCTTTCATTAAGTAAGACCGTTGGATGGAAAATTTCTAGGATAATGATGTTTTGAGTGACTCTCTCCTGGAGAGCTCCCACATTTTGTTTCACATATTTTGTGACTATTTTGTTAGATTAATGCAAGTGTAGAATTTTCCTCTCTTCCTGGAGTTTTGCAACTTTTCTAACTACATTTTCTCTCTCTCGTAATGCTTTTTAAAAAAGGACAAGTCTTTTGCAGAACAGGTGAAATAATAGTATATACAGCCTCATCTTGCCCACGTGGAAAGTCAAGGAGGTGATATTCCTGAGACACATGACGTGCCCACAACCGTCCCGGCTCCAGGGCTCACCGCGCTGCCGTCACCACCCAGCAGAGGAGCTGGACTCACCCCTGCCTCCCTTCTGTCTCCCATCTCCCGCATCTGACCCTCGCCTGCTCATCCTTCCTCTGGAAGACTTCTCGAACCATCGCTTACTGCTCATGTCCAGTGTTCGTGCCGTCACCCTCGCCCTCACCGCTCCAGGGCCTCCCAGTGGGACTCTGTCCCATCCTCTAAGCCACACTTCTTTAAAAAAAGTTTTTTTCTGCCTCCTTGGCAGAGACCACATGGGCCAGACTCCTTAGTCTGATACCCAAGGCCTGGCATGCTCTGGCCGGGGCTTTTCTCCCCTGTTAATCTGTCCTCCCCCACCGAGCACCCCAACAACGGCAGCCTCTCCTGCCTCCCCGAAGCCTCCTGCCACCGCCCTTCCCTGCGATGCCCACTCCCCACTCCCACCAGGTGAAATCTTCCTGGGCTCAGCATAAAAGGGCTCTCCTCTGTGAAGGTTTTCACGCCCCTGCCAGGTGGAATCAACCCCTCTCTGCTGACGCCGGGTGTTCATTCATCCTGCTTCATGCCACCACAGCGGGCTGGTCACTTGTCACTACAACTCTCTGTCTGTCTCTCCCACCAGAGTCACGATTCCCAAGGGAGGAGGCCACTGCTCTTTGATTTCCTAACACTTAGCAAAATGACTGATACGTACGTAGGTGCTAAAATGATGTATGATGAATGAACATACCCCCCAATTTTTTTTAGAATAAAGATTATCTTTTAAAAAATGAATTAACCAATTCATACTCTCCTGAGTCTGATTCACCAAATATCCCACCTCCTTGAGAAACAACAGGCAGAGCTCCTTGGAAAGCGCGGGCGCTCTGCCAAAGGGGGTCCCATCAGAGGCGACGTGAAAGGACGTCGGGAGGAACGCGGCGGTTTTCTCAGATTGCATCTTTTGCGCCTCCGTGTGAGAGTCTGTTATAGCTGTTTTTTATCCCCGTCACCGCGGTGCCAAAGGTGTCACAGGGGAGCGCCCCTGAGTGCTGAGGCCAGGGAGGGAGCTCAGTGGGGATTCTAGGGAACAGAGAGAGTGAGGTTCTCAGCAAGAGCTGCCCAAAGAAATGCCTGCACACCCATTGGCTAGTTGTTTTTCATACATCAAGTAGCCAGGGCTCTGCATTTAAAATATATCATTAACTTAATTGTTCTGTATACTATAGTAATTCTTCAAAGCTCAGAAAGTTAAAGGAAGAGGAACAGGTTGCCTTGGTCGCACAAAGAGTGTGATTTCTTTTCTTTGCATTTTGTTTCCCCAAGTTGTGACACAACAATACACAGCAACGCAACAAACTATTATGCTTACTCTTCCGAAAAAGAAGATAAAATTCCAGTCATTTACTCTGAGGACCATATCAGCTCACTTTATGTTTTGCTTATTTTTGCTGAACAATAATGTATTTTTCAGACAGCTTCCAAAAGTCTTACCCACCGTGAAAATTTTAAAAATGAATGCTATTTCATGGCACTACAAGATTTCGTAAAAATTGACATGATCTAGTTCTCATTGCCAAGTATAATCTGTATATGCTGGTTGGCTTTGAAGAGCATATTAGTCCTTGGTTACGTAAATGTTACAAAGAATCGATGTGCAGAAATAGATTTTAATTTCTGAAACAAATAGTGCACATGGTCAATGCAGTAGATTTGATTTTCCCCTTGGCTGTCTTCTTTTAATTATAAATAGCTGCCAATAGAAACAATGTTCTTCCCATTTACTGCTTACTTTATTTTTCTGATATAATTTATCTGTATTTATATATGTTCTGATAACACAGAGCATGTATTTCCTAAAAAATGTAAGAGCATGTATTTCCTAAGACAGTCAATACCCATATGATGGTTATAAAATATAAACCCCAAACACCCCCACTACAGTCTAGAGATACCACTGCCCCTCGAATGAAGTTAGGGTTCCTTCTGTGAACAGTTGATTCCAAGTCTGGACAGGAACGACACGGAAGACCAAGGAAACTATCCAAGTCTATTAGGACCAGGTCACAATGACTCAGGAGCCACCTGGAGGAGGCTCCCACCTGCCAAAGACTGGATGTCTGAAGCATCAGTAAGGATAGCTGCAGTGGATTAAAACTCATGAGCGATGGATAAATTCAAGAACTTAGAATGATGACAGAGAGACAACCAGCTCGATTCACCATCATCACAGAACACTCATACATTAGCATGCTGTTTAAAAAGTGGTAAAGAAACAGAAAAGCATCAAGATTTCCCTTCTTTCCCATACAGACTGTATCCTTGGGTAACCCAGTCACAGACAAGGGCAAGTGCCACCCTGTGGGAGTATTCCAGTTACCAGTGGGAAAGACTGATGGCACTAGAACATCGCCATACTGCAGCGTCTAACGCTTTAAGGTTCCGACCAGCAGGGCTGCTGCACCACAGAAGGAGGGGCAATTAGCATCCACTGCCTCCTGAAGGAAGAAGGCGACACTGCTGATCACGCGCTACCAAAACCAGAACAGAACCCCGCAAATCCAGTCAAGCTGCTAGACCCAACTGGAGCTCACAGGAAGCAGGGGACAGAGGAGCATTCTGACCACTGCCACAAGGACACGAGCAGGAGACTCTGAGAAACTACAGGGAAAATGACCTGGTTTCTTCAAATCGTAATGACACTTATATGACAATGGGAAATGTAACCACTAGTAAGATTACTAATGTTATTAACACAATTAGTAGGATAATTAATGCTGATGAGAAACTATTGCTTTTGGTTGGGGTTTATTTTTTCTCTTGGTGTGACACGGTCCTTTATGTTCTTCTATAAGGTAACAAGTTCGTATCTTTGAGAGCTGTCCGTGGTGCGACGCGGAGGATGAAATGAAACGGCGTCGGGGATCTGCTTCTGGCTGACAGGCGTGGGGGGACAGGAGGGCAGCACACAGCAGGGAGGGGCCTGGCCAACAGGAGATACGGCCGAAGGTGCGCTGTGGGCACACAGGAGTTTACTTACTATTCTTTTTCCTTTTGTTTAAGTTTAAATGCCTCTATAATTAAAAGTTAAAATTGATTCTAAACTTCAAGTAGTTAAAAACGATCATGCAGCTATCACGAGACTAAAGCTACGCTGGCTCATTCCCACATTTTGTCCTTTCTTGGGCGTTGGCAGAAATTTGTAGTTAACAAAAACTCATGTGATGTTTTGGTTGCAGGCAGCTCGTGGTTGTGTTTTCATCATGTTTCTCCAGTGCCCACTAGGCCATAGAATAAAAGTTCTGCACTCTCTCCCTCCGAGGTCAGGGGCCAGGGAGAATGCGCCGTAACCAGTGGTGCCCTTCAGCCCCGACGCAGACCCACAGCCTCCGGCCACGGGCGACTGCTCCTTCAGCTTCCAAACAGCAAGGCTTGGGTGGAGAGTCATAGGAAGAGACGACAGTAATTAGAAAGCTGGTACTAGGATTTACCTTACTTTAGGAAACATAAGCCGAATGCAAATATTTTCAGTTGGACCACATTTATAATCTAGAACTATGGCCACTAGCCACGTAGTCTTACTAATATAAAATTTTTTTATTCTTATTTTTTATTGAAGTGTAGTTGGTTTACAATGTTAGTTTCAGGTGTACAGCAAAGAGATTCAGTTATCCATACACATACAAATATAAATATATGTATTTTTTCAGTTTCTTTCCCATTACAGCTCATTACAAGAAACTGAATGTAGTTCCCTGTGCTCTACAGTAGGTCCTTGCTGTTTATCTATTTTATGTGCAGTAATGTGCGTCTGTGTATCCCACGCTCCTAGTTTACACCTCCCCCCCTTTCCCCCCGGTAACCACAGTTTTCTACGTCTGTGAGTCTATTTCTGGTTTGAATATATGAAAAAAACTCACAAGTCCTCAATGCTCCTCACATAATGGTACTTTCCACAGCTGGAGGTAACTATTACACCAACTCCTTACTCTGAAAACTGGTCATTAAAAGTCAATAACTAGGGTGAATCCTGCTTTTTCAGTAGTTTGGGGACCCAAACAGCCCGTTCATGAGGGAGAGCGCCTCCTCCCAGAAAACTACCCACTCTTAAGTAAAAAAGGAAGGACGAACTTAGAAAATCACCATTTTCAGAAGAAATGATGAATTTAGAAAATCTCCACTTCGCAGCCCCTGGTGAAACGCCTGATTCAGGTGAGGACCCTCAGCAGGCGCTACACGCACTCAGAGAAGAGGCGATGGGAGGTTCTCCTGGTGGTGCCAAAATGTTACCCCAGAGGAAACACGCCGGTGTCAACGGGGAAAACTCAGACTCATCGTGGAGGGGCTTGGTGGTCACCACCCTCCCACGAATCAACCTCAGGGTCCCTAACAGTGGGGCAAACAGCAGTGGAGACAAACACGTGAAATTACTCTGTGAGGAAAGAATCAGGCAAACCCAGGACGTGGGAGGTTCCACTGCACGCCGGCCTGATGGGAAAACACCACATCAGAGAAGAAAGAGGACTTGCCTTGCAGTAACAGAACTTTAGAGGCATAATCAAGGAGACTTAACACCTCCTTAATTTGATCCAAACTGGGAGAAAAAAGCCACAGAAGATATTTTGAGAAGGAATGAGGAAAACTGAATATGGCCTGGGAATCTGGTGATCTTAGGGATTTATTATCATTTTTTCTTACAGCTGATAACGTTGCCGGTCTGTGGGAGGACATGCTTTTGGAGATACATGCTTCAGTCTTCAAGGGTGGAAGAAAATGACATTACAATTCATGTTTAAATATTTTCAGCAAAAAAAATGATAGAGTGATAAAAGTGTTAAAATGATAAAAGTGCTGAAATTAACTGGTTTTATGGGTGTTCACAGCACTGTCTGTCTACTCCCCTCTAAGGGAAAAATGTTTCATAAAAAAGGAAGCAGACCACATGATGCAGCAATCCCACTCCTGGGCATGCGCCCCCCAAACTGAACACTAAGTAGAAAAGACACTGCACCCTCATGTCACAGCCGCGTTACTCACAACTGCCCAGACATGGGGGCAACGTAAGTGTCCACCAGCAGAGGGAGGACTGGATAAAGAAGGTGCAGCCTGTACACACTGGAGTACGACTCAGCCATAAAAAGAAGGAAATTTGGCCGCTTGCAGCAACGTGGATGGACTTGGAGGGTATTATGCTCAGAGAAATAAGTCAGAGAAAGAAAAATACTGTATGATGGCACTTACATGTGGCATCTAAAAAACCAAAACTAGCGAATATAACAAAAAAAGAATCAGACGCACAGATACAGAGAACAAACTCGTGGAGACGAGTGGGGAGAGGGTGGGGAAGGGCTAAGAAGGGGCAGAGGGGTCAGAGGTGCAAACCGCTACGTGTGAAACAAGCTACGAGGGCGCCCTGCACGGCACAGGGAGCGGGGCCCGTAGTTTATAACAACTGTAAATGGAGTATGACCTTTACAACTGACTCCCTGTGCTGCGCACCCATAATACAGCATTGTGCATCAGCTATACTTCAATAAAAACGGTAGAAAAGGAGGCAGAAAATAAAACAACATGGCCCCCGATTCCTAGGAACACACAGCAGGGTCAGGCGGACATAAGTGCTCTTCCCTATGGAGCATGAACTGAGATGCTTTTAGGCAGAAAGTGGGACGCAAGCAGAGGCTCTGAGCGTGCGGGCAGGACAAGGGAGACGCCCGCGCGGAAGGCCACGCGGCGCAGCCCTCGCGTGCTGATTTTGAAAGATGGAGATGCTTTGGTGGGTTCTGGGTCCGATGTCCAGCAACTCTGGAGCAAGGCTGCAGTTGAACATGTGTGTTAAGGTCTGAAGTAGCCAAAGGGTTCCAAAATTAAAAAAAAAAAAAAATTTTTGTACTCTGGGTTTTCTTTTTGGTATCACAAAAATGTCAGAGGGAGGCGATGTTGGCTCAAAAATGCCTTTCAAAGAGCAAGCTTTTCTAATTACACTCCTTAAGTGCTAAGTCACTGCCTGGCCCCACTAGCCCACATGGAACCAAGATTCCCAGACGAGATCCTGAGACCTCGGGGCTCCCAGCTTCACTCCACCAGCACCACCGAGCGAGAAGCAGACGCAGGCACCATCGTCTGGGTCATTCGCTCCCTCCGGCTCGAGGGCCTCTCACGGACTCTTGGTTCACACTTGTGCCAGCGACTCTACGTCTGTGGCAGGACAGTCTGACTGGGACGTCAAATATGTCTCACTTTCCTGCAGAATCTTGAGAATGAGAATAAATTACAAACACGGCAAGCAATCCCTTCCCCCTTTCATGAACGCAACCAGGGTTACTGTGTTCTTTAAGTCTGAGGCAATGAAGACGGATCTGCTCTGGGAAAATCTAAATTCTTGGCAACAAAGAGCTGGATGGTCTGGGGCTGAGATGCGTAAGTGCGTGTGCACAGATGGAGGGCAGTGGGTGATTAAATTCCGTGGGCTTCAAATTATGATAAAATGACACCACAATATCCACTTTTACAACTTGGGTAATTACATCGACAAGTACTTCCCAACAAATAATGGCCTCAGCCTGGAAATCACTCGGAGAGTAGCTACATTTCAAAGATGACATGAGTGGCTTTAAATTTCACTTAGTTTTCATCACGGGATCTGAGACTGCCCGATTGCACCTTTGATTAATGGACTGCCCAAATCGCTTTTAAAATCTTTTAAATTTCCATTCTTCCTATAGGGAACAACTTTTATGTGCCACAACAGAGCCCTGCTTAGATTTCTAAATAGCTTATTCTACCAAAACCCCACCAAAAAGCAACAAAACGCTTCTTCCTGTATTAAACACTGTCAAACATACGCTTATGTGGCTAAAGAAAGGAAAAACAATTTGCCAGCAGAATTGGGATTTGTTTTTTCAACTTATTTTTTCATCTGACATGATCATGAAAGAAAATACACAGGTAAGGAGGCTTTCAAATAAAAAGATTGAGGGGAGTGAAAAAAAAGAAAGATCAGGGAAAAAGTCCTTTGTTAATAATGTATTTTTAAAAATATTTATGATTAGTTGGTATAAAAATCTGAGTCCTTGAAGGGACTTTAAAGTGGTTATACCATAATGGTTCTATTATTTAGTAAACCTGACTTAGAACAAATCAAGTATTATGAAGGCGCGCAAAATTTCAAAAGACCGTGAGATGGGCCAAAAGACCCCTGGGTAGCCTGTCCTCAGACTATGAGCCATTGTACGCTGGACCCTTCTGGGCTCCTTGGTTCTTCAGACGTCCACTCCTGTCCTTGTCCTGGTGCATTTTATGAGTCTGAAAGTTGTAGAAAGCTGGCAGTGGTGCACAGGATTCTTGCTGATGAGCTGCAGATGGATTTTGCCTGGTGGAGATGCAACTGAGCCCTCGGCCCGACAGCACCGCCATGGAAAAAGCCAACTTTCCAGCAAATTCACTTCCGCATTTCTGATCGCCCACGTATGTGTATGCTTTCTCTCCCTTCTCTTCAGATCTCACTGGTTCTCTCCTTAATTCATGAGCTAAATATAACCTTTGACATACGTTAATTTCATACGAACGTAATGTCTTGAGCCTCGTGATTCTTACCTTCAAAGAATTCTTCTTCAACACAAGTTCATTACGTGCAAGATACGGACAAAATTTCACAGATGGGCTACGAAAAACATCGCTAAACCACTTGAAATGTAAATTTGGCTAACAATTTGTTTAATAATGAATCAACTTACAAATAAAACCTACTATTTTTTAGAATACCAATTTTTATCAAAATCAGTTATTCTTCAAATGTCCTGAACCATTAGTGGACTCTGAAATTTACTGGTCAGTGAAAAATGTTGCTCACATCATTCCAGCACCATAACTTATTAGTAAATCAGTAATTACTTCTCAAACCCCATCCCCTCCAATATCATTCACGGTTTTGTGGGCTATCATTTTAATCACAGTGCTAAGAGCTGAATGAATGCTAACCTCTCTGCATACTTTCATCAACAGGGGTTTGATGCCAACAGGTATTTCCACTACAAGTGCAGAAGACATATTCTTAAAATAACCTCACTGTCAGCAGGCATTATGGTAAGGCAGCAGACTACTGCAGAAAGTTATCTCAAATTTTATGTCCATATTGTTCACCCTAAATGATTATTATGGAACAAATTAGCAAATACAGGTACCTAGAGGTCAAATCACCTTACTTCAGGCTTCTGTGAAAGAAACCACTTTCTGCTGACAAAGACTAATAAATGGGCTGAAAGATAGAAATTTGACAGTGTTTTCCTTCAAAAAGAACTCTGATGAAAAGTGCCAAAGGTAGTAGACGGCCTGTTGGGAAAAGCTTGGTAAAGGAGTCTGGGAACCAGGCTTCTATTTCAGTCTCTGCCACAGACAGGATATACTGGAAGCATGCAGTCAAACTTGAAGCAGTGTCCTTAAGGGACACAGCATGCTATTCTCCTTTCGTTTTTCATACCTGCCAGCAGGAATGCTTTTATGATGGTTGGAGCTAGAGCAGCCATCTTGGGCCTTTTGGTGATCTTGGAAATGGAATCTAAGAGCCAAATAAAGCATTGGTCCTACCTCTTGACTTTGATGTGAGAGAGAAGTAAATTTGACAAATACATTTCTGTCTTGTTTAAACCAGTATTGTTTTCATTTTTATGTTGGTCAGAGATGAATCGAATCCTAAGAAAGAGATCAGATCTAATCTTGGGTTTGGAGTCAGAAGATGAGTTCTAATCCCACGGTGGTGTTATCCTGACTCAGGTTACCTCCTCTCTCAATCTTTCATTTTCAGTACTACTAAAAGGCCTTATTTTTCAGAAAAGGTAACTGGTGAGTTCAGCCATATGGAGGCATTTTGAAAGAAAGAAAAAAGAAAGAAAGAATAATTTGTATAAATCTAAGCTGCTATCACCACCTGCAACACTCAGATCTCTGCAGAGAACAGTTATGACTTTCTACTAACCATTCACCTATTATTTTATTTGTAAAGGAAAGAAATATTATGAACCATGTTGCAGAAGAATTTGGGATAGAATCTTTGGGGGGAGAAAAAGCCCACCTCTGCACAATTCTCGTCCTTCTGACTTAAAAGCAGACAAAATAATTCAAAATGTAAGGAGGAGGCAGGCTGATGTCCCACACAGAATGAAGACAATCATTACACGAAGCCATCCTGTCTATTCATTGGGGTGGAAAAGCAGAAAAACAGATGATTAGAGGTTCTTCCACTGTCCCGGGGGAAATGGGCTGGTACCCTTTGGAGGAAACATTCACTCCTGCAGACCTGCTCAGTTGCGACTGTCAAGCCTCCAAGTGCCTGATTATATAGTGGACACCGGCGGGCTGTTTCTTTCGGAGACGATCTGTCTTGTGTAACACGTATGAGACGTCAGTGCCACGGTAAGTGGCTGCCTGGGTCTGTCTGCTCAGTAGAAGGTGAAGCCTGATTGCACGGTCTAGGGGGAGGTTCTGTCTGTCTGGGGGCGGTCCTGTCTGTCTGGGAGAGGTCCTGTCTGTCTGGGGGGCGGTCCTGTCTGTCTGGGGGGCGGTCCTGTCTGAGGGAGGTCCTGTCTGTCTGAGGGAGGTCCTGTCTGTCTGGGGGCGGTCCTGTCTGTCTGGGGGCGGTCCTATAAAGCAGGCGCAGCCCTCCGAATTACGCCCACCTGCCCAGCCCCCCCTCCAGGGGACGGGCTTTGGAAGATTACCAAATGACGTCACTATTCTAAATCCGTCCCCTGTCTTCTGACTCGGCGCTGCCCAGCCTTTCCCTCCGGGCTTTGAACGGCAGAGGCCCTGCGGGGATTGCTAGAGGAACGCGAGTCAATTAGGGAGCCAGAACCGATGGGTCTGAAAGCCGCCGGGCGACCGGGGAGGACCCAGAGCTTGAGCGGGCGGGACACCAGTCGCACACGGGCATGAACATGCCGCAGTGGCCACAGGCGAGGAGGCCCCGCGCTTCTCTCCTAGGGACGTGGGAACCCGTCTCTGACGGTAGATCATTAACCCGACATACTAGAAAATCCCCCCCTTTCCTAACTGCGTACCCTTAGACAGGGTTTCGGACTTTGCTGTGCCTCAGTGTTCCCATCCGAGAAACAATGCGGACATGACTGACATCTCTCTTATATGACATTAGATAACGTCTACATCCAGCTATTGAGTACTACGAAGTATTAAGTCCTACGAATGCTGTTAGCAGCAGACAGCCAACACCTGGGTAGTGCTATGGGCGTTCACAGGACTTCACAGGAATGCTGTCCATGTGGGACCTGAAATGATTGTAACCTGAGGGTCAAGCATTGCTGTGTAGTCCTTCTACTTCATGCGTGCCCAGCAGGACTGTGTGTTCTATCGTCTCAACCAGGATACCTAAAAGTGCATGTGGGAGGTGCTTTAATAATCACATCAGGGCAAGTGACGTGACCTGGATGTCCGAGTTGTATGAACACTGGTTTATTCCCCAGTTCAGCAGAGTTCAGGTGTTGTTTACGAATTAATACAGCTAGCACTGGCAGAAATAAATTTTCATATTTACCCAAAATTTTCAAAATTAAAAATCCTGACTTAATTTAATGGATATAAGTTTCACTCTGATGCATTTGCAATAAGAGGATAATTAAACTGGAATCATCAGGACTATAAATCTGACAATTACATTCCATGTGTGCCATTGATAAAGGCTCCAATTGAAAAAGCAACAGAACAACTTGCTCAGAAAACTGACTGCACTGTAATTTAACAAACACAGAATAAGGCTCAGCTAATCTTTCGGTTACAGTGTCTTGTCATCCACAAAATCAATGAATGGCGTTTCAAGTTGGCAGTGAAAGACATTGTTTTTATGCGTGGTGAAGTAGCACTCATTTTAATGGTACACATCGCAGTCAAAGACAACGTCGCAATCTTTGGGTAGTAATGAGTTCTGTCCTCTTAGCCGATGGGAGCGTTCGGCTCAATTTATAGCTATTGGTAGAGCAGACAAAGGTCATGACTGCATCTCATTTATTAGAGCTGCCTTTCTAAACAGTGGAGGTACAGGGTAAACGATATTGAAGTTGTAACCTGCAGCAGAATAGCTGTTTACTCTATTAGGGAATGGATTTTTTTTAAGTGCCCAAGTTCTATTGCTTTCCTTTTTTTTTTCCTGTTTCTGTTTGTTTTTGTTTTCAGCATGTGCAGCAGCTGTGATTTACACATGTGCACTGTCATGTATTAATAACAGGCGTGGTGCCACAATCTCCTCGGCACGACTGAAAAGGCAACGTTTCCTTCCCTCTACTATCAACAGCATGGAATAACAAAGCAAAATTTCCTCCCACAAACGATATTTTACACCTTATTTATTCTACAGAATGAAATAAGGTCAACTAGATGAACATCAGTAACTTTCCTGTGGGCACACACACACACACCCACACCCACATCAACCCAACTAGGGCCAATGTATCTGAGTTTATGAGCAGTGGACTAGCCTTCCAAATTCTGTCCGGGGTGGACTTTTTCAATTCATTTCATCCACCAAGTATTCCAGAGGTGCTCTCTGTGCTGGACCCTGCACACATGCTAATCTCTTACTGTGTGCTCGCCCCCACCCCCAGCAGCATGGGTGAACGTGCCCACCGCCAGACTCAAGAAGACACTCTAGGGTGCCTGCTAGACACGGGACATGATTCATTCTCCTCTCCCTTTAGCGGAACCACACTCTAATTCCAACTTAGAACATCAAATAATCCTTGACCACGCGGGAGCTCCCTTGAGCTGGGTGTTGCTAGGGAAGCCGCGGCACGCCATTGGCCCAGCTCAGCACCTTCTCCCCCATTGCCCGCCCCTTGCTTGGTTCAGGCTTCTCCTTCCCTGTTGCTGCTTCATCTGTCATTCTCCTCCGAAGGGAGAGGCCATGTTATGGTACATTTTGATGTGTTTTCATACAGTCAACACATAATGGGTATTTTAAAAGAAAACAAAATTTAAAAGCATGGTAGAGAAAAGACTGGAAGCCTCTGAGTGAAACTGGAAAATTATGTATGGCGTTTTGGTGCTCTGGAACAACTGAAGACCTCTTGTCATAACAAAAACCCACCAAAGTGCTCCAGTGAGCTACACCAAAGACACAGCTGAGCCCTGTGCCCTTTTAGCAATGCCAGCAACTGTCGCTCAGATAGGAGAGCAGATTCTGCAAGTTTGACAATTTGATTTCTGCTCATGTTTCTAGCCTATTCTGCTATCTACTTAAACCATCAGCAAATAAATACTTCAATTTTATTTTCATTTTTGAATTTCATGCATGTTCTATTTCCTATAATAGTCCCAGTTTTAATCATTACTCCATGTGCCACATCAAAGTATTGGGTCTTAAATATCATATGCTATCACTTATATGAGGAATCTAAAAATAGATACAAATTGTATTTACAAACCAGAAATAGACTCACAGACATAGAAAACGAACTATGGTTACCAAAGTGGAAAGGGTGGGGAGGGATAAATTAGGGGCTGGGGATTAACAGACACACATTACTGTATATAAAATAGATAAACAACGAGGACCTACTGTACAGCACAGGGAGCTGTATTCAGTTTCTTGTAATAAGTGATAAAGGATTACTCTGAGTAATAAATAATCTGTGAACTTACTTGGATCACAGCAAGTGCTCAATAAACATTTATCGACTCTAAAAAAATAGTACAGGGTCTTGTCAAGTGAATAAATAATTGTTCTTCCCCAAAGAGATTCGCCTGGTTGCTGCTCCTTCTTATGGAAATCGGCCATAGCATTCACCACACAAACCCTTCATGACTGTGAGTCATTTTCTTGAATCGGTTTCCATGGTCCGTTTCTCCCAGACCATCAGTGCCCTCCCTGGCTCTTAACTCTAATTCATTGTTTTCCTTTTGGCGCCATTTTCTCAGTGCCTTCTCAGACTGATAAGCACAGCCTTCACCTCTAGTCTTTTGGATTCCATGCATCTTGGATGCTCTCGTGTGTCTGTCTGAACCAACAACCACCAGAGCTTTGTGCAGGTGTTGAAGAAGTACTTTTGGAAAAGTCTTATGGCATAAATTAAACAAAGCTGGTGACGCAAGAGAGCTTGGACAAAAATCTCTTGAGACGCAGTCCAAAGTTCACTGCAGCATCGCCAGACCCAAGAAAGAGTCACTATTTCTACAGAAAAAAGAGAAAGGAAAGTGGAAAAGCTAGTAGGTCTAATGTGTACCAGGGACCAAGGCTGGTAAAATTCACTGTGTTGCGGGGAAATCTGCACCGCGGAATGTTAGAGCCGGAAGAAACGGTGGTGCTCTCTCCACATGTTCAGTTTATTTATTTAAGGAATAGGGTCTAGTCATTCTGCTTCTGAATCGTCTTGCCTCTCACTTTCCTTCTGTGGCCTGATGGTTGTGGAATGTGAAAAAGGAGGACAAGACGGAATTATTCAATGAGGAAGTGGAACACAAACCTTCAATCATGTGGTATTCTGGGGGGGTAGCAGCCAACCTCTTGAAAGTGCCACACAAGACTGCAAAAAGTAAATTTTATATTGGACCAGCCTAAAAAGACTTTCTAAGCCAGACCACCTCTGCGGCCACTTTTACATAATGTAGTGACAGATTGACAAAGAGAAACATTCTATTTGAATTGAAGAAGGATAATTGGGCATGATTTGTTGATTCAAACATAAAGAGTATTTTTTAGTTTAGGCCTGATTTCCTGGGTGGGGTTGTCAAAATGGCACTAAAACAGCATCGTGTCCTTAGGTCGCCTGCTATTTGGGGTGATTTCTGGAAACATTAAGAATTACTGAGGTGCACGTGGCAATACCGTAAAACACTAAACAGAATTACCACATGTTCCAGCAATTCCATTTCTGGGAATATACACAAAAGAAGCGAAAGAAAGGGCTCACACACAACTGTACACTCGTATTCACAGCAGGACACTCAATACACTCACAATAGCCAAAAGGTGAGAGCAACCCAGTTTCTATCAAGAGGTGCATGGCTAACCAAAATGCAGGCCAGACAGACACACACACACAGACACACACACACACACAGACACACACACACACAGACACACACACACACACAGACACACACACACACTGGAGTATGATCCAGCCTTAAAAGGGAAGGAAACTCTGACACCTGCTACAACATGGATGAACCCTGAGGACATGATGCTCAGTGCAATAGGCCAGATGCAAAAGGAAAAATACTGACTGTGTGGTTCCACTTATATGTGGCACCCGGAGTAGTCAAATTCATAGAGAAGGAAAGTAGGATGGTGGGTGCCAGGGTCTGAGGGGAGGCGGGTGGAGAGTCAATGTTTAATGGGGATGGAGTTTCAGGTTGGGAAGATGAAAAATTTCTGGAGATGGACGGTGGGGATGGCTGCACAACAGTGTGCATGTGAGACAGGCTGGGACCTGGGACCCTTTGCTGCAGTGCTCACACCTAGACAAACGTCTCCTTGAGCAACAGAGTACAAAGAAACTAGAAGGGACTGAAAATAACTGCACACACATGCAGCTGGAGCAAGTCATGAACAAGATACAAAAAGACCAAAAACCCAACTGCCACTTCTGAGGTGTCTGGAGCAAAAGCAGAGCCCTGTGCACGTTCCCTGCACACAGCACCACCAAGGGGGCGGGCAGACCACCTACACCGCCCCTCCGGCCCCACGCATGGATCCACCCCTACTCTTACCCCGTTTCAGTGACCAGTTCGTCCTCCCTCAGGGAGTGAGCCAGAGAACCTATTACTTGTTTCACTCCATCCTGCTGCAGCAAGAGACCCAGCAGAGCCTCGTCTGAGTTTCTCAGTTAGCCTCTGACCAACTTCCACTGGTGACAGAGTCCAAGAACCTGAATCAGTAGCAGAAGGACTAAATGCTGCTAAACTGTGCACGTAAGATGGTTAAAACGGTAAATTTTACATTATATACACTTTACAACAATTGAAAAAAAAGAATTGCTGGGACAGGAAAATGGGTTTAATGTAGAATATGGGGAAAAGAAAGAGGGTCGGAGAAAGTGTACAGCTGTATATTAACCTCTTTTTACTTTCATTCAGTTCCAAGTTTGTGGCTTTGGAAATCATGGGTTCTGAAAAAAAAAATCAGCATGCAATTACTTATGCGAATGTAGGAAAGATCTGTGGGTCAGGGAAGCATTTATTTGACCCCTACACCACCTCTCTCCAGCGTGCTGCTCTGAGTCACTGCTGGGTGCCACATGCCTGGACCCGTCGCTTGTTCCTGGATGACTCTGAGGGGCAGACAGAAAGGAAACTGTCGAGGACCAACCAAGATGGTGGAGCTCACCTCCCACCACGAACACATCAAAGATGCATCTACACGTGGAGCAATTCTCACTGAAAACTAACTGGAAACTGGCAGGAGGACTCCTGTACAACCAAGGTTGTTAGAAAGACGCACAGGTAACTGGGCAGGAAGGGAGGAGAAGCTTTCAGGCTGAGGCCTGTGCCCCTGGGAAGAGACTCGGCAGGAAAGGGAGCTTATCTGGGGGAAGATCTGCTCTGGGGAGCGAGTGGTTCAAGCCACAGACTGGACATCCCAGTCCTGGGATCCTCTGCTGGGGAGACAAGCCCCCTCGGCTGGCTGGAGGACCACTGGGACTCAGGGCAGGGCAGCGGGAGCCCGGACTCCACTTGTGAAGAGCGTGCACGGGCTGGCTTGCCCCAGGTGCGGGGCGGGGGTCTCCTGACACCACGAGGAGACACTCCAGCCCCGTCCCCTCCACCCCACAGCCTCACCACCTGGAACCGGACTGGGGGCAGCACTGCCGGGGGGCAGACTTGACTGCGGGGCACCAAGGCGACTCTGGCATGAATTATTAACAGGGAGCATTAAGTGTGAATGAAACAAAAGTTCAGAAGCATGACTAGAACACAGAGAAAATCACTCTATTTACAGCAGACGTGGCTCCAGAGGACACTTAAAGGAATTCTGTAATTGGATGGATTTAGGGTGTTCAGGCCCAAGAGAAAGCAAATGATGAGCGATCATTTCTTTATGCTCTGTCGTGGGGGTCCACACGTTTAGGGTGCTGGAAGGACACCCTGAGGATATTTTTCATACAACTCATCGTATTTTTGTGCTAGCTGTTTGGGTCCAGCCCACCCCAGCCTTCCGAGCAGAGAGTGCTTGTTCCTGCTCCTTCAGGTCATGAATTCATCCCGTGTTCTGGAGTCTCACACGGCCATTAAAGTCCACCGCCCTGTGTAAAATCCAGTGACTGGCATCTCGGTCCACGACTGTTTCTATCCTCACAAAATCTATCAATCACCAGACGAGACGGTGTTCAGCCAGCAGTTGGCCAAGCACGGAGTGCTCAGCGCAAGTCACTCACTGTCAGCGAGAATGTGTCATTGCCAGGGAAGATGACCTCACCCCCGTCCCATCACACATGATCTCCGTTTTGTAACACAGGGTCAGAGATTTTATCTGTAAGGCAGGGTGCCTGGGCACTGAAGTTCGATGGTGACCATCTTCTGTAGAAAGAGCTACCCTTACACCCATCATCTTCTCCACAAAGACGATTCTCTTCCACAAATGGGAGTTACTCATTGCAATGTAAACGAGAAGAGAATGAAATGTTACTTTTTTGCTCACAATCCTCTTTTCTTCACCTGAAAGCCAGGTGCTTTAACATTCAAAGCTTCAGGGATGTGGCACCATGCTTGGTAAGTTTGAAGGAGAAATTACCATTAGAATTATCAATGGTTCTGTCACGAAAAAAATAACATAACACCTTTAAAGCACTTTATAGAACAGTCCCCAAATAGAAATACATGGGGACACTTTGGTTACCAGGAAGAGAGGAAAAAAATAGTCACTTCTGTGACAGGATTATCTGTAAGCCAATACCGAGCTCACAATGCGATTATGAAGAATCTGTCTCAGAGATTTAAAGCTTTTTCATATTAACTGGGCAAAGTTAAAACACGATTATGTTTAAAAGTGTACACCATTTAAAGAAAAAATGTATAATGTTTATGAAATGGGTGCCATGATTTTAAATTTAAAAAAAAAACAGCTTTCTGTCAATGACCTCAGTGACTTTTAACTTTTGCCATTAATCACTGGACGAATTTTGTGCAAGTGGATTCCAGTTCTATCAAAAATTGCAGAACTGTTTATGCGACAGTTTATGGCAGGTGTTGGTCTAGCACACATCCAGAGGGCGGCGTTGCATAATTATTTAAATGTTTTAACAAATTCCGTTAAGATCACTCACAGCATGAAGAGAATTACATCACTAACGTTTGATTAAATCAACTTTATTTGAAAATATAAAAGCTATTAAAACACCACCACCAAAGGATTATAATATATTCGCTATAAAAGTTAGGAAACTGGAATATTTGTATGGCCTACAAGTTACATCAGGATACAATATACTTTATAGGATACATCATATGTTTACCAATCTGTTCTAGAATTGTGCTAAATTTTACCTTTTTTGAAAATTAATACAATCATTTCTGGGTCCCACCCCGCTCCAGTCTTTCAGCTCCTCCCTCATTTGCCCGCACCGTCTTGCAGGTTACTGACCATGATTCTGCAATTTCCTTGGCAAGCTGGTTAGTGTGAGTTAGGAAAAGCATATTTAACTCTGAACAAAGCATCAGAAATGCAAGCTTGAGGCTCCTTTACCTCTGAATCCTCAGACACATGGACGGCCCCTCTGCTTGGCCTCCAGAACCAGAAATGGTGTTTTTAAACTGGCTGTGAACCCAGCTGTACGTGTGATACTCAGTAAGTTACTCAGCCTTTTTACCTCCTTCACTGGCCATTGCAACAGTTCCTGTATACTCTGCAGACAAGTTCATTATCAAATGTATGATTTGCAAACATTTTCTCTCATTCTGTGGGCTGCCTTTTCACTTTCCTGATGGTGTCCTTTGAAGCACAAAAGCTTTTAATTTTGATGAAATCTAATTTATCTATTTTTTTCTTTGGTTGCTCATACTTTGGTGCCACATTTAAGAATCCTTTGCCAAATCCAGTGCCATGAAGATTTACCCCTGTTTTCTCCTGAGTTTAATAGTTTTAGCTCTTATATTTACGTCTTTGACCCAGTTTATAATTTAATTTTTTTCTTTTTTATTGAAGTATTTTTGATTTACAATGCTGTGTTAGTTTCTGGTGTACAGCACAGTGATTCAGTCATACATCTGTTCTTTTTCATATTTTTTCACTATAGGTTATTATAAGGCATTGAACATGGTTCCCTGTGCTGTACAGCAGGACTCTGTGGTTTATTTAACAGTCTTTGATCCATTTTGAGATAGTTTTTGTATACGGTGTGAGGTAAGGGTCCAGTATCATTCTTTTGTATAGTGCCGTCTACTTGTCCCAGGACCATTTGTTAAAAAGATGTTACCTCTCATTTTCATGCTGCTTTTTGTCATAGCTTGAGCATTTTCACAGGTGTGAGGTTATGCAGTTTTACTCCGTAACAGAACACTGAGGCGATCAGCCCGCTCTGAGGTTGACAGGCTTGGAAAGCACAATTGCCGCCTTTTTCTCCTGCACCTTCAGTCAGCCTGCAGCTCCCAGAGTCGTCTGAAGCGAGGTGGGCTGGGGCGGCATGCCCGACCTCCAGCACAAGTCGAGGCGGAAGTGGTGCACACCGCTCCTAGGTTTGGCCTTTTCCTCCCCAGTCACCCAACCCGACTGAACTTCTCAGCCTCTGCGGCAGCTGGACGGGGCCACGTGGCTGACTCCCGACCGATGAGGACTACAGGAAGGGGCGGCGTAGGCCTTCTGCAGGCCCAGCCCCTGAAACCCCTGTGAGAAACTTCCCATCGTCTTCCTGAGTCTGTCACCGAGACACAGAGTATCCCATGGAGGAATCTGTGCTCTTACAGACACCATGGCCACGACAGGAAGGCGCCTTGGTCCCTGAAAAGTGGCATGGAGTGACCCTCAGGGCCAGCCCAACCCACATTAACTGCAGCGTGAGGGAGAAATAAAACCGTGCAAACTACCAAAGTGCCGAGGCAGAGAAGGGCAGTTCAGGTACAAGGAGGCATCAGATGGAAGCGGACTCCTGAGATGGCAGCGAGGCCCAGAGCGTGGGGGCCTGAGAAACACCCCAAGCTGCAGAGCGAGAGTTAGAGGTGCTTTTCCCGGACCCGAGTCCTGGGCAGGGAGGGAGCAGAGGCAGATGGGCACTTAGCATAAAGAGCAGCTGCTCAGACAGGGCCTTTCCTTACAAAGCTAGCAAACAGCAGGGCCGCGGCGGCGCGCTCTCCTGACTGGGCACCTGAGGCTCATTCAATCAAGCCGAGCAGGCGGGGGGTGGGCGGGGGCAGATGCCAGGATCTGTCAAAAAAACTAGATTGATTCTGAGTTGCTGCAAGAGAACTAATCAGAGCTAAGGACAGACAATTCTAGGGAGGAGTCTTAGATCAATACCATGGAGAGGCACGTGCCAACCGCCGCTGGCTTCCCCAGTAGGAGCACTGAGCTGTGCTGAACGGACAGGTTCAGACCCGGGCTGGCTGAGCGCGGACCAGGGGTTGCAGAGATTCCTTTGCTGTCCGGGTTGTTGACATGAAACTAAACCCCTTCCAGTCCTGCTTCTGCCTGCTGGCCCTCTGCACAGGTGACTGATGCCCACAGCAGGGTCTAGGTTCGGAATGCCCGAAGACCCCTGCTAAATCCCATGCTCCCGCATTCCGTTAAGATTTGACTTAAGAATCACCTCCTCTACAGAGCCTCTGAAGACGAGCACTTCTCTGCACGCACCATCTTCACTGTGGGCTTAAATGTATTTTTCTTGCAAACCTCTTAACTTGATTACACATTCTAAATATTCCCCAGATGCACAAAGGTTCATTTTGTTTTTAAATTTCCCCGTAATTCCATAAGTACTAAGGGCCTTTAATAACACAACCAAAAGTGCTTTTGATTATAAAGGGCATACAGTTGGTACTTAATACACTGAATGGTCATCAAAGGAAAAAGTGCCTTAGGAAATTAGATAATATATTTCATTCACTTGAAAGCCAGTTTCTGTATCTGCTGGAGACTTTGGCAAACCCAGAGTGGTCTAGGCAGGCCTGGGAAGTGTGGTATAAAACTTTCAGGCTGTGAGAGCAATTTTTAGGAAAACTGTCCTGATCCCTGTTAACCAATTACTATCAGAAAGGGAACATGTGTGAGTACACAGTAATTCTCTTCCTCACTGAGAGCACAGAAAGAGGTGTCTGGTAATGCTTCTTGCTAATCCTGCGACCACACCAAGCAGCACGGGAGGCGGGCGAGGCAGGAACTTCTTTTATCCTAAATACGGATCTCAATTTCAAGAGAGAAAAGAAAAACATTTATCTCTTTCAGGTGTTATGGGTCATCAGCTGTTACATGCTTTTAGCCTTCTATACAGAGAAGAATGAAAGAAAAATCGCTTTTAAATACGTTATTTGGAAGAGTTTAGCTAAATACTGAGTATCGCATTAAATAAGAAAACAAGACAGTATGTATTTTTTATTATTCAAAGGATGTTCCCTCTCAAAGCATTAGCTATTTGAGCACTTCAGAGTAAATATGCCAATGGGAATCTTTTTCAGATAATTGTATTGTTATAACGTATATTCTTAAACACTAAAAATGTCGCAAATATGGGTTTCAATCTACTCAACTCTCATCCCCACAGAAACACACTGCTCCTGGTAGCATAGAAAATTGTGAATATTTTAAAGTCTTTCTTGAAAACTCTTGAAAGCATTGATAGGGAACAAGCATCCTTTTGAGTATTATCCAATACGTTACATGTGTCAGAGATGAATCAGGCCATTCTGAATACAAAGAAGAAAGGATTACATGCAAAATCCTTTAGAAGGAGGAGCCACTTACAGAACCGAGGAGTAAGGACCTCTGAAGAGCTCCTCCTTTATAAAAGCAGTGAGATCGCAAACATTGTCAAAATCAGTTTTCCAAAACTCTGGCAATTAACCAGTGGCTGTCAACAGTCTGAGATGCATTTATTCAAGTAAAAGGGCTGAAATCTTGTCAGAATACTGATCTTTGTGGCCTTTTAACTTGCTCTGTTCCCATCTTCTTCTCCCCATCTGCATGGTAGTCTTGAAACCCAACAGCTTCATGATCAGAGTTGCCATTAAAATCATCAGCTTAGAAGCTGCTGGAGGGGGAGGCACAGCTTTACAGCTCTTCAAAATCCCCATTCCTAGAGGACGGTCATTATTTCATCTGCCTAGCTGGTTCTTGGAAACCTGCACTCACAGGGTTTGTCTTCATTTGATCTGACTCAGACTTGCTCACTGCAAAAGCCTTTCTCTTGGGGCATTTATCAGAAACACTCAGTGACAACTATTAAGCAAGGCAGCTGCCTGAGGTCATGATACCAGCTGGAGTAAAGAAGAAGCTGACCGATAAAACCTAAAAGGAAAAGCTAGGGGTGAGATGTCCATGAGGGCTTTGAAAACCTCCAACACACTGCTGGGAACCTAGAAGGCTACGTCCATGCGCAGGACCATAGGCACGCCCAGGAAATGGCTAAGAGTGCCCCAGCCTCTCACCTCTGGCGACCCTGAGCCCCGAGACTGGCGGGTGTAAGCTGCCTGCCTGAGTACGGAAGCTGTGCCCCAGCACACACGGAGCTTGCTGGTAAAACCCGGGAGATTCATGGTTTAAGATGTTTAGGGAAATCTCTGTCCAGTCATCGTGTGAACACCAAGCCAACCCAGCAGAGACTTCAGCGGCCACATGTGAAACGAATGCAGGCTTCACTGAAAGCCACTAAACATATAAACATCAACAACCACAAGTATCAGTAAGACCCGGGAGAAGGGTGGTTTGCCTTCCAGAGTTGCTACACTCTATTATTTATTATGTCCACTATAGAACAAAAAAATCATGAGACACGGAGAAACAGGAAAGTATGGCACATACACAGGGAGAACAGCAGCTAATAAAAACTGTCCCTGAAGAGGACCAGACTTTAGACGTACTTAAAAAACTATTTAATTAGCTATTATAAGTATGTTCAAAGAGCTGAAGGGAACCGTGTCTAAGGAACTCTGGAAAAGGATGAGAACTATGTCTCATAAACAGAGACTATAAATAAAGAGATAGAAATTATCTAAAATGAACTAGCTAGAAATTCTGGAATTGACAAGTACAATGACTGAAATAATAAAATTCACTAGAAGGGTGTGAAGTAACATTTGATCTGACAGAAGAAAGAAGCAGTGAACTTGATGATAACTGAGATCATCTAGTCTGAGGAACAGAAAAGAAAAAAAGAATGAAGAAAAATCAACAGAGTTTCAGAGACCTGTGGGACATCATATGCTTAATGGGAGTCTAAAAAGAGATGTGATTGTGTTGAGATAAAGAAAAATGCCATATGATGTCACTCATATGTGGAATCTTAAAAAAAAAAAGAAGAAGACAAATGAACTTAAATATAAAACAGACTCACAGACACAGAATACAGACTTGTGGTTGCCAAGGGGGGAGAGGGGTGGGAAGGGACTGACTGGGAGTCGAGATTTGTACACACTGACAGGTAGATATAGAATAGATACAAAAGTTCACACTGTGTAGCACAGGGAAATATATACAAGGCCTTGTGATAGCTCATGGTGAAAAAGAATATGAAAATGTATCTATGTACATTCATGTATGACTGAAAAATTGTGCTGCACACCAGAAACAGACACAACATTGTAAACTGACTGTAACTCAATGAAAAATAAAATAAAATAAAATAAAATAAAATAAAATAAAAGGAGATGTGAAAGAGAAAGGAGCAGAAATAGTATTTTAGGAAATAATGGCAAAAACATAGAAGAGAAGGGAACACTTCTCAGCTCATTCTGTGAGGCCAGTAATACCTTGAAACAATAAAAACAACGAGATCCCAAGAAACCTGCAGACCGCTCTCTCATGAACACAGACGCAAAACTTGCCACAAATGGCAAACCAAACCTAGCAACATAAAGGACATCATACGCCACGACAGAGCGGGATTTATCCCCAAAATGCAACGGCTCAACACAGGAAACCAGCCCATGTGACGCACGCAGTGACAGAGACGGGGACGAAGGCCGCGTGACCATTTCAGCATGCGCAGAGACGGCCGCCGACAAAGTCCGTCCCCTATGCGACACCGTGACACTGAACACACCGGGAACAACAGGGAATTTCTTCAGCCTCAGAAAGGGCGTCTGTGGGAACCCCATGGCTAGCGTCATCAATAATGCTGAAGGGGTGGCAGCTCTTGCCCTAGGATCAGGAGCAAGGCAGGGGTGCGCACCCTCTCACCCGCTCAGCACCGCGCTGGAGGTGCTCGCCAGGGCAAGCAGACAAGAAAAGAAATGAAAGGAAGCCAGACTGGAGAGGAACTTCTTGTTGTAGATGATATGAATATACTAAACTCCACTGATTTATATATTTAAACACATTACTCAAACACAGGCTTGTACACCAATGGTTATGGCAGTTTTTTATTCACAGTGGCCAACACGTGGAAGCCACCAAAATGTCCATCAGCTGAGGATGGATAAACAAAATGCAGTATGCACATAACAGAATAACACTTAGCCATAAGAAGAGTGAAATTCTGATATGTGCTACAACACGGACGAATCCTGAGAACAGTGTGTTAAGTTAAACAAGCCAGACACAAAAGGACAGACACTGCTCAGTTCCACTTACATAAGGCGCCTAAAATAGTCAACAAACAGAGAGTGGAAAATAGAGAGGCTAGGGCAGGGGCACCTGGGGGTTAGTATTTTAATGGGGACAGAGTTTCTGTTTGGGGTGATTGAAAAAAAGGGTGATGGCTACACAGCACTCTGAAAATACTTAATACCATTGACCTGAACGTTAAAAGCAGCCAGGATGGTGAACTTCTATTACGTGTATCTTACCACAATACAAAAGTGTCTTGTAAAGAAAACAACAACAACTCACTTTTAAAAGGGCAAAAACATTGGGGAGAAATTTTAAAATATGAGCTTTTAAAAATAAAAAGTGAAAGTTAGAGGGAAGGCTAATGAGAAAGAAACTGCACGTGAACACGGTACTCAGGGTGGTGAGTGTGTCCTCCTGCGGGCACGGCTGGACCGCTCTGAAGGTCCTGCACGTGCCTGCAGGGGCTGAACAGATCGGCTCACCAACGGCAGATGGCGGAGGTCAAGTGTTTTACTGTGAATGAGGGAAATGACCGAGAAGCAACAAGTGACAACTAGAACATTCCGCGTAGAGACATCTGTATGAACTATGTTTAGCTTAATACAGACATAGATGGCGATGACGGATGGCTGGATACACAGATACAGGGAGACTTGTGGATGTACGCAGGTTAGCATGTACACATGTATTTACTCACTCTGGAAGCAATGACGTCCTTGAAGCAATGACCACAGATCTTGGTTTCTAACACCATTACTCAGCAGAAGGAACCAGGGCTCCTTGGAGAAATGGCTAATTCTAGGGTCTGGAAGGGAAAATGTGAGGTACGTTGGGAGCATCTTGTAGTATTAGAAAGTAAGAAAGAAAGAAAAAAAGTAAGGAAGGGAGGGAGGGAGGGAGGAAAAGAAAGGGAAAGAGAACCGCCACGATGGTGAGATGCATGTGAGTCTACTGGAAAGAGCATCCAATGGTCAAAGCGAGAACCACTTGAGAAAAAGCCGCACTGAATTACAACACAAAGGATAAAATAAATACCTATGAGTTGATATTAATATAATTAAATGGTCCAATAAATAAATAAATGGCAGAGAATAGACAGATCTGTCGCGTGGAAGAATTCTAAATAATTCACACAGATGCTCCGCTGTCAGTAAGGCAAACATGCCTTCCATTCCTGTGCATAGAGACCCCTTCCAAAAAGCACTGGGGAAAGGGGACCTTTACAGACACCTGACGGCCACGGCCTCAGTCAGGTGCTGGAGGGGACCGTCGACAGGCACGTATCCTGCTGACGGCACGGCCCCCCGAGGGGGAGTAGTAAGAACAGTGCTTAACTCCTGCGCTCTCCCTCTCAAAACCCTATGCCCCCAGTCTAGTGATAGAAAAAACAGAAAAACTGTCGTTAAAAACATCACACAAGAGGCCTGACAAATATTCCTTAAAATATTTGACTTGGACGTTTAGACTTTTCAGAGGCTACAACCAGAACGCAGTGAAAAGAACACATTCCCAGTTGGTCAGAAAAAGTCCTCTGGTTCTAACCCAGCAAAGAGCAAGTTTTCAATTTACCAAACATTTCTTTCTGGCCCTTAGTTCCCCAAACTACAAAGTCCCCTTCAGTATGCTAATTCTACATGGTCCCAGAAATGCACGTCCCATGTCCCAGGTGACGTGTGATTGAGGATTTAAAACCACAAACTAAGCTGCAAAATTTCATCTGATTTTAATAAAGTTCCACAGCCCAAAAAAGAAACTGATACTGTATATTTGCCATTTCCTATTTTGTCTAACTGAAAGCTGCCTACAGAAACTTGGGTATTTTCAGTTTTAAAAGGCTATTTTTAGTTCAGAAAGGCTATTTTTAGAGGCAGTATTTAATTTTCATTCTCAGAAATATGGCACCGAGCCTTTGGGTTGTAATGATCTGTTGGGCAGAGAAAGAAAGATGAGACAAGGGTAATATTTCACAAAAATTAAGTCCCAAATGCTGATCCATTGACTTACGTATTCCTGGACTCAGAGCTCTTCCAAATCACACCTAACTACATTTAAGAAAATAATTATTGAGGCTCTTGGCTTTGGCAGAAAGCAGTGCTCTCGTTCAAATGATCATCTGTCACATCGCTAATGTTATTATAAATGACAGGCAGCTAAATTTACACTCAAGGTAACATTATATATTAATAAGAGAATTAATAGGTCAGTCATCAAGAAACCATACACCCAGTTAACAAGCCAGATAGCATCTGTCTTCATGCTTGTTTGCTACACATCTGCAGCGAGATCATAAATCTCCTTAAATGCCAGCCTTGCAGGCAGTGCTCTAGCGAGGCTAAAAATAGCGCCGTCATTATGGCTGTCATGTGTGTTCTCAGCCACCGGGGGGCACTGTTTCATAAACCGCGCTAAGCACTGTTTGGCTTTTAGAGCTAATTAAAAATAACTGAATATAGGTGGAAAGAAGACATTATTTCTGGATCTATCCACGTTGGTAAACAGGGATAATTCAGAAAAAACGAATACGTTATTGTTCGTATTATTTTGTCCACATTTGTCAGGAGCGTGGGGCTTTAGTCCCCGCCCACCCGGGGACAGATGCGAACGCTCAGCAAGTCTCAGAAATCCGTCAGCCTTAGTGTCCTTCTCCCAGACCAGACGTTTGTGGAAGCTTCATAGCACGTCTGGAATATCTTCACAAGGTGCGTGGCTCTGGTCTTCAGCGGTGTGGCTGTTGGCCTCACCGGGTTCTCGAGACGCTCCCTTACTGAGAAGTTTCTGTCGTGGGGTTTGACCGAGTTAGCTGGAATCGAAGTCACGTGAGACTCCAACGCAAGAGCCGCGCTCCTTTATCATCGCTGAGAACGGCGGCCAAGGCCGTGTGTTCACGACACGGAGACCTGAGAGAAGCGTGACTGAAGGCACAGCTAACAACAGGCGGGGAAACTGGTGACGGGAGGCGGGGGAGCCGAGTGTGAGCCCGCGCTGCGGTCTCCAGGCGTTTGTAGTTCACGGTGGGGCTGTTCCCGCCTCACCGAGCGGCCCAGCCTGCAGAAGAGGCTCGGAGACCGAGCGGCCCGGCCTGCAGAGAGGCTCGGTGACCGTCTGCTGAACACATAAACGCGTACCAGGCAGACACCCACACGGGTAAGCCTGGGGCTCTGCCGGCCTGGCCGGGGAAGGCTGCGATTACAGACGGCACAGGACCGAGAAGTGCACCTGCAGCTCCACCGCCTGACTCTCCGTCTTCCCTGGGAGAGAAGAAACAGAGGATGAGTGGAGTTCTCGGGGAGTCTGGAGTCCCCTGGGCGTGGAATAACCCATGGTGACCGTCACTGTGCGGTTGACCAGACAGAAACCTCAGGAGACAAGTCCAGGTTTCCAGTTACGAGCCCTGAAGCCTCAGCGCCCTGCAAACTCCAAAGATGTTAATGACAACGCTACGCGAGCCTGCGCCTCCATCTGCGTTTGCCCCGTTCCCTTTCCTGCTGCAAAGTCCTGGTCCTCAGCCGTGCTCGGATGGCCTTGGGTGCTCCCCAGGTGTCAGGCACGTCCCCATCTTTTCTCAGATGGGAACACTGAGGCACGGCAAAGCCCGATACGCTGTCTAAGGGTATGCAGTTAGGAAAGTACGTCGGGCTAACGATCTACCGTCAGAGACGGGTTCCCACGTCCCTAGGAGAGAAGCGCGGGGCCTCCTCGCCTGTGGCCACTGCGGCATGTTCATGCCCGTGTGCGACTGGTGTCCCGCCCGCTCAAGCTCTGGGTCCTCCACGGTCGCCCGGCGGCTTTCAGACCCATCGGTTCTGGCTCCCTAATTGACTCGCGTTCCTCTAGCAATCCCCGCAGGGCCTCTGCCGTTCAAAGCCCGGAGGGAAAGGCTGGGCAGCTCCGAGTCGGAAGACGGAGGCGGACTGAGAATGGTTCCCTGTGCCACTGTTCTCTTCCACGTTCCTGTCACACCGTTCCCTGGCCTCAGAGCTCCTTCCAGAGCGCTGCCTGTCTCCTCATCGTCCCCACGAGGGCGCCACAGCCCCCGCTCCTCCCCGCCCAGCGCGCGGGAAGGCCTGCTGCGGTCCCGTGGGGCGGACTAGCCGTCGGGGCGGGAGGCAGGACGGGGGCCGGCGGCCGGGACGACCCGCGGAGGCAGCAGGAGGGGGCGCGCACGAGCCCGAGGCCGGAGGGGGCGCCGCCGCGCTGTGCTGCGCGCTCCTCCAGAGCTGCTCCGCTAAGTACGCGCAGAGAATGCACATCCCTTGTAAGGAAGAAGGGCCCGTTTTATGCCAGTTTCCGCTTTCTTCGTTCAGCGCCGCGGGGGGGCCGTCTCTCCGCGGTGGGGCCTGATCTGGGCGGCTCCCGGCCCTCCCCGCTCGGCAGGCCGGAGCCCGCCCGCCCTCGGCCGCAGCTCCAGCTTCGGAAAGTGCCCCGGGAGGGACCGCTCCAGGCGGAAGGCGCGCCGACCGGGCGGGCCAGCCCGGCGCCTCCGGCTGCTTAATCTGTGAGAGGACAGGCTGGACCACGAGATGACCGAGGCCTGGAGCGCTGAGAGGCGCCACGGCGCGGACCTGCCAGGTAAGCCCGCGGCGGGGCAGCTGGCTTCACCGCCCCCTCTGGCGCCCAGCGTCGTGCCTGACACGTCGTAGGTCCTCCACACGGTGTGGGTCGAGTGATCAACGACCGAATGAACCAGAAGGCAGCTGCCTCGAAGGCGGGGATGCGCTTTCTTTAAAAACAACACAGACTTAACAGCGAAAGCAAATCCAGAATTCTTTACGATCGTGGAGGGATAACCTACCTTGGGCATTGAAAGAAAATTAGGTAGATTTAAAAAATTAAAAAAAAATTTTTAAAAGAATATGGAAAGGAATATACGCATGTACATGTATGACTAAAACATGATGCTGCGCACCAGAGATTGATCCAATGTTGTAAACTGACTAGACTTCAACTTAAAACAAAAAAAGAAAGAAAACAAGGTGTCAGGTGTACACTCCTGGTTTTTGAAGGGACACCGAGGCGGACTTCTAGCCCCTTCCCAGCGTGCCCTCCAAGTTCCCATAAGAGCAGGAGGGAGGCCCGGCCGGCTCAGCGGCCCTGCTGGACACAGGTCTAACCGCCCCCCCTTTCTGTGAGAGAGGCCCCCTCACAAGGCGGAGAGCAGAGTCAAAGTTCCGCTCCTGCCGAGGACACAGGGAGCCTGGCTCTCCTGGCCTCTCCGCGTGTGCGTTTCCTTCTCGGGGCTCAGGGGCTTTGACACTTGCCGGTAAAGACGTTGAAAATTATGGGATAAATAGATGACACCTGGTAATGGGATATTCTCATCTAGTAAAAACCTTGAATCTCTGGGCTCCCGTATTCCCCTTTTGGGTCAAGTTAATTATATTAAGTGAATTCTTATAGCTTTAATGTTCATAACATCTTCATGCTGCTCTTCAGAAATGAATTCATTCCTTCTAGACAGGAAATTTGTCGGCTCAGACTCTGAGAAAAAGGATTCTCTTTAATGCATTCAAGAGGTCCACTTACATTTGTATTTCTCCTGAAATAAATTGTTTGCCAGTGTTTGTTCTGGGAGAAAAAAAAATTTTAAACACATCACGGGCGTAGCATTAAAAATCAAGATACACAGTATGTGTGAAATCCACAAATCTTAAGAGACTCGCCCTTATGAAAAGTTACGCCTTTGCCTGGCACGTTGTCTGTTGCAGACACGCACTCGGGACGGGGTATTCCCTACTGCTGAGCCGCGGCGGGCAAGGGGTGCTTCGCTCCAGCAGAAATTGGTCCTCTGGTCACGAACAAGGGTCTGCAGGACACAGCTCCCGTGATGCTCGCTTAATGAACCGTCGGCCTGGCGCCCAGGGACTCCTATCTCGTCTTCCTCTCCCTGCATCCAGGTGCGCGCGCAGCTGCTTACATATGTGACCCGCCATCGCCGCCGGATTCTGAGCTTATTAAAGGGGGCGGCTGTGATTAGGCCACCCCCCTCCATCGTCCAGGACTCTGAATGAGGACAGTGATTCACAGAAACACACATACACATCCTTTCCTAGCCTGCATCCACACTCTGAGACGGGGCAGGTGTCACCACTCAGAGACCAGCACGGGTCCCTCTGCTCATAGGAGCAGGAGCGGAGAGGCCCCCACGGTCTGACCCCGACCCCCGCTTACGCCTCAGCGCCCACCAGCCTCCCCAGCGTTCCCGGATCAGTTCCCCACGTGCCAGTCTCATCCTCCCATCCTTTGTGATGTTAACAAAACTCCCTCCTCCCCTTTTACTACTATCAAGCATTCTTCCTTGACAAGGTCCCAGGTATGTTCAAATGTCCCTTTGGTCCAAGTGTCACCCCCGGGGGACTCTGAGCCCCCGTGACAAGAAGCCCCAATGTCCCCCCCTCTCTGCACTTTCTACACCCCTCACTCCACTGTCTGCGCCTCGGGAGGCACCTGTGTCATTTAACTGTCCATCTCAATTTCCCCCAACCTGCCTGAGGGCAAGGACTCCGTCTCATTTCTCTTTATGCCACTTTTTCGGTTACTGACCAAATGAAGGAACAGATGGAGTAAAACCGCCTGACTTGACGGAGGTGAAACGATGGAAAGACAGCGGATGGGACCCAGGAGGCCAGGTGCACAAGCTTGGGTAAATTACCCGGCCTCCGTGGGCTCCGCTCTTCCCATTTCAGGATGTAGGCGCCCTGTCAGACGGTGCTCCTGGTTCTTCCCTCGTCTCAGAGCCTACAGTTTCTTGGCGAAGACTAGCAGGTCCACATTGGAAGGGACCTACAAAGCGAGGGATGGTTTTCACAGAGCCAGGAGGTGTCCTGCCCGCACATAGAGCAGCTCCTTGCCTGCATCTACGCAGAGGCCTCGGCCATCGCCGTCTGACCCATGTGCAGTTCCAGAAACAGGACTTCACATCCTGAATTCTCCTAAACACTGAAAATCACCACCCAGCTCAAGAAAGCCAATAGTGTCAGTGAACTACCCCAGGCCTTTTGTCTCTCACAACTTGTAAGATTCCGTATCATTAACAGAGTTCTCATTTCTGTAGGATGACTGCCATCTTATTATAACTATCTTAATCTCTCTCGGCATCCAAAAGATAAAGGGACTCCACTGCAGACGGACTCTGCAAAACCCGAGTACGTCAGTCCTGCCTTCTACACCCTTCAGTGAAGCTGTGGGCACCAGGCCTCGGCTCTTTCATGGCAAGCTGGATCAAGTCTCTGCGGAGACCCTGGGTGGGTGGGCCTGCGCCGGGGGCCCAGGTCCCCGAGGTGTGGGAAGTCCCACGTCTGGGCTGACAGATGGCACAAGAGTGGACTGAGAACTAGACGGATGTCGTCATTTTGTCCCCCTGTACGATGACCTCACCCAACTGTAGTTCACTCACTGAAGTCGCACTTGACCCAAAAGCACCTTAAAGGCTTGAGAAAGCTATTCAAGCTGAGCCTCAGAAGGACCTGGTTCTAGCTCAGAGCTGGCCCCCGCCGCAGTCCTGGGGTCATCGTCCGCATGTAGGATGACTTCTCTGAAAGACCCACGTTAAACGGCACTGACGGCTCCCTCTCACCCCAGGGACACAAGAAGCACCGTCTTCTAAAGGAACCTCAGGTTAACCTGCAAACTGAGGTCACTGGGCCGTGGCTAAGCGGACAGACATGCACGCTGCATGGATTTTAACTGACTGGTGAAAGGCCACTTCCCTACTCTGGGCCACATCTTATGGGACAGCCTCAAATGAGCCTCGACCCCAAGTGGGGTTTTACAGCTGGTCTTGTGAACAAAGCCTCGGATGCAGAAGGAAAAGGAAAAATGGGGACATGACCCTCACCCAGCTTAGAGGACCACCCCTGGAGTGCGGCGTGGGGTCCACGCCGTAGTGTTTGGAGACAAACCGTCAAAAGTGGCCTCTCCTCTGCTGTGACACTAACCCTGGGACCCAGATGATTTATTAATAACTCTCCAAGCCTCAGTGTCCTCACATGTAAGGTGGAGACACCACCATCCACAAAGGACTGCTGTGAATATCAGATGAGCTCATGTGCATATAACACACGGTGCAGGCACAGGGGAGGAGAAGGGCCAGGACGAGAATGAGGGCAGAGGTGGAGGCAAGAAGGAGAGGCCCCCTGGGGGTCCCCAGGCCACAGAGTTCTCTTATTCCTTAGAAATTCCTAGGAAGCCGACACACAGCGATCTCTTCCTCCCCAGGATTGCCCTCTCATCGGGCTCCTCCACTGCTACCTGATGAGCGCACTGGCCTCCTCCGAATCCTTTCCGGAACAAAGCGGCGTGAGTTCAGCTACTTCCCTCTATGCGTTCATTTCCCTAACACTTCCTGGGCACTGCACCAGGTGTCGGAGGGCAAGCAAATAAAAACCACCGATGCTTTAAGAGTTCACATGTACAATACGCCTTACATTCTACACACAAGGGACAAACCACAGCTTTTCTTTATGACCCAACTCAGCCACCTGAGCAGCGCTCCTGGATCCGGCAGACACTTCATTCACGGTGACGCTCCAGGGACACTGCTTGACTTGTTTACGTTGTTTACGTAGCTTGATCCCCAGAGACTCAGTCTTGCTTTGGTGCCGGAATGGCGTCCCCGAGCTAGTGCGAGCTAGTAACTTCAAGACATGAAGTTACTACCCAGAAAGAAGCCATGGAGACACATTAGGGGCGCTGCTGTGGTCGTTGTTTCTCACGTCCATCAGCTGGTAATTAACAGACTCTTATGTGCAACCCATTTGCTTGTTTCACTCAACTTCCTTGGAGATCTGATCCCCAAATTCAGTTTGAGAAATCCAGCAATTCAGCTTACGGGTGAGCACTCAACCTCGGCATCTTGTGTTCAGTACGAAACCTATCTCAACGAGAGGAGTCGTGGAGAAGAAAGTAGGAAAAGAAAACATCCCGTGAAAGGTTGGAATCACATTACGTTGCCACTTACCCCTCTGATTTCAGCCCAAAAGGTGCCCTCTCACTCGCTGACCACAGCACATCCGTCCTCTCTCTCACATATTCCCTGTGCTCATTCACAGGCAGACTGCATGCAGGGGTTTATAGTACGTGTAGTAAGATGTGTCTCATTTCTTTTCTTTTTTAATTGAAGTCGAGTCGGTTTACAATGTGTTAATTTCCAGTGTCCAGCATGGTGACCTCACACCAGTCAGAACGGCCATCATTAAAAAGTCCACAAACGATAAAATGCTGGCTCTGGTCTCTGAGGCAACGTGAACACGTATCACAGAGCTGAAGTGAATTCCAAGGTGCAGCCCCGCTCTCTGGTTGTGGATCTACCACCCACACCACCGGAGGTGAGAACTCGGCAGCCGTCAGGCAGGGTCTGTACCGTTCTGCCCGTTAGAATTCCTGACTTGGACGCATCAACCCCCCTGGGAGCTAGTCCGCATTTACTGCCAATCTGCCAGCAGAGTGTCAGACTGCAAACAGAAAACAAACTCACTGAAGTCCTAAAAGTAATCATCCGGCAGCAGTCTCCTTTCAGGTCGATCCCTGTAGTTCTTAGGCATGTGTATTTGCAGATCACAACTGTGTGAAGGGAAGTACTTGGTGCCCAGAGGTGGTGGAGACGGGGTGAGGGGCTAACAGAAAACACGAGTCAAACAGCAAAAAGTAACTAACTTCCGGTGGAGGAAGCAAAGCTCACACTTCACCTGGCTGCCCTGTGGAGCCTCGGGGGGCGCGTGGGACCACACTTCTGCCGTGACCCCTGGGGTGCCAGGACGTGAGACCAGCGGTGAGGGGGGGGGTGATGTGCACTGGACGAGGTCACGGGCCACCTAAGGAGCTGCGTGATCCTTAGAGACCACGAGGGGAGAAGATACTGCCCGGGGACACTGTCTTGTCCTTCCCAGACACGTCCAGATTCCCGCAGCAATGAGGGGCCAACTTCACAATAACTCGGTTAATGCCCCTGTATTCAGTCAGCATAAACTTGCCGCGAACCCTGGGCAGGTTCTCGGAGCCCTTCGAAGGTACTTTCAGTGTTAAGTCAGATGGGACCCTTAGAAAATGAGCGCGCTCCTCCACTTGCTCGCTGGGTGGCCCAGGGCAGGTCACTCAGCCTCTCTGATTCTAGGTGCCCGCGTGTGCACAGCCGGTGTCACTGGGAAGCACTCTGCTACTCTGTGGTTTCTGAGGTTTGCTCTGTTTCCCCCTTGCTTTTGGTGGGATGAAAGCCCTGTGTCGGCGGCCTTGACCGAGAAGGCTGGGACCCAGGGCAAAGGTCACAACAACTCGCCTGTATTTGAGGTAAACAGTAAGTGTACGCATGCGCCAGTTATATAAGCCTTGGAACCAAGAAAGCAGAAGTACGCGTGCGTCAGTGGTGTTATGTCAGCCCCGCGAACAAAGACACGCACACTGCGCATGTGCGGGCAGGATGGGTGCGCCGCGCCGCGCGCCACCTTGCTGTTCCGCTCCAGGTCGGCTCCCCGCGCGTTTCCGGTTGGGTAGCTCACCTCCTGGAACCCCTCTTCAGCCCACTCGGCTGACACCCCGTCTAAGGATCCGACCTGGGAGAAGTGAACAAAATGAAGTGGCTTGTCGATTGGAAAAACTCCTTAATTTGGCTTTTTGGTTGTTGTTGAGAAGGTCTGAGTGGCACCCAAGGCAGGAGCTCAGAGGGAGGGTTGCCAAGCTAAAGTCATCTGCATAGTGAAGCTGCTTAAATGAGCTGCCTCCTGTTTTTTTCCCCCCTCTGGAGTAGGAGATTGTGTAGGAGCCCAGAATATTCAGAGAAGTAAAGGTCTGGGCAGAGAAGACTGTGACCCGAGAGACAGTCCCCGCTGGGACGGGAGGGTGCTGATCCAGAAGCAGCAGGTGTGAGGTTGGCCCTTAAGTTGGGAATCTGCATCTTCAGAAAAGCCCAGAGCTGCTCAGCATCCAAAAAGTCCAGACACCAGCATGTCTAGGCCTGTAGCCTTCCCCTCCTTCTGCTCCAGGAAGACAGAGGCGAGACACACAAAAAGGTGAATTCCATATCGACCATTTATGAAGGATCCACCCTGGTACTCAGGACGCCTCCTTCTGGAAGATTCCCACTTGCAAAAAGACCACAGGGCACTGGCTATTTGGTTCGCCCCGAAGGCCCCTGAAACATTTAAAAGGTGAACATGAAATTCATGCTAAGTTTGCAGGCGACTCTGGTTCACGTCGCATCCCTCTGCCCGGACCCCGTCCCCGTCGGCATCGGTGCGGGGCGTGAGGTCAAGGTCAGAGGTTCTGTGACGGAAGCAGCAGCAGCAAAGCGAGGCCCCTCGGCTTGGGGAAGACGCCTAAGGAAGCAACCAAGAGGCAGGGAGAGCCAGCGAAGATTCTCTGAGGCAGGAATGCCCAGGGGCGGTCAGAAGAGGGGCGTGTGACAGTCATCTCTCAGTCGCTCCATCTCTGGGTGTGTAAGTGTTCTCTGACTCTTAACCCTGCATAGAAGTCTGTACTTAAGTAGTTTCATGTCACTGAATTTGGGAGAAGAGAGGGGTGCAAGGGACAAAGCAGAGAGGAGAGAGGACTGTCTGCACGGGAGCCACCCTGGTGCACAGGACAGAGCGGGCGGTGGGGGTCAGTCTGAGAAGAGCTCAGGAAACATAAAGCATTGAGAAGGCCACCAGGCTTTCCGTGGGACCTGGGTTCATGCTTATGCTGAGGGGTGACCCCAGGCAGTGAGAGATCTGTGGGTACTTGGGTCATGTGGAGATCATGACATCCCACGTCCCTCCCGGGGTGGCTTTGAGTGATTCTTGGAAACTGTGCATTAGAGGACGGAGCCCAGCATCCGCTGCACTTTGCATAGAATCCATCAATGGCAAGTGAAATAATCACGGGGGAGGGGGGGCAGGGCTCGTCTCAGGAGCCCGGTACCCCGTCTAGTAGGCTCTCCCCATGAAAGCAGGAAAATAGAATCGGATACATCTTTTCCCTTACACACATAAGTACGATTTTTTACAATGCCAAGACTTACAGCAGGTAAAGAACCTGGTTATCCTTCAATCAACCAGAAACTCACTTACCCAGAGTCCTTTCCCATGACACTCGATTTGCTGAGTCATTCAGCCAAGTAATATTTACAGAAACTTTATTACATGCCAGACACGCTGTTCCCATCAGGGAACTAGAGCGTCACTACAACAGACTCACAGCCCCAAGGAGCCCGCCATCAAGGGCACGGCAGAGGTGTAAACAAACACCTGAGCGCAAAGTTAGACGCGCTCTGGGCACAGGACCGAAGGGTCGTCGGGGACTACGCTCAATTATGGAGGAGATCAAGTGATTCATTTTTTATTAATTAAGAAGGTGATCCATGCTGGAGAAGATGCCGATGATAATTAATTAGCCTGCAGCAGGCCGCCGTGGCTAAGGACGCGGTGGGATGATTTGAAGGAAACTAAATGGAAATGTCAGTGCTGGCAGGAGGGTCACTGCGATCAAGGCTGCCGGGTCTCTAATGAACAGCACCTCCTGATTTGCTTTAAAAAGACCATTCTAGACACAGAGGAATCTCTCCCCACCCCCCAGGCTGCAGTAAATCTGGACGTCTGCACCTTCACAGGCTCCCTTAATTTGGAGGAAGGTAAAATAAAGCAAGACCCGTGCGCCCTGGTCTGTGGCCTGTTGGGGTGAGAGTCTCGTCGGCGTCCCACTGTGCCCACTGTCGGCGACCCCCTGCCCGCGCCTCGTCTAGTCTGGAGGGCGGACCTGCCGCAGGAACGCGTCCTGCTCCGGCTCCGGGTGCGGCGGCGGCCTCGCCAAAGCCCCGGGCAGCCCCGAGCCCGAGGCGGCCACGTGCGCTCCGGAGAACGTCCGGCCGCCTCCCTGAGGACGGAACACAGTGTGTACGTCTCACTTGACATCCCTTCTCTCAAGAAGAGATCCCCCCGCCCCCAAAAGCCTCCCCTTTGTCCTGCAGACACAGCTGAGACAGGCTCTCACTCCGCGCTCTCGCCAGAGGCCTGCGTTTGGGTCCCCAGAGACGGAGGCTGAACCTAAATTTCCCAGGGAGGCGCGCTTGCCGCCTATGAAGTGTCCGAGACTCGGGACGCGCCTCGCTTCGCGGGGGGGAGCGCCGCCCGGCTGCGCCCGCAGAGATGCGGCTCCCTGACACGCGCGCGGATTGACAGCAGCGGCAGGGCCCTGGGTCCCGCAGTCATTTACGGGCCCAAGAGCCCAGCGAGGAAACGGGGGGCACCGCGCGTGGCGCAGGGAGCTCTGTGCCCTCGAAAGGGGAAGCGGCGGCCGCCGCCTCTGCGCCAGGCCCTCCTCCGTTGGCGGCTGCCCCGGTCCCGCCTTGCAGAGCGGGCGGCGTCCCCGCGGCTGGGGACCCTGCGATGATGCCCTGCTGGAGGCTGCACGGGGTTCTGCGGAAACCTGGGGAAGTGAGCCACTCATTCTACTCGGGCAAAAGCAGAGATACTGTATTTTGGCTCAAGAAGGAAGGTGAGTTTCTGAAGCAGAGACGAGCTGAACAGAAGCGTCTCACACACAGAACGGAGGCCAGGGCACCAGGCTGTCTCGAGCAGCTACCGGCACTGTTTCTGCTACGTCGCTATTACTGCTTCCGCGGCCACCGGCACCGAGGGCTTCTGTCTTTGAACGTTTCCCGCGGGTGACTCTGAGGGGAAACTTCGGAGGGACAGTTAGCAGGTCGTAGTTTTAGCTCAGATACTGGGAATGTGGGAGATGCATTAAGAAGGAGCTGGAACAGTGCAGACAGGTGGCTGGCTGGCCACTCGGCCTTGGTCTGAGCTCGCGGGAGCGCCGTGGGGGACGGCCAGGCCCCGCCGCGCTGAGGCAGCCCACGGCGTTCTCGGCCGAGCGCCAGACAACCGGGCGCCTCTTCTCCCGAGGAAGAGGGAGTCTCGAGAACTACCTCAAAAGAGAAGATAAACTGGTGGTTTCCCCAAATGTGGACTCTAATTTCATCTGCTTCTCAAGGGCTTTAATAAGGCACAATGATGCTTCTCAACGTGCATTTTAGGTAATGACTTCAAATGATTACTGTTATTATCTCCATCGGCACACCGAGCCGCGGAGGAAGATCTTCAGTCTTCAAAATGTCCTTCTGGGCATTCTCCTGAAGTGACTCTGGCCTGTGGGTACAGGCTGCACCAGAGGACCCCCAGGGAACTGCTTCACTCTCTGCAATTCTAAGACTTAATGGCTCTGATTGAAAAATGCGGCCTTCAAAAAGCAGGAGGAATACCCAAACCTTTTTAAACTTGAATTCCCCCTCTATCCAACCCCCTGAGCTTCATAAAAAAAAAAAAAAATCCATCTGGTTTTACAGAATAACAATAGAGAAAAGATACAACAAATATGGAAATCAAGCTGCTGGAGCCCTGCGCTCTATCTCCAATTTTATCTCCTAAAACATATACTTTCCCAGGATCAGCCAGCCAGCTGATATTTTCCTACAGTCAAAAGAAGCAATTTTCCCCAATTTTACAGTCTCTCTCTAGTGTTGCATCTGAGAGACAGAAAGGGCTCCGCGCACAAGAGGCTGGATTAATGGGAATGAGTGTAAACAAACACAGTGGAGAGATTCTGGAGCCAGCCAGCCGCAGTGGTCCCTCCCGCGTCCCACAGCCGTTGAGGAGGAGCAGGCTGTGAGGCCAGGCGTTGCCTCGAGCTGGCAGACAAGCTAATCCAGCCCTTTGTGCAGCTCCTACGCCAGCCCTGGGCCCACCTGCATCCTAAAGATAGCAGGAGGGGAGAACTGGTCCCTGAAGGGTGCTGGTGGCCCTGGCCTGCTCGGAGCACAGGGCAAGGGACTCATCAGACCATTGCCAAGTTTCAGCTGCCTTCCTGAGAGGGAATCTGCAAAAGCAAATAAGCTTCCTGACACGTGTGCGGCCCAGGAGTCCCACCAGGTGCTATGGCATCGGGCAACCTGTGCAGGTGGACGCAGCGCACTCAGGAGGGCACTTGAGCAGCAGACACAGAACTGAACCTCAGCGGCACAGAGACTGTGATTAAAGTTGTGGAGGGAATGGTTCCTTCTACGGGGAGTACCCAGAGGCCTGAGGACCGCGGCCACCTAGAGGCTGGAGACATAAAGCTCCCTCCGGCCACATCATGATCCCTCCTCCTGAGCGCTGCTCCTGGTCCTGCTCCCAGTCTCCAGTCCCTCACCCTTTAGCTGGACTGCTGGCAGCTGTGCCCGCAGTTAGGAGCCGCAGCCCGAGTCTAAGCTGGGCGCTGAGCGCGCTGAAGGCAGAGCTGGCAGGAGGGCTTGACGTGTTAGGTACGAGGTACAAGAGCGAGCAGAGCAAAGCGCGGCCTCGAGGGCTTCAGCCTGTTCTGCCAAAAGAACGAACCTCTCATCAACTGAATTGGGAGAGGCTGTGGATGGGGCAGTGTTTTGTGTTTTGGTGGATTTTTAAATTTTTTGAGAGGGTGGGAGGGTGTAGGTCAGGAAGTCAGATTTGGAGATGCTGAAGTTCGGGTCGTGATGTCTGTAAGACATCTCAGGACTTCAGAAGCGAGGTCTGGTCTGGAGAGTAAGTTAGCCATCATCAGGCAGTGGGGACTACTTTACGTCATGAGACTAGGGGAGAACACCGAGGGAGTGCGTGAAGATATCGAAAGGGGGACAAGGACAGAGCCCCAGGACCCCAACGTTACACGTCAGAGAACAGAGCGAGCACCAGCACAGGCGCCCCAGAAGGAGCTGCCCATGAGGCAGAAATAAAACCAGGAGAACCTACAGTCAAGTAGAAAGTTTGTGCAGGCAGAGTGGGTACTCAGTTGTGCCAAATGCTGCCGATCGGCAGACTCAGATGAGGTCTGTGATGTGCCCGTGGAATTTAGCAACCTGGAGATACTGGGGACCTTGACAAGGAGGAGTGTCAGGGAGTGCGTTTGGAGACAACAGGAGAAGAGGAACTGGAGACGTCACAGAGGGACAACCGTTTGCAAATGCGAAGAGGAGCGAGAAAGTGGGCAGTGCCTGGCGGGGAACGTGGAGTCAAGCTAAGTTTTGTGTGTGTGTGTTTCGGTGTGAGAAGTAAGAGCGTATCTGTTTGCTGATGGGAATCACCTGCCACAGAGACCAAAAAATTAACAATTAGAGAAGAAAGGCGATATTTGCTGCCATTATTGCTCAAGTAAGTGAGGCAAGTTGGCCTCTGATGTGGGTAGATTGAGCACAGACAGGACATCTGTGGTTACAGGCGTGGGGGAGGGGCAGAGCGCGGGGCGGGTGTCGACGCTGGTAGGTAAGGAGATGTGAGGGCGAGAGTATTCTCAAGCTTTCTTCCAGTAGGTTTAGATGAGACGTAGGCTGGGAAGAAGATGTGGAGAGAGAAGGTTTGTAATTATCCATCATCTAGGAGTCTGAAAGAGTGAATAGACAAGGAAAGCTCAGGAAGAGTGGTCCATGGACATAAACAGACTTAAAGGTCTGAAGCAACCAGAAGACCTCATCACAGTGGCCACCTCCTGTCATGCAGTACCAGCACAGCACACGATGGGACCCAAAAGGTTGAAAAGTGCAGTGTGGGTTCTATAAATCACGTAAGAATTTACCTGACTAAGCAAATGCATGGAGACACTACGCCCTGGCCAATTTCAGGAGGCACGTGCCTCCTCCTTTATCAGAGAGCTCAGGGTGAGTTCAGATGCTATCAGCGCTGTTGCTCTGCACGCCCCGTCTGGCTTGCCCCCACGGCGTCAACAAACACGGGAAGTCTATTTGAAGACTGTTTGACTATTTGAAAACTGTTTTACCAATCAATTTCAGAAAAGGGTAGATTAAAAAGTCATCTCTAGTATAAAAATGGATGAGGAGAAATTGAACTCCCACCAACCCATTTCCTCCTGATAAAGTGTATTAGCTCTAGATGATTAACTCCTATATTAAACCCAAGATATATTTGTTAACTTCAGTGTTTAATGTGCACTTACGAGAGTCAGTCTCTTTGTCTGTGGGGAATTACCCCATTTTTCTTGATCACTTGGGTATTGTGTTAGTTTAACATAGCCCCATGGGAAAAGAGGATACTAGAATACAGAATTTAAGAAATAGCAGTCATTCTGAAATAGTCACAGCCTGTGTAGTCTTGTTTAAAACACACAGAGTAGCCAGAACGGTTCTGAAAGAAACTGGCTGGAGACAGGCAAGACATTCTATCCAGGGCTGGAGACATTCTATCCAATGTAGCAGCTTATAGAAACCAGAGAGACCTAGGTTCAAGTCTGAATTCTGCTGCTTATTAACTGTGTGATATTGATCCAGTCATTTAAATACCCCAAGCTCAGTTCCCTCATCTGTAAAATGTGAATGATGATAGTTGTGAGAATTAAATGTAAAGCACTTGGCCTAGAGCTTAAGATGTGGGAGACCTCCAGTACGTGGCGGTGGTGGCAGTGGTGACGGTGGTGATGTGATGATGATGATGGTGATGATGGGGATGGAGATGGTGATAATGATGGTGATGGGGCTGGTGGTGGTTGTGATGATGATGGTGATGACAATGATGATAAGAAGAGGCATGGGCAGGAGAAAGGAGGAGGAAGAGGGGAAGGAGGGGGCTGTGGTAGTGACGATGGTGGTGGGGGTGACTCCCAGCCTACCACAGGGAAACTCTTCCATGGGAAGACTGCGTGCCTTTTCTGGGCCCAGCAGCTTGCCTGCTACATTGTAGACACTCAAGAAACACTAATTGAATGAATTAATGTTCTGATAATTTCTAAAGCTCATCTCAGCATTTGACAACTTGTGGAATCCCATGAGTATAATCTTTCCCTGGGTCTTAACATTTAGACTTGTAAGGTAAAAAATGAATGAATTCTTTATGGTATTTATAAAAATCAATTACAAATGCACAGTTGATCACTGCAGTTATTTCATTCACTGTAAGCTAGTGCGTCTTTAGGGAGCCAGGAGGAAGGGGGTGGCCAGGCAGAGGAGTAAGGGAAAGTGGGAAGGCAGCTCAAAGCAGCGGGCGGGGGAGCAGTGCCGCTCCCTGCAGCGTGCGGGGGAGAGCAGTGCTGTTCCCTGCATTCCTGATGGTGCCTGGTCTTTGGGGAGACCTGACCACCTGCCTACTTGGCAGCAAAACTTCACACTGTGTACATTTACAAAGGACAAATCCTCTTAAGGAAACTCCTGGACACCAAAGCCTGTTTGTTTGAACCGCAGGTGTGTTTGTGAATAGAGTTGACCTCCTGGAACAGGCGGGCTGGGCCCTTTCTGCTGGGTGCAAGGCCGCCCCTCAACTGCCCAACTCTGTGGATATAAGGAAATTCTGGCTCTTGTCCTCTGGCCAGAAAGCTGGCACATCTCAGGACCACACGTCTGCCGCACACATTAGTTCATGTGATACAAACATGTTACGATAGCAACCAACACGGCTTCCTGCAGACATGTGGTGCTCTTGGACCCCAGAGCTCGGCTTGTACTTTTTAAATTAGGGATGCTGATTTAGGCCAAGTCTGAAACCAGGGGCGCCCTAATATAAACATTTCACTGTATTAGCATCTCGTGGAGTCTTTGCCGGGCCTCCACTGACCTACTCTGAACCCTATACCTTTGAAACCAAGTTTATGCATGCCTTTGAAACTGCTTCTCAGGAGGAAGGAGAAGGCCGTGTCTTCCTCCGTGCGCTCTGTGTTATGATCGCCGTCCGTCGCTCCCTGATTTGTCTCCAGAACAAGGACTCTGTGCTCCTTAAGGAGACAGTAATCATCTTTTACTCCCAAGATCAGGCCCAGAGCACACGAGCAGCGCTTGCATCCTCCCTCTGCGGTGGGTAAACACAACAGGAGGCAAATGCTAAGCCCCCTCAAAACAAAAGGTAAAATTCCTTCCTCAAACAACAGAGGCCTGGGCCCTATCTGCGCCGTGGGCTTCCGCGTGCCCCACTGATGTCCACGCTGCCCCGCTCTCACTCCTACCCAACTCCCTTGACAAAATACATCCCCTCCGAGATCCAGCTACCTCTCTTATTTCTAAATTAGCTCATCTAAAGATCAGAAATGAACACCGAAGCCATGGCAGAGGGCGGAGGGGAAGCCGCCGCGCTGGCAGGAGACTGAGCGCGGCGAGTCACGGGTGATTTTTGAGCCTGTGGCGCGTGACAAGCAGTGCAGAGGATCTGACGGCAAGAAGACATGACGACACGGCGTCACTCAACAAACCAGCAGGGGAGAGAGCACCAACTGGGAGGTCAGGAGGCGGCTTCCAGCCACCGCTGCCACTGCTCAGCCCTGTGCCCTCAGGAAAGTCGCCTGCCCTCGCTGGGCCTCACTCACTATAAAACCCAGGACGGGAACCAGACCTCCACCTTCCACTGTAAGGTTCTCTGACCTGGGGGCTAAGTCTCAGGTGCATCCCACTGAGGCTAAGACTAAACGCAAGCAATATCCCTGGAGATCACAGGAGACGTTCGAGGACCAAACGACGCAGGAGGGATGCAGCGAAGCCTGCAGAGGATGGGAGTGTGGTCATGCACATCTTTCCTCCCACGACTGCACTCCAGCATCATTTCTGACCCAACTAAAGGAAACAGATGACGTTCCGAACCAAAAAAAAAAAAAAAAAATATTGTGAACATACTGCCTTTTGCCTCCGGTTCTATTTTGCTTTGTTGTTTAAAAAAATCCCCCCAACAAGAAAACAAAGTTTCATCCAGATCCAACTTCAAGAGGAAAATTAATTGATCAGCATCAGTGCCCTGGGCTGTTTCCTTCATTAGACAGCATTCTAGAAGAATCCTTTCAGTTCCTTTTGGCCCCTGTATCCAGCTGGGAATGAAAGCAAGAGAAGTACCGAAGGGAATGAGGAACGTGGACACGGGAGGAAGGCTCGGCTGTGTCTCTCACTGTTCCGTTGCTTAGCAACGTCTCACATCTCCGTCTGAGAGATAATGGCTCAGGGAGGTGACACAGACGACCCGTCTCTCACGAAGGAGCAGCCTGATTTTCACACACTTTCTTGGAATGGTGAGAGGATGAGGATGACAGCGAGAGCTCTGGGGAGCCGCTCCCAGAGCCAGCGAGAGGATGTGACAGGCAAACGTATAAAACCCAAACTCTCAAAAAGTGGCAGGGAATGGGAAAGCGGCTTCTCACGTGCACAGGACTCAGGACTCACCACTTATCCACTTCGCCTCGGGGTCGTGAATTTTGAAATCTTCACTGAAGAGATCTTCCACGGTGACCTTCTTCTTTTGAGACAAACTGTTATCTTCCGCTGGAAAAGAATGAGGCAAATAGTCAAAAATTTTATCTTTTGATAAGAAGGGAGGACCACTAAACACTGTGACTGCCTTTCAGAAACAGTATATACGGTAAACATGACGTCTACAAATAAATGCTGGACAAAAGCCAGTCACGCTTTTCGTTTGTTATTGAACTACCAGAAACTACGGTACGGGGAGTCACGATTTGGTGAAATGGCATCATTAAACGATCATATTTCTTAGGTATAAACGTAAATGACTGTTTCAAGAGTGACTTGTGAGCAATAAGGTGGAATAGTCCAGAAAGGAAGGAACACATGCTCAGAATGGATCTCAGCTATATAACATTATCAGTCATTCATTAAACATTTATCGTGCCAAACGCAGACACCGTGTTGGGTGCTAGAAATTCAAAGACAACTAACGCATTCTTTACGTATTTATTCTCCAGGTGCCTCCCTTGCCCCTGGCCGCCTTCAGGTGGGGGATTAGCTCTTCAGATAGACTTATGCCCCTAGTCTGTGTGCAAACGCTCAGGTTCTGCCCCGCTCACCTCACCATGCTTCAGAGTAAGCACCTGGGATGGGACTTGAAGGCACTAAACATCCATCCCAAGAGGAGATGTTTAGTTAATGGCACCGGTGGGGAGACTTCAGGAATCTGGCAGCTTTTATCCTCTTTCTTGAGGATGAAGCTTCTGGGGTTTTAGATCTGCATCCACAGAGGCTCCTTCCATTAGAGGCACAAAAATCCATTCATCTACTTTGAAAAGACAAAGGGCTGTCCTGGCCTCTGACCTGTGAGCCGCAGCAGATGCACCACCCAGGGCAGAACATCAAATCACCTTCACCTCTGTTGTACCAATAGGAAACTCTGTCTGAGCCATGTCTGCAGTGCATCCTTATCTAGAATGCTTGTTCGCCACCCCATCCTCTTAAATGAAAGATGCCAACTGGTTGCTGCACTTTTCCCGAAAATCCCAGTCCTCTTCTCGTCTGTTTTGTGCTGTGCTGCTGTGGGGGGGCATCCTCGCGCTAATTAAGGTGCGTATGTCTGTGTGCATCCTATGTCGGTGGCTTCAGATCCGTGTGTCCTTACTTTTTATGTTTGTTTCTCTTTTCAGTTTCTGACTGTTGATCAGCCTGTACTTCTTGGGCTGTCATGGTGTTTGCCCTCAACAATACTCTTTGCCTCTTTTAATTTCCTGTTTCAAAATCTGTGGCAGGTTCGGAAGACAAGAAGAATTTCTGTTATACTACTTAATGAAATAAGAACAAATAATCTCTGAATGAAACCCCCACGGCTTCTTCTAGGATTCTGGTGTGTAGCTTTTGCCACATCTCCTGTGGTTTCTTTCTTTTGGCCTCTCTGGACATTACAGGTTACTGAAGTTCTCAAAAACTTAGTGCACTGATTGATTTCTTGAATATCAAATAAGATTAAAGTGTGTAAAAGTCTGTTGAAATTTACAGAATGACGTTCAATGTGGCCTTCCTTTTAGACCCGAGTGTATGTGGACCTCTCCCAGGTGCTGATCAAAACATGTTAAAACCAAACTAAGTTCTTCCCTCTGGGATCTTTCTGTGTGCAACTGAAGTAGCCCCCGCAAGACCCACAGCTTCAAACACAGTGCATTTCAGTATGGAAAACAGACAGTAAATGAAAAATTTAAAGATTTCTAGACATTGATCTAATAAAGTTATACTGTGATCTGGTAATTAAGAAGTATGTATACTTGCAAGTAGTTGAGAAATAAGTTCTGGAGATCTAATGCACAGTATAGTAATTACAGACAACAATATTATATTATAAAAATCAAACTTGCTAAGAGGCAGACCTTAATTATTCCCACCAAAAAAAGATAATTAAGTAACCTTATAGCAGTGTTAGCTAACCCTACAAAGGCAACCATATTGCAATGTATAAATGTATCAAGTCAACATGTTGTACATCTTAAACTTACACAATGTTATATACCAAATATATTTCAATTAAAAATACAATAAATAAAATAATGCAAAAACAAAGAATAAAAATTTCAGAGATACTCAAGTACACGGCCAGAAAATAATCATATTAAAACTTAAATTTTATCTAAGAAAACCTCATTCATCAGGGATGATTGTAGACCCACATTTTGGTACCCATGTGTCTAATAAGAAAAGAGTGAAAGGCTGCTATTTAAACAAACTTTGGGTAAAATATGAAAAGCCAGTTTATTCACTTTCTGGAAATTTTTCTTTTCACAAATGACTGTTCTTTTCATCCCAAAGTCAGCTTCATTTTTAAATAAATGATTACCTCCTTTGTTTTCAAAACATTTTTTGAAAATGTATGACTTCAGTAGGGACGGCTTGTGGGGAAGGCGTCATGACCTGCACTATAAGCAGTGCTCTCTGTTCGAGCCAGGACATTTGATTCTGTCAATAATCAGCTCTGCCTCCTTAAGGCACTCTCTGCTGGCCTCTCTGAAGCTCGAGGGCTCACTCACATGGTCAAGTGCTCTCTAACTAACTTACTGACTTACAGTTTGATGCGTTCCAAAAATCCTTGGAGATGGTGACAAGCATGAGTGACTCACACATTCAGGAGCCATGCTGAGCCCTGAAGAATCACAACTGAAAGACCTTCCAACTGACCCAAAGGAGCTCACACAGCGATGGAGCCAAAGCCGAAAGGACAACCACATGGCCACGGTGACAGGACTGAGGGCAGCACGCTAATACTTAAGGAGGCTGCAGAATAAAAAAAGGAGCAGGAATTCCAGAAAGAATTCCTTGAGAAAAGAACCTGCTGCCAAGACAGAAGACATAAAAGAAGAACACCCAGGCTAAGAGGACTGCAAGGGCATGAAGGCAGAATTTGCAGGGACCTGTGAGCGCATTGGCGCTGGCGCAGCGGGAAGCGTGAGCTAAAAATGTGTCTAGAGATGAAGGTGGGTTCTCTCATTATATCTGCAGCTCGGAAATTCCAGCAGAAAATGTCCACTTGTGGGTTTTCCTTAAACGTGCTGCTTACCAGTCAGTGATATTTACAGTGATACTATCTTTCTCTGAATCAGGAATTTTACCAGTAACTGTCTCATTCAACACTGCTTCTCCATTGTTCTGTGCCCTCCTTCCAGATCACCAGCTGGACCCGCACGGGAGCCTCTGGGTCCAACCCCTGGGTCCAACCCTCACAATTAGCTTTCTCTCTCATGTCTCCCACGTTTTTATGTCCTCGGGAGCATTGGCATCATTTCTGCAGCCCAGTCTTCCACTTTCTCCATTTCTCCTTTAGCGTGTCTAGACAGCTCTCTCATTCTGCCACTGAGTTTTACAACTTCAAATAATTATATTTTAATTTCTCATATTCCCAACTAGCTCCTTTTCAAGATCATCTCTTCTTACAATTCAAGCTCCTTTATTATACTGATAATTTAAAATTTTTTAAAAACCCTAAAGTGTCATTTTCTGCTTTCTCCAATCGATTTCTGTTTCTTTGGAGTTAAGTTCTCATATGTGTTAAGCTGGTGTCCTGCTCTGAGGGGATGGTTTCTGTGGGTCCTTGTGACTCTTGGTTGTAAGCTTTGCTCCTGAAAGGTCCTGGGACATGAGAGACAAGAGCTCTGGGTCCTAAGTGACTCCTGGGGGTCTGGGCACAAGACTGTCCAGGGCAGCTTGAGGGTCCCTCTGGGAAATAGCTCTCACCAGGCCTTGTGTGGCCATTCGGGCTGGAGTTCTTTGCCCTTCATGGGTGATATCACTCAAGAACCTCTGAACAAGAACCCTGTTTAAAGGCAGGGGTCACCCGTCCAGCCTCTGCTCTCTCATGGACGGCAAGATCCCAGCCCCTCCTGCTGGGTCTGACTTCACTCTTGGTCCCTTGAGGGTGGCAGGGACTTGGCCTCACCTGCTGCGGTAGATTTTTACCTGGTCCTTCTTTCAAGGCATCATTCCATGGCAGGTCGAGGAAGAGCCCCCGTCCTTGTTTTTGGATGCAGCTGTGTTTTTATTATATATTTCCTCTCCTTTCTACATGCTTGGAACCAAAAGGAAAACTGTCTGTGCTCAGTCTGTCACCTTAAACTGAAAGTCAACATCCAGATGGAGACAGAAGAAGTGGCCAGTGGCTCTTAGAGTTTGGACTTTATCCTGAAGGTCATTCGGGGATGAGGAGTGAAAAATAAGGTTTCCTTCAGCCCTTTAGCTGGGTAACCACAGGGCGCTTGTAATGAACTTGGCATCCTGGTTAAGTTCATGAGATGCAAAGGTGTGCTGCAACCTGCAGTGATGTCGTTATGCTTCGTGTGGGTCACGGTAGAATGCAAGCGGCTAAGACTCTGCTCCTTTCCTGATGCTTGTGAAATAGTCGTGCTGCTAAGTAGCACAACTCCTGGGGAACACGCTGGAACCACTTCTCCAGAGGTTTTTAAAATCAGAAATAAATCCCATGGCCCCACAATGGGTTCTTCTGCAGCATAACCTTCTGAGGGGTTTGGTCACTGCCAGAGAGGGTTGGCTACTGGCAACCCCAATCTGGTAACAGAGAACCCCTTCCAGATTAGTCAGAAGTCTCGCGTAAGTCCTGCTTTGCTAGACACTGGAATGACAGACGACTCTACAAAGCTTTGCGGTCTTCGGAAGACTCTGACAGTAATTACCTCTTGGTCCTACAGGAAGGACAAGGAAGGAAAGCCATTTTATGGAAAGTAAACCTGAGCTCCCAAGAGGGTAAGTGGCTTCTCCAGAGACAGGCAGGAAGGTCACAGCTAACACCAACCGCACTTGCAGGAGAACTGAAATACCGGCGTTAGCCGTGGAACCCGGCGTGTTCACAGCCTATTCCACAACTGGGATGCTAACAAAGTCACAAAACGCAGGTAATGCTAATGTTGATCCTGGTAAAACACTACGCTCTCCAGGTAAAAAAAGTTTTCCGTAAATGAGAAAAGGTTGAAAAACACCTTTTAATGCACACATTTCCTTGATTAGAGAAAACGTAGCCTCCAAGCCAGACCAGCGGGGGGTGCCCCGCGGGGCCACGTGGCCCACGCGAGTGCCAAGTGCCTTCAAGACGCAGTCCCACAAAATCTGACGAAGACTGTGGGCGGTGAGTCAGATGCGGCTTCACAGAGAGCCGGTCCCCAACCTGAGGCTCCGAGTCGAGTAAAAGGACTCTTCTCTTTAGAGTAAGTCACGGGGCACATGCGTATGGTATTTCTAGAGAAGGGGATAATATTTGCTTGTTTCCCTACCAGCATTCAGAAGAACACGTGGAAATCAATTTTTCATTTCTCAGCGTCGGCACCGTTAATTCACAAGTTCCAATGACACAGCGTTTGCTTAAAAGCAGATCACTGCGTCCTGTTCCACTAGTGACTTTCCTAAGGCAGAGGGCTAAAAGGAAGGCACTCAGTGAACACACCGGAAGCTCTTCCCTTTACTCTGCCAGCACGTCAGAGGCTGGGTCCAACGCTTCCAGTTACCTTTATCGTTTTCTTTTCTTCACATCTTACTTTTTAATACTTTATTTATTTAACTATTTTATTTTGGTGGGGAGCGGAGGTAATTAGGTTTATTTATTTTTAGAGAATGTACTAGGGATCATTACCCCCCTCCCCACGGGACATCATGCATGCCAAGCCTGTGCTCTACCCCTGAGCTCTACCCTCTGCCTAGATTTCTTTTTCCCTTTCCTCTTCCCTCCCTGCCTCTCTCTCTTTCTCCCTTCCTTCTCTGTCCTTTCTCCCTCCCTCCCTCCCTCTACAGTCAGGGCTGCAGGCCACACGGGGATCTGCTTCTTTCTGACTCGTCCAAACAAAACTGGTCACGCTTCCCTTCCTGCTACCAGAAGTCAGCACAGAATTGATTATTTGTTTCAAGTCTGTTTTCCACATTAGCTTTCCCTTTTTCTTTTTAAGACGGGAATTGTGACTTCAGCTCTGGAAGGAGGCTGCCGCACATTCACATTCAACCAATTTCTGTTGAACGAGCGTTTAAAAAATCTACATCTTTGCTTTAACTTCTTGCTCATTTTTTTGTAATAAAATCTTTTCATTATTGAAATACATTATTTATGATTATAACCCAAATTTAAGCCTACAAAGAGTCCCACGGATATTGACTCATCTTAAAGGCTCTTTCTTACAAGTTCACTTGCCTTCAGAACCACCTGAGGAAACTAGCAGCGAAATATCAAAGCTCGTCACGTTGTACAGTTCACGCTAACGTGGGAGACTAAGTCATCAGCATCATTCAACACACCCCGTAAACTAAGACGTTTGACAAACTGTGCTTTTTAAAAAGAATTTCTCAGTAAAAAATATCAAAGGTATCCATCTCTTCTTTATGCCCCTACCCTATATTTTTAGATCTAGGAAATAAATTGGAAACCTTAAAAGCTATTTATCCGCCTGTTTCCTTTAGTGAGCGATAACCATTGGGTACCTGTGACCTCACATAATAATATGCACGCAGGTCGATATGTTTATCTTCCTAATTTTCTCCTTCTTTTGGACATTTTTATTCAAATAAAATGCACCTACCGTAAAACTCACCCATGGAAAGTACACAGCTCAATGGTTATAACATGTCAGCAGAGCTGTGCAGTTATCACCACGATCCAAGTTTAGAACGTTTTCATTACCCCCCTCCCCACAAACTCTGCAACCATTAGTGGTCACTCCCATTCCCACCCCTCTCTTCCCAGTCCTAAGCAACGAAAAATGCATTTTCTGTCTGTACACATTTGATTAGCTTGGGTATTTCATAGAGAATCATACACTATCTTGGTCTTTTGTGGCTGGCATATCTCACTCTGCAAAACGTTTGCAAGGTCCGTTCAGTGACAGTATGTAATACTGCGTTGTCAGTACTTCATCCCTTTTTACGGATGAATGAGATCCCAAAGCTAATGGTGTTGAGTGTCCTTTCATATGCTTCTTGGCTATTTCTCTATCTTCTTTGGAGAAATGTCTCCCCTCACCCAGCCTGCTACAATTCAGAAATTCACTCTCAGGAGAGAAAAAGTCAGAGATGCAACTCAACAAACTTTTGCCAAAGCGTCTGAAAGATGCAAAGCGCAGAGGATGCAGTCGCACAAAAGGCTCCTGGAAGACCCAAGTGTGTAACCCCGATCCCCCTGACATCTTGGCAGAAGCCGAGCACAGAGATGGGAGCTTCTAGGCGCATCCTGTGGAGAAGCCTCTTGTCTCATGGAATGAGTCCCCGTGACACACACAGGAGACCCACAGGTTCTTAAGACTTTTACCTCTGCAGGAGCACTGCCAGCTTGGGCCAAAAAGGACAAAGAGAAGATGAAATAAGAGAAGGCTGTCGGATTTCCAAAATCCCAGACAGGAAACATGCTGATAAGACCACTCATCTGCAGACTCATGCTACCCTTCATGAAGAAGCAGGTGGCCCCAGAGAGCAGAGAGGAAAGCCACAGGGAACTGCTCCCAGGCTTCACCCTAAAGGAGTTTGCCCAGTTGGCTTTAGAAGTTGTTTGCAATTGGCAATTCCTTTTTTCCTTCAGTTTCCTCCTCCTTTGAACAGAAACGCCTGTATGGGTTCTCCTATGCCTGTCTCACCACTGCATTCAGGAGTGACACTTGTCTCTTCAGCATCGCAGGTCCAGTTCACCCAGGATGAACTGTGCCCCAGGACGGGGCATGCCCGGAGTCTTACCCCTAACTCACTCAGATGGTTTAGATGATGTACTTGAGATGTCTGAGCTGATGAGGTTTTGTACTTTGAAATGATCCTGTGACAGTCTGAGACTTCCGGGGGCCTTCGGATGGAGCGGATGTCCTTCGTATGCGGGATGGGTGTAAATCTCTGGGGGCCAGAGGTCAGACTGTGCAGGCACAATAACGCCCACCAAAGACGTCCACAGGTCCTGTCTCCTCCCTCCTCAATTCAGACGTTGAAGCCTTAAGTCCCCAACATGAAAATATTTGGAGACAGAACCTTACAGAAGACAGTTAAATCAGGCCCCAGAAGTGGACTGGATTAGGGCTCTTGTAAAAAGAGAGGAATAGAGAAAAAGTAACGGGAGGCGTAGTGCGAAGGTGCCGCCTGCAAGCCAGGAAGAGAGGCCCCACTAGGCACCAAGCCTGCTGGCGCTTGGTCTTGGGCTTGAAGGCTCGGGAGCTGCGACCAGACAAACGCTGCTGTGTCAGCCTGCGTGGGGCTTTGCCGGGCCAGCCCAGGCAGAATGACACAACTGGCGGTTTCAAGTTTCCGACTTCCAAACGCCTGCCGCTAGTCCTCACAAACACCGTGACTACTGGACCTAGACCTCGCATTCCGTGGCCTTTCTGAGCCTACTATGTGTTCATCTTGCCTGCAATCAGGGCAGCTCCTCTTTATTCATTTTAAATAGAAACAATCCGTCAGAGTCGATAGGAAAACTGGTTTAAGAAAGTCAAGGTCTGCACAGGGAGCTGTATTCAATTTCTTTTAATAACATAACGGAAAAGAATCTGAAAAGAAAAGATACGTGTGTACGTGTATGCATAACTGAATCATTGTGCCGCACCCCTGAAACCAACATTGCAAATCAGCCACACTTCAGGAAGAATTGAAAAGAAAAGTCAAGGCCCAGATAACAGCAAACTAGTTGTGGCTACTGATGGATTTTAGGAAACGAGTCTACTTGCCCTGAGTGCCTCCAGGCAAATTGCTCGGTGCCATAGGACTACAGTCGCGCTCTCTCTCTGTGGCCGTGTCCACACTGTCAGACTTTGCAGGAGAAATATATGTCTAAGCAAAAAATTGTGAATGTTCTAAATGAATTTTCCACTTTAAAATTATCCTGTTATTACTGAGTGGGGGACTGTATTAAGTCAGTGGCTGCAGATGCTACCCAAAGCTGCAAGGAAGAGCCGCAGGTACCGTGCTGGGACTGAGGCCAGACATGCCAGCTTCTCCCTCTTCTCCAGTGAGAAGCCAGGACACATCATTTAAGGTCAGTGGAACAAGAAATGTATAATAAAGACATTTTCATATGAATTTATAAAAGATCTACAGAGGAATTAAAAATAATTCAACAGTTTCTATAACCCAGAATTAAGGAAGGGAAGTGAGAAGAAACATAAATGAGCTAGATGTTGTACTGTGATGGGAGGTGGTCTGTAAATATTGACACATGAGCGTAACATTAAGAATTACAGGAATAAATAACGGAAGAACTAAAGTCAGAAATGGTCCACCTCCATGCTGTTTTCCACGGTGGCTGCACAGGTTGGCACCCCCACCAGCAGTGCACGGGGTTCCCTTTTCTCCACCATCCTTGCCAAGACTTGTTCTTTTGTTCTTTTTGATGCTGGCCGTTCTGACAGGTGTGAGATGGTGTCCCATTGTGGTTTTGATCTGCATTTCCCTGATATTGGTGACGTTGAGCAACTTTTCATGCTCCTGTTGGCATCTGCATTTCCTCTCTTGGAAGAACGTCTGTTCAGTTCTTCTGCCCTATTTTAAATGGGTTGTTTGCTTTTAAACTGAAGTACAGTTGGCTTACAATGTTGTACGAGTTTCTGATGTGCAGCACGGATGGACTTGGAGGGCATCATGCCGAGTGAAATAAGTCAGACAGAGAAAGACAAATACTGTAAGATACCACTTACGTGTGGAATCTGAAATAATACAACAAACTAGCGAATATAGCAGAAAAGAAACCGGCTCACAGAGGCAGAGAAGGAACTTGTGGTACCAGCGGGGAGAGGGGAGGGGGAGGGGCAAGGCGGGGGGGGTAGTAAGAGGTGCAAACTCTCAGGTAAAATAAGCTGCACGGACGTGCTGCGCAGCACGGGGAACGTGGCCAGTGCTTTGTAACAGCTGTAAACGGAGTATAACCCTTACAAACTGTGAATCACTATCTTACATACCTGTAACATGTAACATTGCACATCAACTGTACTTCAATTTTAAAAACATGATATTGGAAAATAAATACATAAATAAAATTTAAAAAGGAAAAAAAAGAAATGGTCCAAAGTAATGGTATGTAGGGACTGGTTGCAGAATGGATCATATGAGAAAAGTATTATTACTATTTTGATTTTGATTGTTCATTTAATATCTTCACTATTTTTTCTCTTTTTACATGTTACTCAGGCAGCAAATTATTGCTAAAGTCACGTTCTGAGCATAAGCGCATATTCACAGCTGCATTTAGTGTCAGGCGAGTGTGTGTCTTCACGAAGCACCAGTTTCCTGGGGGATGCTGCAACAAACTGACACAAACGTGGTTGCTTAAAACAGAAACGTACTCTCTCATGGTTCTGGAGGCCAGAAGTCGAGGTCAGTTTCGATGGCCCGAAATCCAGGTGTCAGCCGGGTTCTTTGGCTGCCCCACGGGAGAATCTCTTCTTTGCCTCTTTCCTCTTCTGGTGCTCCGGGCGCTCCTTGGCTTGTGACTGCATCACTCCCATCTCTGCCTCCCTTCTCACGTTGCCTTCCCTCCTGTCTCTGCACATCGCCCTCTGCCTCCTTTTATAGAGACGCATGTGATTTGCATTTAGGACCCACTGGACAACGCAGGCAGCCCCTCCATCTCAAGATCCCACAGCTAGAATGACAGGTTCCAGGGACTGGGACATGCACATCTTTGGGGGAACCCCTTTTTTGCCCACCACATCCCTCAAAGCCTTTCCTCCCGTTTCCAAGCACCCAGCCACTTCAGAAGGCATCCTCTGAAAATGCAATAATCATACACTTACTGCTCTTTTTCTTAAAGAGACATTTTTTTAAAAAGAATCTAGATAAGGGAAGAGCTAGGAGGAAGAAAGACTGATTAAATCTGGGTTCTGCTATCACCTAACTTAATTTCTGGTGATTCAAGTGCCTCACAGAAAAGCGCAGAGTTAACTGTGCAGTAAGGTGGGATTTCAGGAATATGAAATAACAATCTGAGAAAGTGAAGCCATGTTGTTTCTGCTGAAGTGATACATGGTTCTTCAGCCAGCGTGTCAGGAGAGAGTTCTGCCTCCAAGAGAAGGCAGGTGGCGTAAGCCTGGACCTTGATCTGTTTCAGCCCCCTGACCTGTCGAGTTCGCTGTGGACAATTTCTCTCTAGTTCCCTGATCTTATTGTATCACCCACTGCTGTCTTTGTGACCTAGACCTGGTAACTCAGCTCAGACTTCCGAATGGCTGCCTGTGGGTCCCGACTGGCTTGAGTCTTCCCGAAAATAGCAACCCCTGGGTCAGCCGGCTGCTTGTAACTTACGCTCCCAAAGGCTCCCCAATCCCACCTGACGTTTACCAACAGGCTCGCATCTAAACCAGGCAATAGACTCCAGAAAAAACCAGAGGGACGGGCTTAGAAGTACTCCTTTTCATGGTTTATATACACCTCTGCCTTTAAAATAGGACGCTAACGTAACAGTGCTTTGAAAAGGGCTTCTTTATGGATAAATATGCAGGCACATTTGCCGTAACTTAGCGCCTTAACGCAAGCATGAATAATGAGCCACCGCCACCCTTTAGATAAAACGGCTCTTTAGCGGGAGGATTCAATAAATACGCAGGATGCGCCAAACACCCCTTCTAGGGCTAATGATGAAACGTCTACAGAGAGGCTGTCAAGCTTCTCCCAGGGACCCACTTCTCAGTACTTGGAAGTCTGCGACTAACTCCGAGGTTAGGAGCAGTGTCAATTCATTCTTCCTTTTATGAGAATCTGTCAGAACTTCGTCTTCCAGGTTTGTTTCAATTTAAAGAATGGTGCGAACTCACCGCTGAAGTTCAAGGGATGTAGACCTCGTGCCTCAAGGATTTCATAACTCAGGGGGTCTCGCTTACTGTGGCAGGCACCACACTGCCTCCCCAAGGGCCTCGCACACTTCCAGCTCAGCAGAAATACTTGCTTCTCAGCCCTCACAGGGAAGGGTGACCATGCAACAGAGTTACAGCAAATAACCCAACTCCTGGCTGGTTTCAGGGAAAGACAGAAATACCTGAGGCGAGTTCTGATTTTCCCTCCCTTCCTGGGAGGGTGTGAGATGAGATGTGTGAAGCCCCTGCAGCCACTTTGCCAACACGATGATGATGGTGGCAGAGAAAGATGGTCCTCAAGCCACTGAATCATCCTGGGACTGGCTGGGTCTAGAGCTATGGGTGGAAGTATTTTAGTTAAATAGTATTTTAGTTAAATTGTCACATCTGGGCTTGGATGAATGCTCAAGCTGATCCCTAAGATGGTCAACAGGTAGGCTGACCGGGTCCGTGAGCTTCTTGAAACATATCCAAATTCTCATGAGTGCACAGGTGCCCTTTTAAAAATCTATGATGTTACATATTAGGTTGCCCTTGGGGAGATTAAATATGAAAAAGGGCATGCGGGGTGGTTTTGGGGTCCTGGCGCATTCTGGGTTTTTTTTGGTTTTTTTTTTTTTTTTTTTTTTGATCTGGGTACAGACTACGTAGTTTGTTCAGTTTGAAAATTAATCAGACAATATAATATTATATATATACGTAGCCTTTTCAGACTGGCTTCTTTCACTTAGCTATATATATATATAATATATATATATAAAATGCCTATATATTTATATAAAATGTCTATATATATATATTTATATACAATGTTTTAAAAATTATTTGTTCCAGAATTTTTAAAAGATAAGCTGAAAACACTACGATACCGTGACACACCTATTAGAACGACCAGTGAAAACATCGGGGACACCCACACCCCCAAGTGCTGGTGAGGACGGGGAGTAACAGGAACTGTCATTCACTGCTGGGGACACAGGGGAGCGAAAAATGCTGCAGCCACTTTTGCAGACAGTTTGGTGGTTTCTTAAAAACTAAACATACTCTTATGCTGCAATTCAGCAATCATGCTCCTTGGCATTTACCAAAGGAGTTGAAACTTTATTTCTTACAAAATCCTTTCCATGAATGTTTATAGCAGCTTTACTCATAACTTCTAAAACTTGGAAGCAACCAAGATGTTCTTTAGTAGGTAAACGGATAAATAAACTGTGGTGCGTCCAGACAATGGCATTTTATTTAGGGTCAAAAGGAAATAAACTACCAAACCATGAAAAGACAAAGAGGCGCCCTCACTGCTTGTTGGTAAGCGAAAGAAGCCAATCCGAAAAGGCTGCAGGTGGCATTCGGGGAAATGTCCAACTATGGCGACAATGAAAGAAGAATCATTGTTTGCCACACGTTATGGGCACAGAGGATTTTCAGGACAGCGAGACGACTCCGTAAGATTCTGCAAAGGTAGGGATACGGGCCGTTATAAATTTGTCCAAGTCCACAGACTGTACGAGACCCAGAGTGAACCCTAATGTAAACTGCGGGCTTTCGAGCGATAATGACGTATCAGCCTAGGTTCATGAACTGTCACAAAGTAGCATCCGGTGAGGGATGGAAATGACGGGGATGCCACGCATTTCCAGCGGGGGTACTGGGGAAACTGACCTTCCTCTCAATGTTGTTGCTCTAAAAAGGTCAAGTCTACTAAAATCTCCACGGAAATCTTACTACAGATCTTCCTTCGTAACAACTTTTAAGTGGAAGGATTCTCTCAACTGTAGTTTCAGTATATAGCTTCTCCCCACGTAAGCCCCTTTCATTTTATTTCGACTCTGGTGTAAATTCAGAACACCTGACTGACTTTCTGACTTGCACGCGCTTGCCGTCTCCTGTAAGAGAATCCGATTTATGAGCTGTAACTGTCAATTCGCTGGATTTCTCTCCCTTTCATCAAAGCCTGTTGAGTCCAACAGGAAGAAGATGAGCTGAGTACCGGCCATGCAGGTACAGACATGAGACCCTAACCCAACAGTCAGGGGATTCCAGTTCCGTAAGGGTAATCTCTGTGTTGTGTTCCCTCCCGAGACGTTAATGAGTCGAATTCTGATAAGCTCTGCTTGCTTTAACCCAAAGTCTACAACCTTCAGTGTGACTTTGAAATGCCCAAGGCTTTCCATTCATGTACCACCTGAATGTGTCCTAGAGTTTTCCATCCCAAACCACTGTCCAGCTTCTCTGAAGTGAAAATCCGTAAGAGTCAAATGTCACGGATGTTTTAATGCAAATGTGACGCTACTGGACGCTGCAGCCCCCGTCAATGGCTGTGGCACCGGAGGATGTCAGACTGCAGCTGCCCCACAGAGAGGCGTGCGCTGCGTGGGACCTACTCAGCCACATAGTTAATATCTGAAAATAAAAAAGGTAACTTTGAGTCTATTATTCCAACAAGAAATTTAGAAAAGAGCACAGACCAGCAAGGGAGAAATGAATGACAAAATCGAAAAGGACACATTCTCACTGGGCTAATCCCTTTGGAACGAAGATTGCCTTAAACGCTTTTAATGTGATTTCCAAAACATAAATTGTGCGTAACTGGTGATAATTAGGCTGCACTACGAACAAAGGAACATGTCGCTCAGAAGGGTTACCAGGGGGCCCTTCGAGATCCTGGGGCATCAAGAGGACACCCATCACAGCTCTCCCTCCCAGGCTGGAAAGGGGCCCACATGTACTCGGAAGCACTTTCACCCAACGACTGAATCCAGTGAGCTCAGAATGGGGTTTGGGGGTAAGCAGAAAGCAGATACTGCAATCTGAGTTTCCACAAACCAGAATACAAGACTGGAAACAGGTAGCACTTGAAAAGATCGTTTTTTAAAAAGCACACGCTTTGGGTTCAAAGTCGGTCTGTCAAACGGAAGCAAGGCTGGTGGGGACGCAGCCAGGACGGTGCACCTCTGTCCAGGGCGCTGTTGCTCCCAGGACCCTCTGCTCTTCGAGACTAACCCTCCTCCCTCGTGCAGCGGATGCCCTCCGGCCTGTGCTCGCCGCGTGTCACGTCAGCGAGGCAGCTCTGCGCTACCCAGCAGGCGCTGAGCCGAGCTCCGCTGTGACCCGTTTTACTTCTGCTTCGTGGTGACCCTGCTGTGAGATGCCCCCTGCGCACGTTCTGTTTCTAGATGGGCTCTAAGCTCTCGTGGAGAACACATGCGTCTTCTTTTCTGACATCTTGCCCAGGACTCAGTTCAAGGCCCTCAGTCCCCCGCCCACAGGGATCATTAATGTTTGATGAGTGCAGATGCACCAGTGGTTGGTGTGAGGACGCCCTGTGTGTTGGTGAATTCGAGAAAGCTCTGAATGATTCGACATCCTCTTCTGTCTGGCAGATTTTCGAATCTGGAACAGAAGCCGCTGCTGTGTCCCAGGAGAGTGGATGCAGAAAGCCCGTGATGGGAGGCATTCAGCGCTGAACCGGCTTGTCTGTCCGTCCTAAACCCGGGACACACAGCCCCGGAGCGGAGCAGCACCACCCGGAGGAAGGAGCACCGGTGACGGAAGCCCGACAGAGCCAGAGACAGGCAGGTGCAGCCACATGTTTATTTTAGCAGAAGAATAGAAGAAATTCCGCTCTTCAAAGCCTTTTCTGGAACCGAGGGGTTCACCGGAGCCTCAGCCTCCTCGCGGTCGCCCCTGACAACCGGCCACCTGCATCCGGAGACACAGCGGGTTGCGGTGACGGCGCTCTCTGCTTGTTGCAGCGGGGATGCTGCCGTGGCCGCCCCGCTGCGCAGGAACCGAATGCCAAACACTCAGGACCGGCGGCTGCATTTGAGAGGACAGGGGTTGATAGGTTTCGCTGCCCAGCCGGGAAGAGCCGGGACGGCGCGCTGCCCAGCGCCGTGCTGCGCACGTGGAAGGAAAGGTCCCAGACTGGTTCTTAGCCTCAAGCCACTCGGCCCAGACGTCTCCCACCCTGCGTGCTGCCCCGCACTTCGCTGGGAGGAGCCTGGGGCAGCCATTCTACCCCCGGAGTGCCGACTGCAGGAGCCCTCGGTTCCGGTGACACCAACGCTCACGTACCTTGTGGGGGGGCGACTGCAAACTACCCCAAACACCCTTGCTCCCTAGGTCGCAGCGTGGGTGCTGGACAACCGCGTGGCACATCTCCAACCACCTCTCACACAGAGCACGGCGTTGCTCAGAGCAAAGCCAAGGTAGGAGCGCGTGCTCCCCGCGTTCCGGGGGGACCCGCTTTCCCTTCCACTCACTAAAAACATGTGGTTGCCAAAGTCCCCAGCGCTTATGAGTTAATTTTAAATTAATAAAAACATGAGCAAAACGGTGAGACAGAAGGGCACTGGTCTTTACCAATTCCCTGCTCCAACTCTCTCGAATCTAATCTACTCATTTAAATTTAAATCCAACTGTTCTGAATTTTATCAAATGCTTATTCTGTGTCTATTGAGATGATCATCCCCCCTCTAGTATATTAACACGGATGTGTTACACTGATTTGTCATAAGTTAAATCCAATTTTCCGTCCTGGGATGAGTCCCGTTTGGTTGCAGTGCACAGTCCTTCTTACATGTTGCTGGTATTTTGGTTCAGTTTGCTGGGTTTTTGTTGAGATTTCTGCATCTATATTCATAGGAAATGTTGGTCTGTAGTTTTTTTTTTTTTCTTGTGATATCTTTATTGGCTTTTGGTTTCATGGTCCAGATCACCCTTTTTTCTTTTAAATTTTGTGATTTTAGTTTAAATAGACCTCAAAATCTGCCTGCACTTTTTGTACCTAACAAAAAATTTTTACAATGCATTTTTTTCCATCTTAAGATCTAATTAATATCCGTGTAGTCCATTTATTGAGGCTAGGAATTCTTTTTTTTTTTTTTTTTTTTTTTTTGTCCAAACAAAATTGACATCTACTACAGGCAAAGGCTTTCTTTCCTCCCCAATCTCATCACTCTCTGGCGACTAAATCCTTACTGCTCCACGAAAGCCCACTTCACACGCTGCCTTCTCCACGAACTTTCTCATAAAGGATCACTCCCTCTCTCTCCTCTAAGCTTCTAGAGAATTTATTTTTAAAACATTCAACAGTCCACATCTATAAATGATAACGTTTGTGTGTGTTTTCTTCTCTGAAAGATTTGATTTATATTCTCTTTTACTTCATCAGTAGTATCTCATAAGACTTTATCCCTAGTTCACAATCAATACATGTTGCTTTAATAATTTCCTTAATTCACCCTTGATATAACACCCAGGAATGCCATGAGATGTATAAAGTTATTATTATATTTATAACAACACCACCTTTAAGCTCATCACGCATAAGGAAGTACCTGTGAATTTTAACATATGCCAAGCATTTCCACCCAGTCAACAATGGTCTAAATAAATTCAAAGCATATAAAATGGATCTTTTTCACTGAAAGCATATTACTTCATTTTACCATATGGCGCCATGAGACTCAGAACCTGGGAAAAATAAATTACATAACAGGTAGTTACTTAGAAAAACCTGGCAGGTAAAAGTGTGCTCTTCCTCCCTTACAGCGACTTGCTTTCCCAAGAATAAATGTAAGTACCTGGAGTCAGCAGGATCACCGAGGTGACGATCAAGGAGCAGATGACCAGGATGACCAGCAGTGCGATCGCTATTCCCTTCCAGTTTCTTTGTGGAGGGTTACTCCCCACCAGCTCCTAAAAGAACAGCAGAAGAGAGGAACTCCGTGAGCAAAATAAAGAACTAAAATAAGCCGAGTAGACACACTTCATTTAAATCAAGAGCCCAGGCGTAGTCCCATCCCGGAAGCTACGAGGAACTCCTTTCTCTGCCCTCTGCCTCGGTGTCCGAGAGCCCCAGGCTCTCCTCTCTGCCCCACGGCAAGGCCTTATCTCAGGAAAGAAGCTGATACTATCATACGTTTACCGCTTTTCTGTAACTTAGTGCTTCTCCAGCATAGGGTGATTGTGGAGTTTCTCGTTACAGCCAACCTATTAAGTCTCATCAAGTCAGACTCAAGGATGATGAATTTTCCAGCCCCAAGAACTCTTTAATCTGCCTCTTCTTCGACATCCACACCATTAATTTCTATTGCAGGCTATTAAATCCAAGTTTTGTTTAGCACATACTATGTGCCAGTTTCAGTCAACGTCTGCCCACTTCCCACCGTCTGGAGCCTCTTCTTCCTTCCATAGCTGCTCACACGAAGCTTCAAGGCTTCCCAGATCTCTCTTCACTGCGAACACACCTATCGCGGTTCTAGGTTTCAGTCCCCTCCGGGAACCGTATTTGCATTACAGCAGGTGTTGGGGGTGTGAGGGGGGGACCTGGAGACATCGCTAAAGAATGCTAAACGTTGAATAAGTCTAGAAAATTAATCGGGCTGAGACCAAACTTTCAGTTCCTTTCAAATTAGGATGATCATATAATTTACAGTCCAAACTAGGATCTTTTGAGAGACAAAGGGGATAATATGAACAATTAAGTCATAAATATAATGGTTATATATACTACTATTAATGATTACTAATTGTACAAGAGCAACTGGGACTCTCCAGGGCAAATAAAAGCGTATGGTCACACCGCAAACGGCCTACCATCCCTTCTGCCCATACACAGATCACAACATATTCTTATCGTGCCCACAACTGCAACTCATATCAACTCCAAGTCAAAATGCAACAGAATGGAGTCGGCCTCCAAAAGCAGGTAACGCAACACACAAACGCATGCGTACCCAAGGCTGCAGGCTCGCGAGAACGTATCAGATTGTTGCAAAGTAAGGCAATACTCAGTCACAGGACGGCAAGTCATTACCATCTGACATCCAGACAGTTCACGCTGGCCATCTAGGTTATACAAATGAGGAAAACTTGACTCTAAACGATTAATATTGGCTATCTAGTTGGTTAATTGGTTATTAAATTAAGAAAAATTCTGAGGACCGTTATAGCCTTAGCAGGAAGGGGGTCTACAGTTTTTAGAAATTTCTGCCAGTATTCTTATGTGCCATCCAGGACTTAATTTGTCTATTAAAAGTGGCTTTTCAGCACTTAAAAATAAGACTAAACATAAGCCTGAAATCATGACAAAAAGTTGCACTGAGCCAACCTCGTTCCCTTTGGGAAAGGGTTTTCTGTGCAGGGAAATCGCCGGCTAATGACAGGAAGTGATCAGCTCTTGCTGAGGAGGAAGGTGGAAGTCAGGGATCTCAGTGGTGCCTAACACAGGGCACGTTCCACGGACACATGGGGTGTGGAAAGAAAGATGCAGGGCTGTGGCACCGCCACGGAAGGCGGGGAGTGCAGGAAACCAGGGCAGTTCAGAAAGGGGACAAAGACTGCTTCCTCCTGCTCGCTGGCCTAAGAAAAGACTTTGCATGGAAGACCAATTCAGTATATACTGCTGGTGGCAGAACGCACAGTAAGATAACTAAGCAGGTGCTGACAGCAGAGCCCACTTAAGCGAGGTGACCTCGGATGACTGCTGCCACTTCCTAAGCACAGGCGCGCCAGGCTGTCTTCCGGGCAACGTCGCACATGTAAAAAGCAAGGTCATTTCACCCACAGAAAAGCAGACAGTCTTTATTAAGTCCATTTTCATTTGTCAAATTTCATTTTCAGAGTGTAGGTAATTTTTTTAACTACACAATATTGTTACAATAATAATAGGACACAAAGAGAAAAAAGAAAAAAACCATGAACAATCTTGCTAACCCAAGAAAACAGAAGCTTTCATTTTTCCGTCTTCCTCTCCCGCCCTGGTCTACATGCATATTTAATTTCTACACAGGTGTAACCAGGACAGAGGTAAGGGTTTTGAGTTAGAATGCAGGTTATCAGGGAACATCTAACTTGAACATCTCATTTGGCATCCCAGATTTAGGCTTCCTCATCTTATCTTGCAGGACTTGAATTATCAAATACTTGAGTAGACCTGTTTCTGCTTCCCTTGAAGGCCAAGAGGAGTTAATAAATTATCCCCTGAAATGTTGAGCTTCCACAGTGCATTTCTCAATAGAATTGTATATTTTTACCTAGAATGATGAGAACAAGGCTGTAAGATATTCTCTGTTCTGTTTGGTGCCACATGAATACCTTGGAGATCCAGTAAAATGGAAAAGCATGTTGACAATTAAACACTGGCTTAAGAAGGTGACAACTCTCCCATCTATTTGTCCATCCATCTATCTACCATCCACCCACCATCCATCCATCCACCATCCACCACCCACCATCCACCATCCATCATCCATCCATCCACCCACCATCCATCCGTCCATCGGATATTCATCCAGGGCTTACTCTGCCAGGCCCTGCTGTGAGAACCCCGGGTACAGCTGTGAAAAATCAATGATCCTGTTATCAACCTGGTAAGTCCAGTGGCTTTCATTTTTTGCATATACCTTCCTCGTGTTCTAGTGCAGGGACAGAGGACACATGACACTGAGAGGAGAAGAAACAAGTGGGACAAGGAGGTTTACATAATGAGCACAGAGAGATTTCCTAATAATGTGGCATTTGAACAGAAACCAAAAGAAGTGCAGCTGGGAAGAAGCAAACCAGGCTGCTGGGACAGGCCTGGGCCCCCTCAGGTGCACATGCTGACCCCCTGACCCTCACAGTGGTGGTTTATGAAGGTGGGGCCCTTGGGAGGTAACTGGGATTAGATGAGGTCATGAGGGTGGGGCCCTTGTGATTGGGTTAGTGCCCTTACAAGAAGAGACCCCAGAAAGCTTGCCTGCCCTCTCTCTCTCCATCTGCACACGTGTAGGAAACACGGTGTAAGGACAGAGAAGGCGGCCGTGTGCGCCTAAGGAGAGAGCCCTCACCAGACAGCACAGCGGCACCTCCATCTTGGACCTGCAGTGTCCAGAACTGTGAGAAGTAAGTGTGAGATGATGACGTCTAGCCTGTGGTGCTGTTACAGAAGCCCCAGGCCGAGCAGGGCAGCAGCCAGTGTCTGAGGGCAAACAGTCCAGGGGGAGGGAGAGGCAGGGACGCTGTGAGACGGCGTGTGCTCAGGTGTGGAGGACAGCAGAGGGACAGGGGCCAGCGTGGCCCCAGGGGTGTGAGTGAGGCGACCACGCTGAGCAAGGAGGGTGGGAGTGGGGGACTCGGGAGAGCAGGGCCTGGAGGTCACAGTGCCGGTTGTGGCTTTTCCTCTGAGTGCAAGGTGTGTGAGCACCACCGTGCATGGACCAGATTCCCATTTAGAAAGACCATCAGGGGAGCTGCTAAAATGAGAGTGAAAAATAGGGAAGCAAAGGTGGGAACCGGAGGGACCCACTAGGAGGCCAGAGGGACGGAGCTCTGTACCAGGTGGTAGCAGTGGAGCTGGTGAGAAGGGGTGGGTTCTGGGCATGTGACAGAAGGTGTCAGTCAGCAGTGCTGTTCAGAGCAGAGCGTGCACACCTCGGGGTCAGGACACGTTCAGGCGTCCCTTCCTCACTTAGAGCCCTCTCTGAGGCTCTTGGCTCCGTTCTCAAGGAAAAAGCACTTTGCTACAGTCATCAAAACAGCGTGGTGTTGGCACAAAAACAGACATATGGATCAACAGAACAGAACAGAGAGCCCAGAAATGAACCCATACACCTACAGCCAATTACTCTTCAACAAAGGAGGCAAGACTATTCAATAGAGAAAAGACAGTCTCTTCAGCAAGTGGTGCTGGGAAAGCTGGACAGGTGCATGTAAATCCATGAAGTTGGAACACTCCCTCCCTCCATACACAAAAATAAACTCAAAATGGCTTGAAGAATTAAATATAAGACAAGACACCATCTAGACACCAACCTTCTAGAAGAAAACACAGGCAAAACATTCTGTGACATAAATCTCAGCGATGCTCTCCTTGGGCAGTCTCCCGAGGTAACAGAATAAAAGCAAAAATAAACAAATAGGACCTAATGAAACATAAGCTTCTGCACAGTGAAGGAAACCATAAACAAAATGAAGAGACAACCTAGCAAATGGGAGAAAATATTTACAAATGATGTGACTGACAAAAGGGCTTAATTTTTAGTAACAGGAAAACAAACGCCCCAATCCATAGATGGGCAGGAGACCAAAGAGACAGTTCTCCAAAGAAGACATACAGATCACCAACAGGCACATGGAAAAATGCTCAGCGTTGCTAATTATCAGAGAAAAGCAAATCAAAACTACGATGAGGTATCACCTCACACCAGTCAGAATGGCCGTCATTCAAAAGTCCACAAATGACAAATGCTGGAGAGGCTGTGGAGAAAAGGGAGCCCTCCTACACTGCTGGTGGGAATGCAGTTTGGTATAGCCGTGATGGAAAACAGTATGGAGGTTCCTTAAAAAACGGAAAATAAACTTACCCTATGATCCAGCAACCCCACTCCTGGGCATATATCCAGAGAAAACTATAATTTGAGAAGATACATGCACCCAGTGTTCACAGCAGCACTATTTACAACAGCCAAGACACGGGAGCAACCCACATGTCCATCGACAGATGACGGGGTAAAGAAGCTGTGGTATATATTTATGATAGAATATTATTCAGCCATAAAAAAGAATGAAATAATGCCATTTGCAGCCACATGAATGGACCTAGAGATCATCATACTAGAAAGTCAGACAGAGAAAGACAAATATCATGTGATGTTACTTATATGTGGAACATGAAAAGTGATACAAATGAACTCATTTACAAAACAGAAAGATTCACAAACATAGAAAACTTATGGTTACACCAAAGGGGGAAGCAAGGAGAGGGATAAATTAGGAGTTTGGGATTAGCAGATACACACTAGTATATATAAAATAAACGATAAGGTGATACTGTAGAGCACAAGGAACTACATTCTATAGCTTGTAATAACCTATAATGGAAAAGAATCTGAAAAAGAATATATATATATATATATACACACATATAACTTAAACATTACGCTGTACACCAGAAACTAACACCACATTGTAAATCAACTAAACTTCAATAAAAAATAAATTTTACATAATACATCTGCATTATTTTTGTAATCATAAACAACCAAATTGCTTTTTCAAAAAAATAAAGAAAAGAAAAAAGTGCTTTGCACATCACTACAAAGCCAGTCTACCCTCTTCCGTCTACCTCTGAGCCAATCCTAAATTCTCCCCAATCCCTGCCCACAGCTTACTGCTCCTGGAGGAAGCCCTTCCCTCCCATGTCCCCACGCCCCCACAACTCTGCATATATTATTTCTGTTTCCTTGCAATCCTCTCCGGCTTCATTTCAACGGGCAAATCCTTTCCCATTCTTTAGTTGTCAGCTAAAATATCATTTCTGACACTTTACGAAGCCTTGCCTGGTTGCACAGGTAGAATTCATTATTCTTCCATCTGGACACAATTGTAACACTTTGTAAACGCTTTTCTGTGACAGTACTGCACTATTAAATCATGTATCTAGTGCTTGTGTCAAGCTACTTAAGGCAGTTGCCTCCATACGTTCCTGTTCCCAGTGCCTAACACGAAGCCTGGGACCCCACAGCGTCCAGGGACTGTGTGCTGAATGGACGGATGAATCTGTGGATGCTGTTATAAGAAGGAACTTTGTTACGTGCCGGCACATCTGTCTGTGAAGCAATTGTTGACTGATGCAGAAAGTAAAGCGTTAATACGAGCCCAATTGCATTAACTGCGCCATGAATCCCGATGGGTCCTAAAAGACATAATGCAAACCGACATCTGTAGCTGGCAAGCCCCTCGTCCGGGTGACGTAATTGTTGCTCATACTTATTTTTAGCTCAGGCAGAAAGAAAACAAACAAGGAACTAAAACCAAACTGAACCCTTTCCTAGGTTGTTTGCTGGTTTTAAATGCAAAATTAACTTTTTTAAACCGCTACCATCTTAGCCACCTGTGATTAGAACTTGATAGTTTTTGTGTCAATTTTACAACTGAAAGGGAAGGAATACAGACTAGAACAGTAATTACAGACCCCGTGATGTCCTGTGAACTGATTCCAGAATGACTCCCGAGGTGGGGGAGAGGGAAGGAGCTCGGCGGTAGAGCGCGCGCTCAGCATGCACGAGGTCCTGGGTTCCACCCCCCGTCCCTCCATTAAAAAAAAAAAGCAGCAGCACGACTTCCTTGCACGTGGCCTTCCCACAAGCACCACCCCTGCACTTACTTCAGTCCTGCATCCAGGCCCTCTTCTCTCTGTGCAAAAATCTGACGCATCTTGTCATGACCTGGGCTTCAGCTCTCTACAGGCCTTCCCTGCCAGCTTGATCCCGCCTTGTGCCTTGCAATGTAGAGTGGAGATTTAAATGAAAATCCGGGGTCACTTATTTTAAAAATTAGAGAAACTGAGGCTGCAAAGGTGGAGGAAAGAGGCTGGGAGGCAAGAGGAGTCCACAGCGTGGGTATCATTGGATAAATGCGAATGTGTGTGCAAGCCGACAATAACTTGCAAGATTTCTAGAAGCCTAAATAAACAACGCTTTCCTGTTCACTGCTGTCACTGGCAAGCCACATCTCAGCGCCATCTGACATACCGTAAGGGGAAACCCAAGAGCACATTAAACTTCCTGTCCTTGACAGAGAAAGGAAAGAATACAGACATCGCACTCCTTTTGCCCACTCGCATTGCACCCTAAACCCTAACGAGGGGAAATCAGATTTTAACTCTTGTTGGGTCCTCGAAGTCGGGTGATGCGAGCTGCCGCTGGGAGACTCCACAATAAAGCGGTGCATCGTCAGATAGCGAACAGCGGCCTTGAGTGTTCCCGGCGCGCATCACGGGCCCGCTGGCTCAGCGCGCTGCACGCACAGCCTCACGTCGCTAGGGGGCCAGCGGGCGGCAGAAGCGAGGATGGAGGACGATCTTTGCAGTGCACTAAGGCCTCCCCTACGAAGCTGCCCGTCCTAGGGGATGGGAGCCCGGGGAGCCGCGTGTGCAGGAGGAACGCGGGTGGTGGGAGGGGCGGGGGCCTGCCCTGACGGCCAAGGTCCAGGCCCTGCCAGTCGTGATGGGGACAGCTGGCAATTTCGCATTTTATTTCCCTTCACTGAAGGCAGAGGGGTCAACCAGATGGCCCACTCACTAGGGAAGGAGGAAGTGAATTCAATTATTGTTCTCACAATAATCCTTCTTTGAGCCAATCAGTCTCCTCTTCTCTCAGGCAGCGTTTGGAAGGATATTAAGACCAGAAGACTGTTTCTGGCTCTCAAAATTGAGAGAGGCCTTCTCGGAGATATAATTGGAGCCAAGTTTAGGTCATTGAGAGTTTAAAATATTTGCAGGGGATAACTGTGAACCCACAGCTTCGCAGTTTAGGCTGGAAGTGTAGACAGGAGCCAGTGCCCCTGAGAGGACGGAACTTTCCTCACTGCTGTCCGAGAGAAAGCAGGAGGCCCCCTGAGGCTCTCCCGCGACTGCTGTTCTGTGTCTTCTAAGTGCTGTGGGTGCTTTTGCCGGTGGTGAGTGTGAGGGACAGACGAGAGCTGTGGCCACAGGACACTCACTCATGCTGACTCCGTGTCAAGGACTCTGTAACTGACTGCAGGGCTGGTCTGGGCCAGACAGCACCCCTGAAAGATGGAAGCAACTGATGCTGGGGCTGGAGGGCGAAGTCTTACCCTTTGAAAGCTTCTGCTGATTCCACTAATCACAAACAACCCAATCCAAAAATGGGCAGAAGACCTAAACAAGCCATTCTCCAAGGAAGACATACAAATGACCAATAGGCACATGAAAAAATGCTCAGTGTCACTAATTATCAGAGAAATGCAAATCAAAACTACAATGAGGTATCACCTCACACCAGTCAGAATGGCCTTCATTCAAAAGTCTACAAATGACAAATGCTGCAGAGGCTGTGGAGAAAAGGGAACCTCCTGCACTGCTGGTGGGAAGGCAGTTTGGTGCAGCCACTGTGGAGGACAGTATGGAGATTCCTCAAAAGACTAGGAATAGACTTACCATATGACCCAGGAATCCCGCTCCTGGGCATATATCCAGAAGGAAGCCTACTTCAAAATGACACCTGCACCCCAGTGTCCATAGCAGCACTATTTACAACAGCCAAGACATGGAGACAGCCTAAATGCCCAACAGATGACTGGATAAAGAAGATGTGGTATATTTATACAATGGAATACTATTCAGCCATTAAAACCAACAACATAACACCATTTGCAGCAACATGGATGTTCCTGGAGAATGTCATTCTAAGTGCAGTAAGCCAGAAAGAGAAAGAAAAATACCATATGAGATAGCTCATATGTGGAATCTAAAAAAAACCATAAATACAAAACAGAAATAGACTCATAGACACAGAATACAAACTTGTGGTTGCCAAAGGGGCAGGAGGTGGGAAGGGACAGACTGAGAGTTTGAAATTTGTAGATACTGACAGGTGTATGCAGAATAGATAAACAAGATTATATACTGTGTAGCACAGGGAAATATATACAAGATGTTGTGGTAGCTCACAGTGAAAAAAAAGTGACAATGAATATACGTGTGTTCATGGATAACTGAAAAACTGTGCTCTACAGTGGAATTTGACACAACATTGTAAAATGACTATAACTCAGTAAAAAATGTTAAAAAATAAAAGATAAAAGCAAAAACAAAACAGAACAAAAAGAAATTAACATCAGTTGACAGGCCTGTCTCGGTGACAGAGAGGCGCAGAGACGCCCCGTGCTAGCAGAGCCAGGCTCAGGGGGCCCCTCTTCCCCGGGCATGTCCCACCATGTTCCTCCAGGTTTGCAAGATGTCCCACTCCTCAGCTTGTCCTGGGCCCTCCACCACCCGTTCTGTGCCTTATGGACTGATCTGGGATCCACTCTCCTTTCCTCCTATGCATCTGGAAACTTCTGAAGCTGACTGTTACATACAGGACTTCCTGTTACCGCCTGAGCGTCCAGCTCTGAAACCACTCCCGCCGCCATGACTACGGCGGCAGCCGCCCTCTGCCTGCAGGTCACAAACCTGCCTGGAAAGTGAGCTCCTGCTCTGTCAGCTCTTCTAGAAAAAGAAGAAGAAAAAACCAAAGGGGCAAAATATTGACTGCAATTTTCCATCTTCTAAAATGTCTTCTTCATTATTGTTTACCTGCAAGCTCAACGCCAGCACTGAAACCGTTAGGTGCTTCAGTGTAACTGACCGTGTCTGATAGCTTCTTTATGAAATTAATTCAAAACGTAAGTTATTCTTACCTTCGCAGTTCTGTCTAACATGGATCTATTTTTGTGTTTGTTCGATCTTAGTTTTTTTTTCAATTTATTTTTTAACGGTTACAATGTATCAATTTCTGGCGTACAGCACAATGTCCCAGTCATGCATAAACTTGGATCTATTTTGATGTGATGGTTTGAAGGTATCATGTGTTTCCATAAATCACAAAAGCAAAGGCACTGTGACCTGACCATGGTCAGGAGAAATTTCACAATATACCATGCCCAAGAGAAATCCCTTTCAGTAACAATATGGCTATGAAAGTGAGCTGCAGAATTTTAAGTTGAGCATTTGTTCTCACATTGCTGTGCAAGATAATGACATCTTAAAAGCATCTTTAGATAACGGCCATCTTTGCCTTGCCTCACGGAAACCCACAGGCAATTCTGAGACCAGTTTACTGGGCAGCCATTTAGCAAGCTCATCGCGTCACTTCCCGATGTCAAAACCCCCCGCAGGTGCTCAATAAATATTAGGTAACAAACAAACAAGTCTCAAAGGCAAGAATCACCAGCCATTTAAGGACAGAGACTAAAATCATGCAGCTCAGTTTTCCCAAAGGGCTTGCCACCCTGATACACTCTTGTGTCATGGAACACAGACACCTCTTGACAAACGGTCCCAAGTGCGCTCCCCTCAGCCGCGGGTGCCCGACCGCCCCCCACCTCTGCCTCGGGCGACTGGCTCAGCCTGGGGCAGACGTCGGCTCCAGGGTTTTAGGTGTGCGGTTAAAATATTCCAGTGTATTCTCGCCTACTGCCATGAACACGAGAAGGAAGGAGGCAGGTGGCGGGGAGTGTCCCCTTCCTACGGCACACGGATTCAGAAGGAAGCAGAGCAGGCTTCCGGAATATGAGGAACGAATTAGATGGAGACCCAGAGAGACAAGAAGCAGAGAGAGAAAAGCGTCCCTGCTGGCTTTCCATTTCGTGACCTAACTTTTCTCCTGAGGCCTGAATAAATTTTTCCCTCAGATGTAACAGCACACCCCTCTTTCTTCATGAAATATTTTATTTCCCATTTTACTCAAACTAGTGTGAGCTGATTTCTGAAACTTGAGAACAAAGAAGCAGAACACATGCCACTTAAGGACACCCAGCCCAGTAGCCCAGTACCCCATGGGCACCCCACTTCCAGGAGGCACCCCGTGCCCGGTACCCCAGGGCACCCCACTTCCAGGAGGCACCCCGTGCCCGGTACCCCACGGGCACCCCACTTCCAGGAGGCACCCCGTGCCCGGTACCCCACGGGCACCTCACTTCCAGGAGGCACCCCGTGTCCAAGAATGAAGTTACACGCTCCACTGTTTGTGGCCTATTATGCCCAAATCTACACTTGACAACAAGCTGAAAAGTTTAACGATGTGCTTGGTTTATAATTCCAAAGTAATTAATTTGCTAATTTGATGGATAATTTTCTTTGAAAGGAAGAGTTTCCATAATTAGGTATCGTTATTTTTCTACAGATTCATGCTTTCTGGAAGGGTAAAATTCATTAACATTCACAGTTAATAACTTTTTTTTTTAACTTAAGAGGATTCAGGATTCAGCAGCCAGCAAATTAAATCATACTATTTAATTTGAGTATTTTATTTTTAAGCTGGAGTATAGCCCCCTCTGGCACCGGACGGGGCTGATTCAAGCTAGAGCAAACGCCAGCCAAGACCACTGGCACCACGGAGCGCCCACGAGGGCCTTGCGAGGGTGGGATGTTCCGGAGGCGGTCACCGTCTTAGACCCCAGCCACTCTGAGGAGGCTCTAGCGTCCCTGCGCCCCAGGTGCCGGGAGCGGCTCTGCTCAGTAGGGCCACACTGAACGGCTATTCTACAATCAGTGGTCTACTAGCCGCGTCTGCATACAGCTCAGTCTAATAGAACGACGTACAGCGTCCGAGAAACTACCAGCCACGGGGATGCAACTGACGGACACCTTAACTCCACCGGCACCCTCATCCCCTTTGCTGCGCGACCGAACATGTTCACGGGCTCGTGAGTCTGGGACATGGACACCTTCGGGGTGGGGTGAGGTCCTTATCTTGCCAGCCACGGTGGTGGAGTCCACGGAACGAAACGTTACACATCAACAGAAAGAACCAGCCTACGACACACCCGGCGCGGGTGAAGGTCACAGACTCAGTTCTAAGGGAAATGGGTCAGATGCGACAGAACAGGCGCTAAATAATTCCACGCACACGAAGTTCAACCCTGGGCAAACCTCCACGAGCACAGGGCTCACACGAGTCTGCAAAGACAGGCAAGAAAGGAACTTCCATAAAATTCAGGATGCTGTGTAACTTAGCGGGGAGAGAGGACTTGCAGCTGGAGGAGGGTAGACAAGGTGTGGGGGGTCTGGGGGTGGTGGCAGGACCCCTTCCTGACCCGGATGGAGGTTATAGGGCTGTTTCAGGCCACACCCACCTGTTCAGCTGGCATATCTCACAGTGCAAAGGGTGAGCGTGTGTGGTGTGTAATGGCTCTGGGACAGAAGCACTGGCCACGAGTGAGGAGCTGCTTCGCTGCGCTCACTCCTGGTGGGACGAAGCATCAAGCCGAGGAAGTGACACCACGAGCAAAGTGTGATGGACAGAGAGGCAAGGCGCGATGAGGGTGTCTGAGGGTGGGAGGGTGCCCGGGGGCAGGCAAGGGCTCCCCGAGGCAATTTGAAAGTTGACGGATGTGCAGGAACCAGTCGCATGATCAGCTGGGATGTTCCCGTAGAGGACTCAGAGCACAGAGCCCGGTGCTCAGTGTGGCCCCCTGATCCAGTGCACAGCCTTGCAGGATGGAGCCGGAGGGAGGGCACAGATAAAACCAGGCCAGTTTTAGCTTCTGCACAGCAAAGGAAACCAGAAGTAAAACAAGAAGAAAACCTACGGAATGGGAGAAAATTTTTGCAAGTGAAACCGACAAAGGCTTGATCTCCAGAATATATAAGCAGCTCATACGACTCAGTGAGAAAAAATTAAACAACCCAATCCAAAAATGGGCAGAAGACCTAAACAAGCAATTCTCCAAGGAAGACATACAAATGATCAAAAAGCACATGAAAAAATGCTCAATATCACTAATTATCAGAGAAATGCAAATCAAAACTACAATGAGGTATCACCTCACACCAGTCAGAATGGCCGTCATTCAAAAATCCACAAATGACAAATGCTGGAGAGGCTGTGGAGAAAGGGAACCCTCCTGCACTGCTGGTGGGAATGCAGTTTGGTGCAGCCACTATGGAAAACAGTGTGGAGATTCCTCAAAAGACTAGGAATAGACTTACCATATGACCCAGGAATCCCACTCCTGGGCTTGTATCCAGAAGGAAATCTACTTCAGGATGACACCTGCACCCCAATGTTCACAGCAGCACTATTTACAATAGCCAAAACATGGAAACAGCCTAAATGTCCATCAACAGATGACTGGATAAAGAAGCTGTGGTATATTTATACAATGGAATACTACTCAGCCATAAAAACCGACAACATAATGCCATTTGCAGCAACATGGATGTTCCTGGAGAATGTCATTCTAAGTGAAGTAAGCCAGAAAGAGAAAGAAAAATACCATATGAGATCGCTCATATGTGGAATCTAAAAAACAAAAACAAAAACAAACAAACAAACAAAAACAAAGCGTAAATAAAGGACAGAAATAGACTCACAGACAGAGAATACAGACTTGTGGTTATCAGGGGGGTGGAGGGTGGGAAGGGATAGACTGGGATTTCAAAATTGTAGAATAGACTACACTGTATAACACAGGGAAATATACACAAAATGTTATGATAACTCACAGAGAAAAAAATGTGACAATGAGTGTGTATATGTCCATGAATAACTGAAAAATTGTGCTGAACACTGGAATTTGACACAACATTGTAAAATGATTATAAATCAATAAAAAATGTTAAAAAAAAATAAAAATAAAAAATAAAACCAGGCCAGTTTTGTAGACAATGCCATGTATTTTGTGTTTAACCCAAAATGCAATGTGAAGCCAGTGAAGGATGCTGCAAGCTGCTTGTAATAACGTCTAGAAGGCGGCGGGCATTAATTAACCAGTCAGTTTGTTTACCAACAGCAGAAAAAGCACACAGAGAAGGACCAGGACTGGTTACCTCTCCCACTGAACCTTAAAATGCGTCAAATATCAGGCCAAGGTGGAATCAAACACCTGCAAAGTGAAATATTCACACAGCAACTATTAAAATTATTGAGAGAAAATAAACCACGCAAACTTGACCACAGGATCTTGCATTCCACGGCCCCGGTCTATTGTCTAAATATATTTCCTTTCTAATATTTATTCGCCATGAAAAGCACTGACATGAATTTCTTTTATGTGTCACGGACCATTGACTGTAAGTAGAAGTAGCAACAAATTACAAAACCAACGGTGTGCGGACCTCAGGCCAGCAAGGCGGCTTCCTGATCATCGCATTTCCCTGTTCAGGAGGACAACACATGCCTCTGAGACGACAAGAACAGGTTTTAAATATCATTTAGCCACGGACACATGTCCATCCATCCATTGCGTCGGCCTGTTGGATGCACAGCCCCAGTTCTGTTTCACTGGCTCATTTATTTAATCTTTGTTACTGGTGGCTCTTATCTTTCATAAAGGGGCTAAATGCACAACAAAGATAGTAATTGGTCAGTAATTGTCCAAGGAACCTGAGTGGACCAAAGCAGAAAGCACGACTCTGCGTGGTCCCCACGTCATGGGGATGGCAATGGGGCCAATCCCCACTGGGGACATTAGCGGGACGGGGCTGCCCGGCACAGCGGGCGGGGGTGAGTCACAGGACCGCTCACAGGACTGGCAGGACCCCTCCTCTCTGCCCCCGGGCCCCTCTACCACTCCCGCGCACACACAGTCAGTGCCCCCTGAATCTGGGATTTCAGTGAAACCCCTTCCCCTTTGGAACAGCCATGAGCACAAAAGCAACAACAACAAACCAGAAGTTTCAGAGTCTGAGAAGCACAGATCAAATGCACTGAAGAGACGCAAAGAGTCAGAGAGGAGCTCAGTCCGTCCTGCAGACCAGAAGGTGACGCATCCTCACGCACCCCCTCCCACCGACTGCGAGATTCGCAAAGGTTACCCACAACATGTAGAAATAGACAAAAAGCAGATTCCTTCCGTACAGCACGGGAACGATATTCAGTATCTTGTCATAACCTTTAATGAAAAAGCACATGGAAAGGAATATATGTATGTATGTGCATGACGGGGACATGAGGCTGTGCACCAGAGACTGACACGTTGTAAGTCAGTTAAAAAAAGAAGAAGCTAAAGCACCCGGTAAGAAAGCGCTAATGATCTAAATAACACCCAGCACGGCACAGGGGGCAGCTCAGAACAAAAGGAGGAGACAAGAAATACGAAGAAAAGAATTCAAAGTGCACTAAGGGGAAAACGGAAGAGAACATCAGACACGGGAGGGCGAGAAGCACCTGCTGACGCCAAAGACAGGGAGAACCAGCTGGAGGGGCCCCAGTCCGGATCCTCGGGGGTGGGGCGCAAAGAGCCAGCACATCCACAGACCTGCAGGTCCTGCTGCGTCTGCGTGCAGAATTATGCCTCTGCATTAGTAAGAAAAGGGAAAATGCAGGCTATGGTGTGTTTTTGTTTTTTGTTTTTTATTTTTACAGCAGCAGCTTACGTGGCACATTTGTAATTTCTACCTGAAACTATTAAAACAAATTCTGCTCTTCAAGTAGCAAGATTTCAGGCAGCTGCAAGTGGCACCTGCCAGGAACAGGCCAGGTGAGCTCCCAACTGAGTTCAGGCGGGTGAGTTTTCACCTCAGTGTTGTCAGTCCAGTTTAAGCCTCTATTTCATGATGCAGTGTTTTTAAATATTGTGGTTAAACTTAAGGACATCATTACTGTCTTTACGGGTAAAACTGATTTGTAAAAAAAAATTAACCGCAGTTTCTGATGTATTCAGGGGATGGGAGGCGTGGGTCTAACCGTCACATGTACAGCATGAAAGGAAAAACAGAAGCATTTGTTTCACTTTGGATATTATGTAACAAACATAACTTGCGGGGAGCTCAAAGGAAAGCAAATTGTGAACATTTTGTTGGAAAATTGGATCTACAAGGAAATGTCAATGCAATTAGTCTACTTATCTGAAGAAAAACAGCCCAGACCAGAACTTGCTGTCTCCAAATATAGCCATCCAACGATTTTTGGACAAAAGAAATCATAATCATCTCGTCCCTAGGAGAGAAACTGACATGGCGAGGAAGAGTATTTGAAATAACCTAGTGTATTTCTCAAAATGCTGCTACAGAATTGCACAGCACCCCTGGGTGCGATGTTAAATGCAGATTCCTGGGCCCCTGCTCTGAAACTGCCTTGAACCAAAGCCTCTGGGGGTTGGAGCAGAGACTGTTCATATCCCAATGCCCGCAGGTGATGTTCGTAATGATGAAAGCATGGGGCCCGCTATCCAGAGGGACCTCTCAGCGTGTACCTGTGCTCAGGTAAATCGGCTCTCTCACCTGTGCCCAGGTAAATCGGCTCTCTCACCTGTGTCCAGGTAAATCGGCTCTCTCACCTGTGTCCAGGTAAATCGGTTTAGCAAATTCCCTCAAAACAGGGTTAAGAATGGAATGTTCGGGCCAACAGAGCAAGACTGCGGCTGCCATGAGGCAGGGACTGGAGCTGAATGTTCCATATGGGGTCCCCAACCCCCAATCCCACTGGACTGGGGACACTTTATCCTTCTCGTCCTCCAAAGGGAGAGTACAAAGGTGCCTGCACTGGGGGGTCCTTCCCAACTTCATCCTGCCCCTTCTCCACCCTGCCGTGTGTCCCCGGAGGCTGGCCTCTGACCCTACGAGCTGCAGCCTCTGCTCATCATCTCTGGTGGCTGCAGACTGGCCAACAGGAAGGACCGGTGGGGGACGTCCAGGATGAAGAGAGGTCCGGGGACTGGCTACCTGAGCTCTCCCTGCTCCGCCCAGGTTGCCTGGTGGGGGTGGCTTCCTCCCATGACTACAGCCCAATTTTCAAGACAATCATCAAAATAACGCCTACCACAAAACCAGGTCAGCTTGGTACATGGGGTTCATTAGCACCTGACTACTTAAACTAGCCTTATTTCACACAATTACAGATTAGCCGAAGGAAGATGAACAACTTGACTGTCATTTCAGCCATTCGCGTCTCTGAAACTACCTCATGGAGAGCACCTGCCATCATCACCTCCGTTTTCCTGCCCAGGGAGGTGGAGGGGTGGCCAGGCCAAGGGTCTGGACCGGATGAGATCCGATCTCCAGCCCTGACTGAGACCAGGCCGTGGAGGTGGGGGGCCCAGCCTGCACCTGCAGGGCAGGGCTGAGGGGCGCTGGGGCTGCCCTGGACCACTGGGCAGGCTCTGGGAGAAGTGGGAAGACCCAAACATCAATTCCAAGGAGTCGGGTCTAAAAAAGGAGAAAAAAACAGAGCCTGGCATCACGAGCTGACTAGAGACGAAGGCTGGAGCTGGTGGCCTTGAGGGGCAGGACAGGGCTGCTGCCTGCGGGCCCTTGAAGAGGGAGGAGGGCAGCTGGGGGCTCAGGCTCGTGCAGCAGACCCCAGTGAAACCTCGGGCCCCCTGTCATCCCTGCACCATCTGTGCAGGGGGCACCAGTGCATCTTCAGAGCACCTCCTGCCTGACTGCCCGTGTCGCCTTGCATACCTCCCGGACGCTGTTCTCAGAGCCCCACGCTCTTCTCAGCACCGATCCTTGCCCCCGCCCTCCTCCAAACCTCTTGCGCATCGCCGCGGGGCCAAGTCCCACTGACTCTCCCCAGCGCGGTCCAGACCTCCCTGGCCCTCCCCAGCCCACCCGTCCCCGTCCCCGTCCCTGGTCTGACGCCATCCTTCTCGCCTCTCGCCTCTTGCAGGACTTCATCAGCACCTCATCTTCGGTTCATCTCCCACGTGGTTGCCGTCTTGTCTCCACGGAGCCCTCCTAGCAGGGAGCACCTTGGGGGCAGGTCCTCATCGCAACCCATCATCAGAGGATCGGGGCCTAGGAACGCTGATGTCTGACGCACAAGGCTGGTTTGCTCAATGGCAAAGCGTTAACTCCACGTGGGGAAGGATGCAGTCAAAGGCCCCAGCGCCTGGGACGCCCAGACTCAGCTGGTCTTCCCTCCCACTCGGCTTCCTAACTGACTGTCTTAGTCTGTTTGAGCTGCTGTAACAAAATACCCGCTTCAACAACAGACACGTACGTCTCACAGTTGGGGGCTGGGAGTCCCAGAGCAGGGGGCCACGTGGTCGGGTCCTAGGTCAGGGCCCTCCTCCTGCTTGCAGACAGCACAGGCGGCTGTGTCCTCACGCAGCGGGAAGGGAGCCAGCCAGCACCCTGGCCTCTCCTTACGAGGGCACATTCCGCCTAGAGGCCCCACCTCCAAATGCCGTCACCATGGGGGTGAGGTTTCAGCGCCCCAAACAGCCAGCCCTGCCAGTGACCATGCATTGAAGTGATGCTGTGTGTTTTCCTCTGAGTTTGGGGACATCACAGACCTTGAGACACTGAAGTGAAGGTGACAGGTACGTGTCGAGAATCCAGGAGAAACTTGGCACAGAGCAGGCGCAACGGGCAGCGCCTGTTGGTATTCGTTACCCCGTGAAAATCATACTCCCGCGCTGCCGTGGTACCGTCCTGGAGGTAAGACTGAACATCCAAATGGCATTGCCACAGCCCTGGGGCTTCCTGGGTGACCTGCAGTGTGAAGCCAGCCCGGGCCAGGGTGCTGGCCGCTCACTAGAAACACGTCCCTCCCAAGACAAGAGGCAGCAGCCTGTGTGAGGGTCTCGGGCCCTCAGAGGGGCCCGGCCTGGGGGAGAGGGGAGGCAGCAGCCCCAGGAAAAGAGAAGAAACTTCCAGCCCCCGGACTACTGGGAAGGTGGCTGGAAACTTGTCTCTGACTCCGGTGACGTGCGGCAGGCCTGCGGACCCTCCGCTTCAGAACTGTCAGGGCAGACGGCCTGCATTCCAGGAACCAGGCAGACAGCAGCGCCCCAGAGTCCCTTCTGTGCTGGCGGGGACAGACATACAGGCCAGGTCTGCGGTCGCATGCACAACGCCAGCTGAACTGTTCACAGCAGGTGCTGACCCGCGGGCTGCCTGCCTCACCAGAGAGAAACACAGACCTTCTCCAAAGAGTGGTGCCTTGCCACATGCTCCACTTGCGGGAGCCAGGGGCGGGCCCCAGCTGGCGAGGCCACACAGATGTGAAGTAGCAGAATGGGCCCTGAAGCCAGGTCTTCAGATTCAAAATTAGACGTGATTTGACTACATCATCCAGGCACACAGGCTGGACACCCAGGAGAATTCTTTCCAGCTTTAAAATGCATTTGTCCTCTGAATACTCCACATTAGTGAAATGTCTTGTTTGTTTTAGGAGTGCTGTGCTAAAAAGCAAACATTCAGAAAAAATAAAACCTTAGGCCAATTTTTCTTTCTCCACTAGTGGCAGCTGGTTTTCAGCTTTTCAAAGTTTCTTCGCAATACTGAAGTTTTTTACAAAATCTCTGAAGAACCCATAACTCTCGATTTTCAACCAAAACCGCTCTACCGAGGTTATGCCAAACTCTCAGCCACCTCTTCCATCTACCACATCACTCTCATCTTATTCAAACTGTGAAACACAGAGCTATACATTTATCGAGCTACACATTTCTTTGAAATGAAGCCACTTGGCTGCAGTATTAATATAAACTACAAAATGCTGATGATTTGGATTAAAAGGCACGGCTACTGATCTACAGCTTCCATACCACTCACGCCAATGGCTTGTTTTATAAACAAATATTCTCCTGGTTTGACCTTGGGCAAGGCAACAAAATCAACTTTTTAGGAGTTAACTTCAAAACGAACAAGTAAGCAGAAACAGACTCACGGATATAGGACACAAACGAGTGGTTGCTGGAGGGGCAGGGGGTGAGGGGATGGGCAAACAGGTGAAGTGGATTAAGAGGCACAGACTTCCAGTTATAAAATTAGTAAGTCACAAGGACGCAATGAACAGCTTAGGGAACAGAGTCAATATGATCGTGAGAACTTTGCGTGGTGCATAATGTGGAATGATATTGCCTGTGTTGTACCGGAAACTAATATTTGAACTGAAAGAATGAGCTGCCCCTGGGTGTCCCATTTATTCAATGCTGAATGAACGCCTGGAGGCCTGCAGGTTGCTGTGTAACGTCCTGCAGTGGCTACAGAAGCAACAGACAGGTGGCTTCCTTCCTGGAGCAGCTTAGGCAATTGAAGACACAAGACATATACACGCAGAACCCCCCAGAAGACACAAGAGGTAAATCCAGCCCTGACGTTAATGTGAGATAAAGAGGAAGAGCAGACTTTGTGTCTCTTCTGTCACTGGTGGAAGACAATGTCTAAGTCCCAACCAAAAATACTTAGACGTTTACAACACTTCCACTAAGATTAACATGCAACGTCTTGTTAACATGTCAGCGTGTTTCCACCAAGCTTAGTTTTCCAATCACTGGACTGGTGAGCAATAAAGAATACAGAGGATACATACATGAATACATACATGAATGTCAACTACACACAAACCAAGAGATCTCCCCAAAACTACAGTCAAAACCATGTGATTTTCACTTAATCTCAAGTTTTTTCAAAACGACTTCATGAATACAAAACAAGACAAGAATGCACTTACCCCTAATTTTAGGACATTAATAGCAAAGGCAATAACGTCTATCTCTACACAATCCACTTAGGGGAGGTGGGGAGAGAAAAAAAGTGATGAAAATGGGATTATAAAATAAAACTGCTTTCACCATTAAAATAGTCATGATATTGGTTGCTATTTTTATGTGCATAGAGACCTTTACCAGAATAATTTCTGGTGAAAATAAACCACCTCCTGTTGAACCATGAATAAACAGCACTCCCAGAGGAAGTGACGTTTTTTGGGTTAGAAAATCCCACCTGTTACTCTTCACAAACATATTCAGCTCCTTGTATAGGAAACAAATGATTCTCTTGGAATTTTGTGTTCAATGATCTAGTTGTACAAACATTTTTGGAGTATTTATGGCTCTATTTTTCCAAAAAATATCAAATAACCCACTTGGCTGATGTCTTTCCAAAGTCATCATCTGTCAGTGGTTTTACAGGTCATTCCAACACCTCTCCTCTCAGTGACCAAGAAGCCAGAGCAGCAAGTCCTTAATCCTATGACACGCTTCCTCTGTGTGCCTCTCGACCAGGAGAGTGAAGGCTGTCTAGGGACCCTACCTTGCCGAAACCTTCCAACCATACGTCCTTGTCATCATCTTCCAAAGGGCTGAGGTATGCACCCATCAAAAGCACCATGGCCAACGTGGACTCAGACTCACAGGGTTTTGTACACGTCTGTCTCCACCACAGAACTGTGAACTCCTCCGAGGCCACATCATGTCATCGCCATAACTCACCCAATTCCCACAAAATCATGTGCATTGAATAGGCTCTCCATCAAACACATAACTAAGTTTGTGCTGTAACATTTTCTTTTGAATGTAGACGCCAGTAGTCCTACAACTGGCCAATTTTCCATCTCCTGCTCAATACTACAATAAACACACAGTATGTGCAATTCTTACATAGGTTTTATTGGCCAAGACTCTGGCTTGAATAGTCTTCTCCCGGTGAACTTGATTCTGGGCGAAGAGCTGAAGTAACAAGACAATGCTCATGACCATCTTAGAACAATGACTTGAAAAACCCAATCTCTCCTGAGAATCCAGCCCTCCATGTTCTTCCGTGACAAGGAGGTTGAATCTAATTCTAAAACAACATCTGAATTTGTTTGTAGTAACATCTCATCTGGTGTCTCAGCTCTGTAACATCCAAACTTATCGTCGATCAGTGCCTACAAATACACACCGCTGTTTCCAAGCAAACCTGGAAATAAAGGGGAGAAAGAGGTCCCAGCCACGCCGAGGCCACCACGCTCCCGCAGGTGGCTAGGAAGACCACCTCGGGACAAAGCTAACGTTTCTTCAACCCATCTCTTGTCCGATCCAGACCGGGGCAGTGTCGCCAGGTGCGTGGCCGAGCCTCACAAGGGACGTAAGTCAGGGCCACACCACCTGCCCACACACAGAAGACACGAAGCCTGAAATGGTTACGTCTTGACCCTCCCAGCTATTTTTACCAGTTCAAATCCACTGACGAGTTTCTCTTCAGTGTTGTCTCCAAGGGGTTTACAACATGAAAAATAAGAACTGTTTTCAGTCTATTTCTGGAAGGCACCCAGATTGCAATCCTCACTGCAATCCTTTAAAGCCCACGCCTGACCCTCTGGTAAGACCATGTGTCAACGCTGAGAAAACTCAGTGACTGGTTTCCAGACGGACCAAGAAAGGGAACTTGGTCACCGAGAAGGGAAGGGCTGGAACGATGTATAAAACCACTGAATTAGTCCGTTCATCTTCCTAAGGAAGGAATAAACTGTCCATCCGACACGTTAAGCTGGATTCATCTACCTTAACTGCACCACGAGGAAATCATTATCTTTAAATGTGCAGAAAACTTTATGAGCATCTGAGATAAAAATACATCAAGAACACAATAACCACTTGAAAGCAAACGAGTGCTCACGACCTTCACCTCAGACCAGGAGGGTTCCTCCACACCTGGGGGGCTCTGGAGGAGATTACGGAGAGCCTAACGCAGACCCTTCATTTCCCAGGCGAGAAGACCAAGGGCCGACATGTCTGCTGAAGAGCCAGATTTCCCTGAGGGCGCACAGCTGTCAAGTGGCACCTGATGGACCTGGAATCCATCCTGACCCCTCATCCAGTTCTGTGGTCGCTGAGAAGCACTCACTATCACGTATCGCGATGGCAGAGCAGGGCACCGTGGGAGATGCGTGCCTCCCTCGGCCAGCGCGGAACTGCACTGGCTGAAACGTACTTCACTGTAATCGACGTTTTCCCCTTTAGGAGGCAGAATGCTGGCTTCCCAAAGACGTCTACCTCTTATGCCCAGGACCTGTGAATAGGTTATACAACCAAAGGGAGTTAGGGCAGCAGACGGAATTAATGTTCCCAGTCAACTGACCTGAAACTGTGCGATTATCCTGGATTATTCATGGGGGCCCAGTGTGATCACAGGGGTCCTTCAGTGCGGAAGAGGGCGGGGGAAGAGCTGGTGTCGAGTGATGTGATGTTAGAAAGCCTCCCCATTGGCCGTTGCTGGGGGAGCGGAAGGGGCCAGGAGCCGAGGAATGTGGCCTCTCAAAGCTGAAGAAGGCAAGGAAATGGATGCTCCCTGGAGCCTCTGGAGGGAACCCTGCCCTCCCTGCCCACGCCACGATTTGAGCCAAACGAAACCCACTCCAGACTTCTGAGCTTCAGGGTGTAAGATCATAAATCTGCGTTATTTTAAGCCACTAAATTTGTGGTAACTTGTCAGAGGAGCAATAGGAAGCTGATGCATCGTGCCTTGTTTTCTTTGGACAATTTCCTCTTTGAATGGACCACAGGTCTGCCCTGGGGACGGCACCTGCGTGCATGAGCCGAGATAAACCCCCAGCTCTAGGGTGGAGGGCTCTCTAGGCCCCTGGGAGTGCAATGTCTCCCCACGGGAGTGCAATGTCTCCCCACGGGAGTGCAATGACGGGAGGTCACGGTGGAGGACATCAGCATCTTTACAGGCTGGTCGAGAGAAGTCTGAAGATACTCATACACGTGTCCACATCGCTGGGAAGTGTGGCCCTGTCTTCTCTCCATAAAAAGAAAACTGAAAACAAAAGACCACAGAACCAAGTCCGTGAAGAGTCTCCGGCAGCCGGGGGAGATCACTCTCTACATTTCTTCGCTCTGTCAAAACACAGCTTTTTTTTTTTTTCTATCAGTGAAGGTATGTGTGTGAAGTTTGGCAGCTTTCATCAGCACCTCTGAATAACCTGCCTAATTTGCTGCCTGAAGAGCAAATAAACTCACACTCAATAGTTCTCTCCATTCCTGGCGTTATACAATGTAATCAGAAGCCTTGCTGTGGTGCGAAATGCAACTAACTTGCAAGAGTGACTAAGGGAGGCAGCTCGCAACTTTCCATTTCATCAATCATCACTGAGATGCATTTTGCCAATAAAATCGTCCACTGACAACACAGTTTTGTTGTGTTTGTTTTTCCACACTCCCTACTCAGGAGCTCAGAGATGGCCAAGTGCTTTCCCAGGCTAGCAGCACCTGTGACAAGGACCGCTCCCCACCCATCCCCCACCGGGCTCTGAGCCCCTCCCCCAGTAATCCTCATCCTCAGTGTGTCAGCCCTGGGACCCACCCAACCAGAGCTTCTGACAGCTCACGGCTGCATCTTTAGGCTGGCCCTGGCCCCGCCCCCCCAGGTGTCCGCTAAGGAAATTCGAGGCCGCCACAAAGAATGTACTGTTTGTGCCCAGCCCCCGTCTCCCAGTGCCCAACTGCTACGGTCTCCAGCTGCAGACACAGCTGGCCTCAAGGCATTGGCGCTGACCCCCTCCCCTTGTAATTTCTCACTTCCTGAGTCTTCTAAGGCCTCGCCCCCCACATCGTCCCGGCTCCTCCTCCCCGCTCCCCCTCCCTCTGAAACGCCCAGTCACACCTGCACACATCGGAGCTGAGACCGGCTCGCACTGGTCCCTCTTCCTGCTGCAACAGCTATTGCTGATTCAAACCTGCCCTTACCTCTTCATCTAGTGTCTGCTTCTGTTTATCTTTGACACAGGTTCCGGAAGAGGGTACAGATTTAAATGGAGCGCCTGCAATTCTTACAGCCAGGCTGGAAACGAGACACTGTTATGCCCACTTCACTGTGGGAACTGAGGATGAGAGTCGCTAAGTAAGGTGCCGGACGTCACACACTAAGTCACCAGTAAGATCATTCTTCAGATCCTGGTTTTCGCCTCTTCCCTCAATACCAGGGCAACATGTGCCCATTTTCCAGACCATAGCTTCCTCTTAGCTCTGGTTCTACCACTTCCAAGAGAAGAAGAGAAAAGGCAGATGAGCCCAGAGCGGAGCCAGGGCTGTGGGAGGGGCGCCCAGCAGCAGCACCCCCCCCCCCACCTGAGACCCTTCACACAGCTCCGAGAGCAGGGAGAACGTCTTCTCCAGGACTTGGTCTCCCTCAAGGCCACCTGGCTACCAAGAAGCCAAGAGAGGTGTGGAAAGTAATGCAAACACATCAGAACTAACCTAGGAGCCACACGCATTTTTTAACGTGACTCAAGCCTGAGTGTAACTCCTGGCGGGATAACATGTCTGTAAGCAGAGGACACGCACTGTGTCGGAAACACAAGCCTGGGCTCTTCGTTTACTCCCAGCACGTGGCCATTCTCACACACGGTGAGCCGGCATCTCACCTTCCCGTCTGTGGATGTCCACAAGCCCAGCGTCCATGCAAGGACACAGTATTGCATCTCAACTGTTTTTCTTTGAAACAATCGTGATGAAAGTCTGTGGACAGAGCCATATTTTCCTGAAGGCTATTATTCTTTGCAACTCTAGTTCTTACATTCCATTCTAGCCGCCACTGTTGCAGCCGCGCTACAGATGACATGCTGGTGGTAGCCTGCGGTCCCTGACACTGTGTCCATGAATCCACAGGGAGCGTGAAACCCAGCTGACGCTCGGACACGGCAGACCCCGGGGCGGGAGACCCACAGGTTCCGCCACGACTCACCTTCCTGGCTGGAGGCGTCTGCACACCCCTGGCCGCAAACATTAGCCCCTCACGTTTCTAGGGCTTGCTTGCTAATACACTGATGGCCCAGCTGCTTGTCTCGCAGATTCTCAACCTCACGTTCCTACGGGAGTCGTCTCTCAGGTATAAAGGTGATCAAAAATCACAGAAAAATAGGGGGGAGGGGACAGCTCAGTGGTAGAGCGCATGCTTAGCACACCCGACGTCGTGGGTTCAATCCCCAGTACCTCCCTTAAATAAAAATAAATAAATAAATAAATAAACCGAATAACTCCCTCCCAAAAAACAACAAAAATTGAATATAAAATAACACTGACTATACAGTTTCCCAAGAGAGGCAGAAGAGAAATAAGCTGGTGGCAGAGCACGAGAAGGAAGGAGCAGGGAGCGGCGCGGCGGGGTCATTCCCTAACGCCCTCAGCGCTCCGGGATGAGGCTGGGCTTCAGGCACGTTTGACATCATGCCTCCCTCCCTCCCTCTCTCCAGCCACTCATTCTCTTGGTACGTAGTGTCCTTTCATCTTCTCCTCTCTCCTTCCACAAAATCTTTCAGAAGAGTCCAAGAAACATTCATTGAATTGATCAACGGACTAAACATCCATTAAACACCTATTGTGAACAGGCTTCTGTGCCGGCTGATTTAAGAGACAAAAAGATGAATAAACCCCAGCCTTTGTCATCTGAAACTCACGACGCAGTAAGAAGAACCAAAAGAACGACACTAACAGAAGCAGAAGACGCTACAAAAGCCGGACGTCAGGGCAGGCGAGGCGGGGCGGGCTCTTCTGACCTGCACCTGCACCTCCACGGGTGGCGGGCTTGGGGAAGGCGTCCTGCAGAAAGCGGGAACTTGACCCGAGCCTGGAAGGTGAGCAGGTTTCTGCAGGCTCCGCCACGCCACGCTGCAGGGGAGGATCGTTACTGGCTGGAAAGTACGCCGTTTACTGGAGAGCACGTGTCCCGGCGTAGCGGGAGCACAGACTGGGACGGCGGCGGTCACCGGTCATCACACCGACCTCGTGAGCCCGGCTCTGGGCCGCGGGGACCGCTGAAGGCGCCTAAGTGATACTGTTCCACGGACGCATTAGTAACACCCTAGGCGGAGGGTGAAGCATGAAGGAGAAAACCAAACAGATGGCTTTTGCTCTGGTTTAAAGAGCTTAGGCAAGAGGTGAGGAGGGTGCCCGGAGTGGACCTGAAGACGGGAGGAGGCGCGGGGGGGGGGGGGACACCCAACAGCTGTCGTCACAGGGCCGCGGGCACGGGCAGGAGAGGAAGTGAGTGGAACGGTGCAATCTCTCACGTGGGAGGGGCCGCTGCCCAGGACAGGGAGCAAAGAAGGGGGAACCCGGTTACCTTTCCCTTCTTCTTTTTTTTTTTTTTTTGTGCAGGGGAACCAACCAGAGAAGGAAATCATCAGTTCAGGTGGGAGCACCTCAAACTCAAGATGCCTGGGGCAGTTCCCTGGGAGCAGCCTGTGGGAACGGCCTGTGCTGCAGATACGATTTTCAATCAGCAATGGGTCAGGTGTTATCTTCCGAGAGGTTTAGTCACTCTAATGCCTCCACGTCTGGTCTGGACAAGCAGTATCTGGGGCCTTCACCCCAGATCTACGGAAACAGAATCTACATTTTAAGATCTCCAGGTGAGTGATAAGCAGACAAAAATTGGAAAAGGAAAAGAACCACAAAGGCAGAAAAAAATTCTACTTCAGGAATTTCAGGTGTCACTGAGCCAGTCTGGAAGATGACTGGGGGGGAGGGGCTCTCTGAGATCATCCTTAAGTCCAAGAGTCTGGAAACGGTGGCCTTGCTCCATCACACCCTTGGCCTCCATTCTGAAGACACCCATAGAACAGGTCACTTAGATAAGCTTCCAGTGATTTGGATGCATCATAACTTGAGCGGAAGGACCCCCAAGCAGCCAACAGCCAGTACTCATTTGCCAGTCACGTAAAGGAGCTGAGGGTACAGCCTCCAGCCCCAGCCCAGCCCTCAGATGTGACTGCAGCCCCAGCCAACATCTGCCTGCAACCTCAGAGAGAGAGAGGTCAAGTCAGACCAAGTAGCCAAGCTATTCCCCATTTTTGGACCCACAGAAAATACGAGAGATAATAAAGGACTAATGTTTTATTATTATTATTGTTATTGTTATTGTTATTTTGGGGGGTAATTAGGTATGTATGTATGTATGTATTTATTTAAATGGAGGTCTGGGGACTGAACCCAGGACCTCGTGCATGCTAGGCACACACTTCACCCCTAGGCTACACCTCGTCCCCCCAGGACTAATACTGTCTTAAGCCACTGAGTTTAGGGGTGATCTGTCCTACAGCAACAGATAACTAACTAAAGCAGGCTCCGAGGAACGACACAGTAGGGCTTGGTATAGACCACGGAGGTTATGTAGGAACAGAGTATTTGCAGAGAAAAATGGTGGAAAGAAATGTAGGGGAAACGAAATTCAGCTGAAGGTGCCTTGAAAATCAAGACAGGAAATTTCTGTTTCACCTCACAGGAAACTGAGAACCATTAAAGGGTTTATAACGGTGATTAATTCAGGGAGGGCTTTGAGAAGACTGATCCAAATTACATACCTTACAAGGAAACATTTCCTTTTTATTTTTAATTAAGTTATACCGCATAACCAACATGGCAGAGGAAACTCATAGGTTGAAAATAATTTCTTTCTGATAGAAAAGCTCTTCCTTCTATTTTTTTCAGGTATACCTGAGTTTTATCAGTCTGAGTAGTAACATTCCTAAGCTAAGTTCGTATTAGCCTGAATTATCCACTTAAAAAAATGGAAGCCACTATTAATGATGGAAAATCAAAGGGCAAAGCTTTAAAGTGGTTCTTTAGCAAGTTGTGAGATGCTATAACACTACAGAGTTTGAAGATGTCAAGCAGAAATATCAGAACCTTTTCCTCTCAATGAAAATAACGGACACAATGGCTTAAAAACCTAGGCAATTTACAATTGTGTGTTTCATTTATTCTCATTGGCCTCTTTTTTAAAAAACTCTATACTATAGTCATGCTGAAAGGACACTTTCTGCAAAGCACTTTGTGATTGTCAGGTCATTACTTTTCATGAGAAAGCAGGTGATTTTTATTTGGCTCACTAGCAAGCATTACTAGTGGTGAAAAAAGAAATCTTGCTTTATACTCATGTTGATTTTCACTTAATTTTCAATTATTTAAAATAATTGGTTATTGAATTTTTCAAGCAGTTGCAAGGAAAGCATTTGACTCACTTAACCTTACTCATACATCTAAAGTCCAATGATAAACAACGAAAAAATTTAAATAGAAAAGGGATTACTATTTGAATCCCTTATTTAGAAAGCCTTTTGTGTATATAATACAAAACAAACGTGTAGAACTAAAAATACTTACAATTGGCTTTGGGTAAATGGATTCAAATAATATCCCCTATTTTTTTCTCTAGAAAATCAAAATGGTATATATATGTATATATATATATGTATCTGTCTTCCATCTCATGATCACCTTCCTATCAAAAAGAGTCCTGCAATACGTAACAGGCTCCACAGAAACGGATCTGTGATCTCTGAATAACTGAGTAAAAAGCTAGTAGGCACCGACACATTGTTTAGGAAAGTGAGTCCCCTGAGGAGAAGCTGGTATGACTAGGTTTACTTAAACACGTAGAGACCCAAGGGGGACTGGGTGACGGCTCGGTGGCTGGAGGATGGGGTGGCGGCTGCTTCTGACCTACACCTAGAGCACTGCTTCTCAAACTCTAATATTCATGAGGAATATCAATATTCAGGAGATCTGGGTGGGGCTGGAGAGCCTGTAGCTCAAACAAGCTCCCAGGTGATACCAATGCTTCTTACACCCACTCCGAATGTTCCAACCTGGTTACTCAGACAGTGTTTATAATGAGGGGGATCCGTGAGGCCAAGTTCGGGATCAAGTTCTGTAGGGTTTCAGGGCAGAAAGCAGAGCAGGAACACTGAGCAGCTACACCTGAGAGCACGTGGGAGGCAGCACCTGCTCAGACCAGTACCCCGGGCAGCGCAGGAGCTAGGGAAGAGCTAGGTAAAGCCACGAGGTGGAGAGATGAAGCCATTCCGACTAGGCAGCGCTGAGAAAGTGGAGCACAGAAATGCAGAGCTTTCAGAAGATTTCTTAGGTTAAAAAAAAATGTTGCTCCTCTTTCTCTGGAGCTGCTGGAAATTGACAGATAAAGCTTTTACTCAAATGACTCAAAATCCATGAATATGGCTGAATTGTGTCCCCCAAAATTCATGTTGAAGCCCTAACTCCCAGTGTGACTGTCTTTAAAAACAGGGACTTTCAGGATGGCACTGCAGTCTGTCTCTGTGACATTTCTGCTGAATATCAGCGAGTGTCCTCTTTATAAAGGTTATCCAGGGCTGGTTTCCACCAAAGGTAGAGAGGGGTGTCTTCTCTGACCGTTCAAGGACCTACTCCTAGTCCTAGAAGTATCTGATTTGGTGGGAATCTTTCACAGGGCTGAGGCAGAAGACAGCCTCAGGTCCAAACTACTTCAGGCAAATCTTGTAGACACATGTTTTAATTCCTAACAGTTAACTCTAAAAGTTCTTATTTTCTCAGGGAACCAAATGTGCACTTATTTCTTCATATAAAGAAAGAATTGTGGCAGTGTGTTTTCCCATGTGTTAAACAATGTTTTTAAATGCTTTTAAAAATCAGGCTCTAAGAGAAAACACCAAATGTAAATTTTTAAAAGGAAAGAGACAAAATATCTCACACTCTGGGACTTTAATGCTTATTAGCAGTAAAATAAAAAATCCACTGCAGTAATAATGCAGAATATATTTGCACTTAACATGCATTGATTAAAGACCCTTAAGTGAAAAGTAATGTTTGGTTATTTAATTATAACCAGCACTGCCTCTTAACCTCTATCTCCGGAGATCAACATATTAGGAAGATGTAAGAAAAAAAAGTATAGTATGTCACAAGTCTGTTTACCCTCCAACACACGTGCACAGAACAGGAAGAACCTCAGGGTTTCGTATGCTTCAATCATGGTTGGCAGGGGGGATCATTTATATCCAATGAAATATTGAATCTGAAACATTTTAAACCAAGTAGACATTGAAGGCAGTCTGCACCTGTTTATTAGCAGACTTAGAAGAAAATTCTGTAAACCTCCTTACTGCTTTCTCCAAAATCCACTAATCTTACCTGTCAGGAAATGCACACATCTAAACTGAACCCTTCCAGCCACAGCTTAAGCACGTGTCCACTTGAACTGTCATCACTAAGACATGGTGTTAGGAAAATCTAAAACTGTGTGATCTTTGTTCACACATACCATTTTGGACAGTGTCTTATCATGTTTTCTCTTTAAAGAGGCTCTCTTGTCTTCTTCAAGGGATGAATTCACAAAGAGACAGGTATTCTCATTAAATTCTAAAATTCTGAATTTACTTCAGTCAAGTGATATAGCTTTCTCCCTTTATTAGCATCACAAATGTGAGCAGAGAATGACTGTAACTGTGTGTTGAAATGTGATACTCTCATATATTTTTCTCTCTTCCCAGCATAAGAAAAGCCTTTCACCATCAGTACCATGGACAGCGACAGGCTTCCAACAGGGAGAAACGGTTTGACAGGCAGGAGTAAGGCTGTTAGACGATACCGTTACAGAACCAGCTGGTGCCACGGGTCAAGAACCAAAACCTGGTACCATAGACCTTGGTTTCTAAATGCCATTTTCAAATAAAAGGGATCTGCATTCTTTGGAGAAATGGCCAATTCTAGGGCCAGGGTAAGGAAAATTCAAATACCAGATGTACGGGACGTATCAAAGGGACACAGGAACCAACCCGAGAGAGCTCATTTTAACTTAAGGTCCTCTGTAAGGACCCTGTCTCCAAATACAGTCACATTCTGGAGTATATGAGTTTAGGATCCCAACCTATTAACCTGGGGAGGCGCAACTCAGCCTCTAACATTCCTAGTATAAATAAATGACTCAAGGTCAGGAAAAACAAGGGAAGACTGAGAAACTGTCACAAATCAGAGAACACTGGGGAGACATCACAACCAAATGAATGCAATGTGGTTCAGGACCAGACCCTGGAACAGAAAGAGTCCATCAGTAGGAAAGCTGGTGAAACCCAAGTAAAATCTAGAGTTTAATTAATAGTAATTCACCAGTCTCAGCTCCTTGGTGCTGACTAGTGTGTATGGAGAAGTAATGTTAACAACGTGGATGTTGGGGGAGGGGTATACAAGAACTCTCTGTACTATCTTCACAACTTTTCTGAAAACCTAAAATCATCCCCAAATAAAAAAGATTGCATTAAAAAGCTCAAACTCCAAACCACACAAACCCAGTACTAGAATTTGACTTGGGAAAATGCAAAACCAACCTGCGTTTTGGACCTTAATCTAACAAAGGCCCAAGCAGGTAATTGGTGAAATTGGTTTATAGCCTCCTTTACACCAAAACACTAAAGCTCACATTAACTGTTCAGGAAAATCCTTTGCTTTTAAAAAGAAATGTGCTTTGTCCGATTTTTACTGAAAGGTGGGACAAAGAACATGACTTTCTCAGCCCATCTTTTGCTTTTCTGCTTAGAAGAGAAACAGTGGTAAATGCTGCTAGGACTGCTGGCCCTGAGAACAGTGAGAGCAGACACTGCCCGAGCACTGAGTGTGTGCCAGGTTCGTTCTGAGCTCTGCGTAGACATTAGCTCACTCAACCCTCATGACCTTCGAGTTAGGTACCATCACTATCCCCGGTTTACAGAAGGCAAAGAGAGACAGAGGGAAAATGTCTCGTACAAGAGTGCTTAGATACAGCTGGTAAGCGGCAGAGCCAACAGCTGGAACCAGGCGTTCCTCACAGAGGACTGTCTCCAACCTGAGACAGTCACGGCGCTGGGACGACTAACACGCTTGAGGTTTCACATCATGTGGTGGTGAACTGGACCCAGTTCAGGAGGGGGTGCTGGGCGCGGTGGCGCCCTGGAATCCACACCCTCCTCAAGGGGCATGACCCCACATCGCCTCCTGTGGGAATGCGGATGCAGGCTCTACGTCTCCTTTTATCTCAGAGGAAGCCATGAGTTTTACTTTGTACATGAAGTTTCCCAAGTTTTAAATTGAGGTTCAAAAGGAAAGCCAACCACGCAGGACAACCAAACCAAAACACCCCCCATGAGCCACCACCCACCTGCGGCCGCTGGTGAGAGCAGCACCGCCACGGAAACGCAGACGGTGGAGAGGGACCAAGAGTGAGTGTCCCTAAGCACACCCGGGCACGTCCATGGTAGGGAAAGCTCTATTTACCTAAAGGGCATCTAACTGAACAGCGTGAATGATGATGTGTAGGGACCTGCTTGGACACTGGAATGATACAAAGAAATGTCAGATGTGAGTCTTCCTCTCCGAACTTTCTTCAGTCGGACTGAGGCAGTCACAATATAATGTGCACAGAGTGATTTTTTTAAAATGACAAGTGAGGGACCAAAGAAATGCCATAGAAAAGAGTTATATGCCATTTGGAAACAGGAACCCTTGGAGAAATCTCAAAGGATCTTAACTTATATTGGAAATTTAGCTGTGGGTAGGAATTCTGGTTGGAGGAAAAGGTTGGCAGCAAAACCATAAATATCAGAGGCCTGAAATGGTGTCTGCTCTACAGAGTCTGCCACCTGCCTGGGTGAGCGCGTGGAGAAGGTTAGTGGGACATATGATATCAGAGGAAGACTCAGTGCGGGGGCAGGACAGAGCTCAGTGGTAGAGCGTGTGCTTAGCGTGCGCGAGGTCCTGGGTTCAATCCCCAGTCCCTCCATCAAAAAAAATAATAAATAAACCTAATTACCTGAGCTGTTAGTGGGTGATCACGTGACACTAACTAGGCGTGCATGGATGCATTATGTTTGCACAGTCCCTTCTTTCTCCCAGGAACAGACACACTGCCCAGGCCTGAAGAAGCCGTACCAGTTGTTCTAGACACTCAGTCAGCGTGATCAAGTCTCACCATATGCCGACACGAATTGCCCAATACTCACTCATAGTCACTCGATCCTGAAGTCCATCTTGCTCTTTCTCTGACTGCTGGGAGCTCAAAGAGACTCAGGGATGACCTATGCTGACCCAGCAGATCTGGGATGGGACCTGAGAGGCCACCTTCCTAACAAGATCCCAAGTGATGCTGATGGTGCTGGTCTGAAGCCCACACTTCGGGAACCACTGGCCTGGAGGTCTGCTGCTGACGTGTGACCCCATGGGTGGGACTGCCTGGTTTAAGAGCTGGTGTTCAATGTCAAGGCAAAGAGTGTGTGTGTGTGTGTGTGTGTGTGTCTGTGCCTATGTGTGTTTATGTCTGTGTGTGTCCGTGTGTGTCTCCACTGTCCATCTACTCTTCATCTTCCCCACCAGGGTCCTGAGAGCCAGTTCTCAGAGTTGTGAAACTGAAGTAATTGAAGAAAAGATTGGCCACAAACAAAACTGTGAAGTGTGTTTAATAAAAGAAAATGTTTCTCTGCCTTTCGGACGATGTGGAAATTCCACTGTGGACTTGTCTTTTCAAAATGTAAATGTGAAGGCTGACTGGAGAGCTTCTGGTTTCCTTTCTCAGAAGAGTGAGGACGCCCAGACTAACGACGTGTGACATTCAGCAAGCATCTTCTCCGAGGGCGTCTGTGTGTGTTGCACAGACTCCACAGCCCGCCTCCTGGTTTCCCACTAGTCACTATTAATGTAAGATTTACTTGCACCCATTTCTTAGAAAACTCAAGGTACCAGTAGCTAAGTTATCTTCACATCATGCATCATATTTCAAAGGTTTCTTCCTTCTGTGTTGCAGTCTTCACCAGCGGCTTCCTTCATCCACTGAGTTCCTCTGCGTCCAGGAAGATGAGTCCAACCACCAAACAAAACTTCCACTTTACTTTCCAGAATTTCTCCAGTAGGTAAAGGGAAAACATTTGCATGTTCATCTGGAAAAGCAGGGCAGGTGACCTGAGTCACGCAGAGCCAGCACTGCTGTGACGGTGAGGACAGGGAAGGCCACTTTCAGGGCACTCTTGCTCTGCGCACGGACAGCACACGGCACATTCAGGAGGGCATCTGACTCAACCCCATACGCCCTGAGAGGTAACCGTCAGCATCACTGCTTCAGACAAAGAAAACTCAGGAACTTTGTAGCCGCGGGCGACGCCTCGACCTTTGCAGCAGAAGAACCAGAGCTGTTATCTGAATAAGCCGCACGTGCCTTTAAGTTTCTACCCTTTTCACTTGGGTCACATGGAAATCTTACCTGCTTCTCCTGAAGGCTCTTTCCTTCCATCCAGTCTGTTCCCTTCCCAGTGACGGTACCTTGGATTCTGTCTTTTTAATCTCAGATTTTAAAGGACAAGTACTGATTCAACAGACAGGACCCCTGCCTCCAGGATGGGCAAAACAGGGTAAGGACGCTGTGTCTGCAGCTTCTCAAGATGGAAAAGACTCATCATCCATAATGCTGGCGTGCAGTGAACGGAGCTAAGCAGCGCAACCCTGGACATTAGTTTCCAAAGCTGCAATTATTTTATTTTATTTTCATTATTTTTGAAATTTTTATTTATTTATTTGTTTGTTTATTAATGGAGGCACTGGGGATTGAACCCAGGACCTCATGCATGCTAAGCATGTGCTCTACCACTGAGCTACACCCTCCCCTCAAACTGTAATTATTTTTAAATGTTTCCTTTTCTTCTTGAAGGCATCCTCAAATTTCCTCCCCTTAGAATCATACATACTATAATTTAGTCTACTGTTTTTAAGGGGGCGACTGGCACCACCTTGGAATTGGTTCTGCAATACATTTCACACAATATTCAATGTTTAATGAATATTTTTAACTAGAATAATAATGGCAAGTTTAGGAAAAGGGCTGAATCAACAGCAAGTGAAATTCACGGTTCTTTCCTACCTAAAACGTCATACTATTAAAAATTAAAAATGCACAAAATAGAAAGTTTTTACTTCAAAACTATTAACTGCACCCGTACATCTGTCTCTCTGAAGATGTGTTTTGTGTAGTGCGTGTGATTCCCTGCTCGTCCATCTGGCTGAGAGTTGGATTTTTATTCTAAATAGAACCCATGATACATACTAATGGAAGACTTAAATTGGATACAGTGATTCTTCGGACGGCTCCAAGGAAAAGAGCAATGTAGTCAGACAAGGGGTGTGGCGAGCAGCTTTGAAGATGTCCCCAGTCCCCCCGCCGCTGGCATTCGCACCTGCAGTGCTCCCCGTAGGGTACCTGTGACACTGGCTTGTGTGACCAACACAAGACGGTAGACCAACTTCAAGATTAAATGATAAGACTGCGGCTTCTGTTCTAGGCGGATATTCCCTCTGAGGGAAGCCAACCTTATGAATGAGCCTGAACACGTGACCCTCATGGGTGGGAGGCGCACGTGTGTCCTTCCAAGTTGCTGAGCTTCAGGGTAACCCGTTAGGCAGTAACGGACAACAAATACTAATGTTTCCAGAATCTGACCAAGCAGAGATTTCCAGTTTAGAAGTGTCTTCTCTGGGAAAACAGTATGCTTTAGATTTCAAGTCATCAGTCAAGGGCAATTAGGGACGAAGTGCCTCGCGAAGACCCTCAGACACGACTGGCTACTTTAATCAAACAAATTGGCAAAGTTCAGTCATGACAAAGTCCCACCACGTGCCGACGTGAATTGCCCAGCACTCATTTTTAATCTCATAAAGATTTGAGTTTCGTGTGTTGGCTGGCGGTTGTTTCCGTAAGTGGTCAGCGTTGGGAGTTAGTGGTGCGTTTCTTTAACGTTCCAGTTTAATCCGCCTCCTCGGCGGTGAATACTAACCGGGCGCCGTAATTACCAGGCTGCTTATGCGGTGTCCTTGGGGGTGAGCAGGTAATTATTATGGAACATAAAGGACGACTCTCAGGCAGTGCTGGGAGCTGTGTGTCTCAGGCACGTGAGGCTTCCATCCCGTCCCCTCCTTCCCCCGGGAGGCACTGCATCCTCCCTTCAGCACACGTGTCTCCCCGGGAGACGCAGGGCTGGCAGCCCCCGCCCCTCTCTGAGCCTGCTTCCGATCTTTAAACCGAACAAACGTGCCAGACGACGGGGAAAACCCTCCCCCGTTCCAACAGCCTGCGAGTCGATGAGACCTGCTTTCTGCAGATACTGGTGATTAAGGCAACCCCGTCTTCCTGTGGAACGTGGTGATGGGAAGACATTCTCTCAGGGACGTGCGCCCGGAAGACTCACAGGCAGGCCCGCACGGAGTGTGCTCCTTTAGAGAAGCCTCTCTTTTCTACTCTGATTTTGTAAAACAGAGTCAACAGGAGGCAAAATGAATATTTATTTGCCCACTCAGATCAATCAATAAACAAAGTAAAGAGCCCCTTTCTTCTACCACTTACCCAGCGCTGGTCTTGGCTCCCTGGCCCCGCGGCTGCCGGGGCCCGCGGGGAGCACACCCTCCGAGGGCCAGCAGCCGCGGCATCAGCAGGGGCCCTCCCACCCCCGTTCCATCAACCTCTGCGTCCGCCCCACGCAGCTGCTCAGCAGCCCGAGGGCACCTCTCTCCAGCAGAGTTCTATCAGTATGTAGGAGCCAAGAGGTCAGGGAGCTTTTTGCAATGAAGATATGCTCAGAAGGAGAGAAATCAAGTTCGATGAAACGGAGGGATCAAAATTGCACTAAGATCGGTGCAAATGCATCTCCATCGATGGAAGCCCACGGCGCCTACGTGAAAGCTGGGCAGCTTTCCCCTCCTCACTCCCCTTGCCCACCGTGCGGCTGAAACTCTCACCTGCCCGGGAGTGGGTTGGCTGGACCTTCCCCCCTTCCCTTGCTGGCTCTGACCGTCTGTTTTCAGCCCTTCTTCTCTTTCAAATTCTTTTCCTGCGTGATCTCATTCAGGCTCATCACTGCAGCAATTACATAACAAGACTCTCTGGCCCAGACACACTCCAAGTTCATCCCAAACACACTCCCAAAGCCTGAGTTTTCCCCCCAGCATCCCTTTGAAGTGGCTGCCTTGCTTATGCTCGGAGCCATGCCCTCTCTCAAGACACTTCTCTGTCACCTCCAGGAAGAGTTCCAGACATCAGAGCTGTGTCTCTGATACTTCTCTTCATCAAACCTTCCTCTCTGCCTCGGCGGGGGAGAGCCAGGGAGAACCAGACGGCGTTTCCCCCAGTGAGGACGCTGGGCTTTGGTTTTTCCAGAAGTGTAGCATGGGCGGACCACTCCCTGCACAGTCATGTGTTGTATGCAGTCTTATCACATGATGACCAGATGTCATACACATTATATCTTATCATATTAATTACACATTATAGCACACAGACATTATATACCATATGGTGCACACGCAGTAACATTAAATAGCATCTCTCCCCCAAGGTTGAGTTAAAGTTCAGTCTCCTCCGTGAAGCTCTCCCACCCTCCACTGGGATAGAAGTCATTCTCTTCTTTAAGGAAGTGCACACCCCAAAGCTTGGCGGGACAGAAGCACCTGATGGCCTCCTTCCTGCATCCCCTGAGCCTCCCAGAGTGTCAGCCCCCTCACCCCCGCCAGCACCTGTCACATCCTACCAGGCTGTTTGTGTGCAAAGACAGACTCATTTTCTATGACCAGATGAACATAGTTGTCTGCCGAGAGGAAGCCCTCAATAGAAACGCTCAAAACACTCACTCAGTATTTCGACTGCAGCCAAAGTGTAAACAGACTGACACCCGGGACTGAGTCTGGGGGTTCCACGTTCCGATATGGGTACCGCTTTGTTTCATCTTTCCGACAGTTCTGGGAAGTTAGCGGGGAAGATCTGATTATCCCCATTTTACAGAAATGATCACGGAGCCTTGAAAACCTCCATGACTTGTTCAGCGTAACTATAGAAACAAGGGAAGCGCTACAGCAGGAACCGAGATGTCGGATCCTGGAACGTTTTGCCGCACGGCTGTGTCTGAAATGAGTGCCGGGTTTAAGCCAAATCCACGTGACGCAGTCACAGTGGGCACGAGTGCCTGGCAAGTCAGCTTTCCTTAGGAGGGAGGATTCCTCCTCCTCCTTCTTCAACAAAAACAGAAAGATGACATGGTACGGCTTCTCTTGAATTTCCAGAACCCAAAGTTTCATTATCCCCATCGCCTTGGCCCTCACCCACCACCTGGTGCAAACCTGAGAGGACCCTCGTTGGGTTGCAGTTCAAATATTCTGTCCCCTGTTAATTATCCAAGCAGCTACAATCCAATTAACAAAGCCACGCTGCACAGCCCACATCAGCCCAGGGTTGTTTAGAGACAAGATTTCCCCAGAATCTTGTTGAAAATCCTTACCCTGGAGAAACAGTATCTTTCCTTCTTAAGAGAGTGCATTTAAATTTTGTTTTCCTAAGCAATCAGTGGGCCATGTAAAAATGACCTTCGTATGCCCGAGACTTGCTGTTTTTAGGAAAGGAACTTCTGACACAGAAGTGAGAAATGAGTAAGGTCTGCAAGATGCAATTTTCCCCCCAAGGAAATGACGCCTCTGTCTGCTCTCCGGGTGGATGAGTGACGTGGTCGCACAGATGCACCTGATTCTCCGCCTCCTGTGGGCGTTTCACTTTGCAAAATGGATGCAAAAGAATGAGAGAAGCGAAGGTTGCCCACTCACTCGGGAGGGAGAAAAATTATGATCATAAGGTGGAAAAAGAAACAGGATGACCTGAGATACTTTGTCCCTATGATCACTTTGGTGCCGACAGACAAGGGTGTTTGGATGGGTCATGAGGGCAAATGAAAACAGGCGATCCCATCACTGTATCAACTTACAAACGCATCTACAAGCGAAGTTTGGAGGGGTGATGGCGCAGCGTGCTAAATGCGAGTTAAGCTCTCCTGGGACGGAATCCAGGTTCCGTTACTAACGAGTCAAACGATCTTAGGCAAACTGTGTAAATGGTGTGCACCTCAGTTTCCTCAGCTTGTAAACTGGGGTTAATAACGAATACTTCATGGAGGTACTGGGAAGATGAGTAAGTTACACATGTGACTTGCACACAGGCGTTCAGCACAGCGTCTCAATACACGGTCATCGTCACCCTCAACTCTCGCCCTTGCACGCTACGCACACCCGCGGAGAGGGCGCTGACCACTACCAGCAATTCTGCCACGCCAGGATCACCAGATGTCTGTAGCATCACGGCTGCTGGGCACAAATCTAGAAATGCACATTCAGGCGAAGACTAAGTCGAAATGGATGCCCACCTACCCTCTACCCTCCACCCTCCACGAACGGTTCTCTTTCAAAGACTGGCTCTAAAGCCCCAGGCACCAGACCCAGAAATGTTCAGGGACCCAGACAGAGAAAGCAGATCGTTCACTAGCAAAGATGCCTTCATCACCCTCCTCCCAACAAAAGACAGCACAAAACGAATGCACATACTGTGCACCTGCTGATCAGCTTTTCCACCTGCAGCTCAGGAGTGTTTAAAAGTAAACACATATATTAGAACTCATCCCCAACCCAGCTGCTGCAGATTTCCATCACACAGCGCGCAGCCTCCCCCGCAGAAGACAATTAATCTCGGTGTGCGCAGCCTGCAGCCGCGGCGTATGATTTATCAGGGGTCATCCGCTTATAATTTCTCCCACGGAAATCACACCGCATACAACACGGGCGATGTTTTACTCAATAATGCAGGTGCAGCTTCATGACAAAGACGTTAATTTTGGGGGGGGGGGAGAAAACATCGTTTTTCGTTAGTTTGCTGATTCTAGAATCCTCTCTCCTTCTCTAATGAAGGTTACAAATGAGGAATTAAAATATGCTTCTTTTATTCCTTCCTCAGCAGACTGTCCTCTCCGTTACCATCTTCATAAGATGCAGGCTACACCCAACCAGCATGTGCATTTTTCGTCATTCTGGGGGCCACTGGACCACTGTTCAGTTGACGCTTATTGCTAGACAGTCGTGGAAAAAAATCATCAGAAGCACCTTCATTTTGTTCTGAAATGATTAGATGATTCTAAAAGCAGGTCCCATTTCATCTGTATTTCCTGCGCATTTAGTCATTTATTATAATGTCCTGCCCCTACTGCCAAGCGGAAGCTGTGTTGTGAACATCCGGGAAATCAGGGTTGTTTAGGCTCCAGGCTCTTCGGTGCACATGTTGTCGGTTAATCGTCACTACCATCCGTCGAGGGCTGCACTGTTGTCCCTGTTCTAATGTGAGCGTCAGACAAGCACCCCTTTGTGCCCAGGGAGGCACGGGCTGGCCCGCTTTCTCCCTGACAGCACCGGGGGAAGAGGGCGACACCAGCGTGCACTGCGAGCCGACACAGTGACGGCATCACCTGTTCTCATTCTTTCCTCCCCGCCCACCCCCGCCCCAGCCCCACGGCGCAGAACCACCCTGGAGCTTCTGGATCAGGGTCTCTCCCACAGTCCTAGCCCAGCAGTCACGCACGGGCTGGAGGTTAGAAGGACAGACTTTCAATCCCACCTGCCCTTGCTGGGTGCCACCTCGAGCATGTTATCAGACCTGAGCCTCTGAGGGTAGCAGGGGTGGTGATAACTCCCACCCAGAAGGTGCTCTGAGTACCGGGAATCTGATGCAGACGATGGTCCAGCAGAGCGCCGTGCACACAGCCAGCGCGCACGACCGCAGCCATTATCACTGTGTGTGGTTGTTTCAGTGCCCGGAGAGTTAATCGGTCAATTAAAAAAATCAGCAAAGTATATTCTCACCTAAAAGTTATGAGAACCTTTCAAAAAGCCATCAGTGTAAAAGCTAAAGTGATTGGGGTCAAAAGGAGAAACAAAAATGCAAGTTTCTTGGGTGCCGGCCACATCCCCATGGCCCTGCTCCCTCCCCGGGCCCAAGTCCCACAGGCGAGGATATGAGAGGCTGGATGACAATCAGAAGCCTGCATGTGGTTTTAGTGGGCCATCAGCAGGGCCCAGTCCACGCACCAGCCACAGCTGGAACCAGAGCCTTCCAACGCTGGGCCAGGACACAAACTCTAACTGTTCCCACTGATGGCTTGAAGCATCAGCCAGAATTACCCAGACTGCAGTCTGTTTCCTGAGAAAGTTCTCCCATTGGGACAGTTAAAACTTTATCTTAAGACCGAAAATGTCCCACCGAATCCCTCGGCTATTTAGATTTCTGGCCCCTCAAGAGTCTAGACTGCCCTCTGCTTTTATTTATAAATAAGTCTGGTCCACATATGGGGAGGCTAAAGGAAATGACAGGCATCTGAGGGAATACAAATGTTAAATTTTACATGCAAATTAAAAGTGTGGAAACGACTCTAATTTAGGGTTTGCAGTGTAGACTTCTTTTCTCCTGGTGCAGAGTGGAGGACCACACTCTCACCTTCTGACTTCTTCAGATGGCTCCAGATCCCCAGCTGGAGTCCCCTGAGGACTCAGGCTCGGCCCCAAATCCTCACAGAGCAACCCCTGTGTCACAGACTGGGGATTCTGCAAGCCATCTGCGTTCCTGCTGCTGTCCATTCTCGGATTCTCCACAGTCATAACCCCTGAGCCTCGGGGTCTCTAACCCCAACACAGGAAAACATCAATTCCCCAGACAGCGCTGGGAATGAGGGTTCATTGAATTTCCTAACTGAGGACTGACAAGAAACACTGTTTAATTTCAACTCTCCGTTGAAAGCTTCCCTGTGGAATATTAGCCCAACCTTGACCTTAGCGAAGTCAAATAAAAACCCATCTTGGATGGCTGAAGAACCCCGCCTCCCCGGAGCCCAAGACCACGTGGCGCCGAGCCGGAGCAGGCGTGAGGGCCAGCCGCGAAGCCACCCCCGGCCGCGCAAAACAGCTCGCAGGGCGGCTTACTGTCCCCTCGCTTCTTCTTAGAAGCGAACTTAACAAAGGAAAGAAGTTAATCAATGGAGGTTTCTGCTTAGTTAAATTACTCACACACGTCTACTTCTTAGCTGAATATCTATTGAAAAAGTACGGTTTTTTTTTGAGACAGCATCTCAACTGCTGTAACAGAAACCCAGTCTTCCTTCTCCTGTGAAAACAACCATACCAGGCCCGCGGTCACGAGGGGGAGACACTGCTGGCTCCTCCTCGAACACTAGCCACTAAGACCCCGGTCATACCAAGGTGGCCTCTGCTGGGGGGTGATGTTAAATGCAGATTTCATTCAGAGAACCCCCAAATCCAGGCACCAGCCTGCCCTCTGCAGCACCCAGCTCCACCCTCACCGTTTTTAAGAACCCACATTGGACCGAAGCAACTATAGGGTAACTGGTGCACAGCAGCTGCTCATCAAATTATCTGAATTAATAAACAGATGAATAAAGAAATCAAAGACTCCAACTTCTTTCCACAATGACATCATTTGACTAAAGATAAAAGTTCTCACAGAGGGTATGCATTTATCTGAATGTATCTTCCAGTATACAGTAAAAAAAAAACTATTTCAGAATCATGCACTTAAACACATATATTTGCAATACAAGCCATTCTTATAAGGCTGCTTACAATGTCACTGTCTTGAAATTAGGTCAAATTGCATTAATCTAGCTTTTGTAATAATCACCCTTCTGGCTTCAAAAGCTTAGATATTTAATCCTTTCAGAAAAAGTTCATTTGCCACATATGAAAGCTACCATGAGAATTTTGATGAAATGGATTTTGTCTAAGAATAAACCTGCCCGTTATATTTTGGGGGACGTGAGAATGCAAGGAAAAATCAATACGTTATGTCATGCACCTTCAAGATATTATCTAGCTCAAAACATTGAAAATAAAACCCCCCTCATTTTCTGACTTAGTTTTCTAAATAGTTAGGCACTGAAATAAACCATCCTACAAGCACCGTGAAATATATTGCTGCTTGACACTAATTCCAGGACACAGAAGGCTAACCGTCCACTGCAAAGGCACAGGGAAATTACAGCTGCTTCATTTAATTCTTAGAACACTGATCTCCTCAGTGAAAGAGAATTTAAAGTTTCTTGAAATCATAAGCCCATCTTGAGTAGGTGAAATCATCTCCGTTTTATTAATTTCTAGCCTACTGTTTACACTGAAACAGCTAAATTCCACGGCATGATCACCATGTGAGCAGGTGACTCACCCACCTAACCTCCCTGTCTGACCGCTGTGTGAGGTCCCAGGTAACAGGTGAGTAGCCAGCATCGCCCACGACTTTCAAAGTCCTCCCCTGTTCTCCCCCAGCTGCTCTGGAATTGCCCAAGTCAGCAAGAACACCCTCCTGAGTAAGGCATCGCCGTTTGTGCATAAATGAGGTACTTCAGGTGAGGGTGCTGTGAACTCTGGAGGCTGCGTGCTCACAAAAGGGATGAAAACCCATCCACCGAAATGGCGGTTTTTCACACCACTCAGAGGACAGCGGGCTCACTGCCTGGGGGGTCAAGCACCCCGGGGCCAAAACGGGCTCTGAGGACGTCAGCGCAGCAGGAGGCATGTTTGAGAAGCAAGCGCACCACCAAGAAGTGAGACGTACGCCCTCGACAAGCGGAAAACTACAGTAGATCGTTGGTCCTGTGACCCCAGCTCGGCTTAAACAGCACCACATGCGCGCTTTCTTCCCCTGGAGTCAACTTCCTGCTACCGTCACTAGTCACGAGCCTGCGTTTCCCTCAAGAGCCTATTCAGAACTCCACCCCAAGTCACCTGTTGGGGCGACTGCTCGCTCCAGGCTTGTGTTAGACCTGGACCAGTTTGCAGAGGGGTGACCGGGCTGCTGTGGGGGAGGCCTCCTCAGACAGCACCTGGCAGGGAGGGCAGACGTGTCTTCTGCCTCCTGACCTACTCTCTCCCTTGTAAAATGGGAAGGTAGACTCAGCCTGGGTTAGCATCTGAGTCAAAAATGAAACCCCCTGAGGGTGGGAGGGAATAGCTCTGTGGTGGAGCACGTGCTTGGCGTGCACGAGGTCCTGGGTTCGATCCCCAGTGCCTCTGTTGAGGGGAAAAAAATAACCCACCCTGGGTCCCACCTCCAGAAGTAGTAACTCCAGGTGTCTTGGGGGAGGTCCAGACACATTTAAGTGCTCCCAGGAATCGGATGATCATCTCAGTTTGGAAACAATTGCCTCTGAAGATTACCATTGTCTTTAAAAATACACATTACTGTATATAAAACAGATAAACAACAAGGACCTACTGTACAGCACAGGGAACTACATTCAATTCCTTGTAATAACATATAATGGAAAAGAATCTGAAAAAAAAAGTGTATGTATATATATAACTGAATCGCTTTGCTGCACACCTGAAACTGACACTGTAAACCAATTACACTTCAATAAAAAATAAGATTAAAATAAGTCTCCAAAGAGCTATCCTGAGAATATAAACAGAGCAGCACATGGCCCAGGGACCCCTCTGCCAGCCTCGCCACCAGGGCCCGCCCCACACACCATCCTTTCAGCTTCCTCTGGGAATGCTCCCTGACACCAATGTATACGTAAGATTCTGTTATTGTTCCCGAAGAATCCATCTGTACAGCGGTGCCATTGGCGGGGAGGGAACCGCTGCTGATTAATCCCAGCTGGGAAGAGTTACAATTCTGGGCGCGTCTCGGCCTGAGCCAGCCAGTGTCTCATCCCAACTGCACACCAACCCGTGATGTCATACTTACACCCCAACTGACAGAGGAGGGAATTCTGTCTCCGAGATTAAATGACTTTCTCAAACAGGCAACAACGGGTGGTCGAATTCCATCTGGAACTCAAGTCCTGTGCATGTGGCCTCCTCTCCCTGAGGGGGCTGGGAACGTGGGGGGTGGGCAGGCCACACATGTGTTGGGTGGGGTCTTCACCGTAGAAGGCATGGAGTTCAGGGTTTGATGGAAAATGCCTGGTTGAAAAAGTAATGACCCTTATGGCTACCGGGGGGGGGGGGGGAGAGTGAGAAGGGATAAATTGGGAGTTTGAGATTTGCAGATACTAAATACCATATATAAAACAGATAAACAACAAGGTCCTACTGTAGAGCACAGGGAGCTATGTTCAATGTCGTCTAGTGACCTATAATGAAAAGCAATACGAAAAGGAATATTTGTATTTATGTGTATGACTGAAACATTGTCTGTGTAACAGAAATTGACAAAATGTAAACTGATTCTACGTCAATTAAAAAAAAAGTATCAACCTTATTTCTTAGAAATAAAATTCAATTAACATGCTCACCTGATTCCAGTTTTCCCTAAAAGTGGATGACAATTTAGAGCAAGAGAGTGATACACAGCTGACCCTTGAAAAAGCTGGGGGGGGGGGTAATCCAAGTATAATTTAGAGTCAACCCCCTGTATCTGTCTTTCCTCCAAATCCTCAAATTTAACCAACTACCGACCATGTACTGCTGTGATCTCTTCCATCAAAAACACCCAAATATAAATGGACCCACACAGTTCAAAGCCACGTTGTTCAAGGGCCAACCAGAGCCTGAGAAGATTCTGCGTCTCGTTCTCACTGGCCCCGTGAGCTGGTGTCCTCCTCCGGGCACCACCGCTCCCTCCCTCACCTCCACATTCAGGACCCCCAGCTATCCCCGATCCTTCCCAGCCTTCAGGTGTCTGCCCAAGTTCAGGTTTCTCTGCAGGTCTGTTTTGAATGCTTGCAGATCCCAGGGACCTCCTCCTTCTCCACCGAGGGTCACACACGGCGGTTTAATATTAGAATGCCTCAGATTGCCTCTCCTGCTCGGGTCTTCATGCCTCGTTCCCTGCCATAACTGAGAATCTTCCCGTAGAGCAGGGGGTGCCACCTCTTCGTCGCCAGAGGGCACAGGCCTTGCCTCCACAGGGACTGGACTTGACCCCCCGTAACACGCACCTTTATTCAGTTCTCTGGCCTAAACTGCAACATTTGAGACAATTATGACACCGTGAGGGTTAAATGACTTACATACACAAGCCCCAAGGTGAAAGTCTCTGTGAAACATCCGCTCAACGCGTGTGGGCTGAGACTGGCCGGAGGTCCGCGGACCAGGGATGCTGGGGGCACCTAGGCCCTCAGCACGGAGGGTTAAGAATCCTCTTGCTGATCTAAGACATGGGCATTATTTTAAATAATTCACTGAGGTTTTTTAAACTGTCGAGTCACAAACCAGCTGGAGGCAAAACACTCTACTGTATTTTTTAAGTAATTATCAACAGTGCACGTAACTTCCATATATAAACGCTGATTAGCAGTCACTCTGTTTTGCACATGGAGATAAATCAGCATGTCCTGATTACCAATCCCAAGGACATACTTCCGTATCTAATAATGCTTTAAAAGTAGACACAAATAAAAACGTGAATGTTTCTATTAACCGGAGAATCAAAAAAAATGAGGCTGCAAAGTGAAAGGTGGGAAATGAGGGTATTTTATGAGTCTGTGAGTATTCAGTTCAGACAGGCGACGGAACGGTGCGGAGAAGCAGCACGCGGATTCCAAGTGTTTGCTCATTTACCTTTCCAGCTTCAGCCCGAGAACGGATTAACGGTTTCCCGATTGTTCACTCTGGGCTTTGCCAGAAGCCGTCACACGTTAATGACCGCTATAGTCTGTGAGCTATGTTCCATTTGTCACCAAGTTCACTTTGATACACCGAATCCGATGAGCTAATCGTTCTCCCTCCTCGGTGGTTTGGCAGGTAGGAGGTTTTCAAGAGGAATATTGAAATACTGCCACCAACCTCGTGTGGAAAAGGAAGGGGAAATGATGGAAAGCAGGTGGCTGCGGGGTTTACTCTCCACCACCGAGCAGTGGCGGAAACGCACACCCAGCACGCGAGCTGGGCTCACAGCAGGAGCCTGTTGGCTGTTAGCACCGTGGCTACTGTCATCCTGCTGACGGGAAGGAGACCATGCACTTGGGGGATGAAAATTCCTCCCAAAGCGGGCATGTCTGCTGCGCGGCCTCCATAGCTACTCAAAGTTCCGCCGACACCTAGAGCGTGGCACTCTGAACTTCCCACATCACCAGGCACTTACCCTCAGCTCAAAGTAAGAAACGAAACACAAGTCGGCCATCCTTTGCCCGAGGACGCAGTGCAGCACCAGGCCCAGACGCAGACCCAGACGCAGATGCAGACCCGGAGCGCATCTCCTGAGCCCCGGGCACTGGCCGCAGCCCCCACGCTCTGCAGAGGGGCCCACCTGTGAGCCATCTGCGGTCCGGGCGCACTTTAAACATGCACCCAGCGCTGCTGTTTCAGCAAACATCAGGGCCTGGCCAAGGGGGCTTCGCCACGGAAAGAGCCCTCAGGAGGATGTAAAACCTGCTTCGCTTGTCATTTCTCTGGGACGCGGGTGCCCTCCAGATCCCCTTCCCGGCTCAGTGCACAGCCGCCCATCTAGGGTGAAGCACAGGCCGCTCCGGGAAGTCATATTAGGGAGCAAACAGCAGCCCAGGCCCCGAGGACGAGTTCACCCACAGCTTTCACAGGGCTTCACCCCAGAGGAGGAGAGAGACAGGTCGCAAGGGCGGGGGCCAGCGGCTGCTCTGCATTCACTGCGAGTGCCCATGGATGCACACACCCGAGCCTGCGTGTACACATGCGCGTGAACACGTGCAAAGACTGTGAGTGCACCCATAGAGGGACACACACACACTGTGCAGGCAGGATTGGCTTCAGACACCTGTTCCACTGTTTGTTAGGTTTTTTGTGTTATCCCTGTTACTGAATCCATTTTTCAAACTGTAGGTTGTGAAATCAGTGAGGCCTCAACCAGCCACATCTCTTTGAAGAATGGATCAGATTAATAAACATGGAAGAATAAGGGCAAGGCTTGTCTGATGAAGCTTTTGTGTCACATGCTTTACATGTAGTGATACACACGCACTGACACACACCCAGCTACGGCCCCTGCACACAGATACATGCACATACACACACACAAACCCACACACATGCACGGTTGTTAGACAAGAACATATCTGTGATGCGGGTCACTGTCAAAATTCTGAGACACCAACAACACTAACTGTTAGCTCCCTCCCTCCTTTAAAGGCAGGGAGGCACCGGGAGGAGAGGTGGGCGGCGGACAGGATGCCGGATGCTGCTGGGGAGGAAGGGTTCTCAGGTTTGCTGAGCAGCATTTAACACCAAGAGAGTGGAAACACTGGATCGGAACATAAGATGTAAGGTGCAAACGCCTCCAGAAACACTCACGTTGGTGGCCGCGCCCACCTTGAACACGTCACCTGTGACGCACCCGCAGTGCTCCTCTCCGATGTCCCTCACAGGCACAGCGGCTCCACCACTGCGATGGGGGGCTGGACCCCGGGATGAGCGGGTGGAGAACCCTCTGCTGCAGACCCTGCACGGCCGTGTGATTTCTGGGCGCCTTCACCCCCTCCACCCACGCCCACCTCTGAAATGTGCGGCCGCCATACCTGCCCCGCCCACTCACCCAGGGAGGAGGCGAAGGTAAAACGGGCTTTCCGAGAAAACCCAGGGCCAGGTGTGCCCGGCAGTTAGAGATGCCGGCACCGGGCAGGACTGACCCAGGGCAACAGCCCCAGGCACGCGCCCCACGCAGGATGCAAGAGGAAGTTACACAAAATGCGCTCCCTGCCCCGCCAAACCCCTCCTCCGCCAACTGGAGATCTATGGTTCTGAGAAAAGAAAAATCACAAACGGATGCTCCCTCGGCATCCCCCCCAAAGCAGCAAAATACATCCATCACTGGAGAAAAGGGTGTTTTAGAGGAGACAGGTGATCTTACCAGGACCCGGCCTCGCCTCAGTCGGCCTCTCCTGCTGTGCACAGACGTCATCTCCTCCCACCTGCCAGACCCTTCTTATTTTAAAGAATCACAAAGCTAGGGGAAAGGTGAGCAAATGGTACAGTGAACCCAGGATATCCTCACAGAGACATCACCACCTGTCGCCATGTGTCTGTGTGTATGCCCCTGCTCTCTCTCCACACAAACACACACACACACACACACACATCTGTACACATGCGTGGGTACATACCCACACACCAACTCCCCCTGCTAAACCATTCGAAAGTCACTTACTAACAACACCGCCGGGTACTTCAGCATGAATTTCCTACGGAGGGCGTCACCCTACACTACCACAACCCACACCGACATCCCTGTGTCATACACCTACGTTTTTAACCATAATACAGACCCCTACAGTACGCTGAGGCACCAGAAATAAAAGCAACAGTAAACAAATGGGACCTAATGAAACTTAGACGGTTTTTCACAGCAAAGGAAACCATAAGTAAAATGAACAGACGACCTAGGGAAGGGGAGAAGATACTTGCAAACAATGTGACCGACAAGGGCGTAATTTCCAGAATATTCAAGCAGCTCATGTAACTCAGTAACAAACAACCAAACAACCCAGTCAAAAAATGGCAGAAGACCTACAGAAACATTTCTCCAGTGAAGACATACAGATGGCCAACAGGCACATGGAAAGATGCTCAATATCACTAATTATCAGAGAAACGAGAATCAAAACTACAATGAGGTATCACCTCACACCAGTCAGAATGGCCATCATTCAAAAGTCCATGAACAATAAATGCTGGAGAAGGTGTGGAGAAAAGGGAGCCCTCCTACCCTGCTAGGGGGAGTGCAGTTTGGAGCCGCCATTATGGAAAACAGTATGGAGGTTCCTTAAAAGACTGAAAATAAACCTTATGACCCAGCAGTCCCACTCCTGGGCATATACCTGGAGGAAACTATAATTTGAAAAGATACATGCACCTCAATGTTCATAGCAGCACTGTATACAATAGCCCAGACACAGAAGCAACCTAAATGTCTATGGATAGCTGACTGGATAAAGAAGACGTGGCATAGATATATATGTATACACACAATGGAGTACAACTCAAGTCATAAAAGAGAACGAAATAATGTCATCTGCAGCAACATAGATGGACCCAGATGGAGCTTGCCACACTAAGTGAAGTAAGTCAGAGAGAGACAAATACCATGTGATATCACTTATATATGGAATCAAAAAAAAAAGAAGACTTAAATGAACTTATTTACAAAACAGAGACAGACTCACAGACATAGAAAACAAACTTACGGTTACTGGGGGGAAAGGGGGTGAAGGTATAAATCGGGAGTTCAGGTTTTGCAGATACTAGCTACTACATACAAAACAGATAAACAAGGTCTGGCACAGGGAGCTATATTCAGTACCTTCTAATGGCCTACAATGAAAAAGAATATGAGAAGGAATATATATGTGTGTAACTGAATCACTATGCTGTGCACCAGAAATTAACACCACACTGTAAATCAATGATACTTCAATTTAAAAAGGCAGAAAAAATATAGAGCCCTAATCAGATTCCCTAATTTTTCCAAAACATCTTTTATATCTATTTCTTTTTATCAAGGAACCAGTCAAGGTTAATGTTTTGCATTTGTTGTTATTTCAATTTTATCTCCTTTAATTTAATATGTCCTCCCCCTCTGTCTCACTGCTTTTCAGCTTGTTTGTTTTGTTTTTTCATGGTGACATTGCTTTTTGTTTTGCTTTGTTTTGTTTTCATGGATCCTGGCTAGTCGTCTTCTTGAAAGTCCTGCAATCTGGATTCATCTGATTATTTTCTCATGATCAGGTTCACGGGAAAATTTTTGGCAGGAATATTCCGTCAGGAAAGCTGTGAGCTGCTGGTCGCATCACATTAAGAAGCACATATTTTGTTCCAACGTTGGCAAGACTGAGTTTGACCATGTGGTTAACTGGTGTTCATCAGATCTCTCCATCAGAAAGGGAGTTTCATTTTTCCATTTTTAGTGAGCAAGGATCTGCGGGTTGATACTCGAAGGTTTTGTGGCTACCTTATTCCCCAACAACATGTCACTTAATGATGTCAACATTCATTCACGACTTCTGCCTGGATCAATTATGATACTGGGAACTACAAAATCCTAATTGTCTAAATCCTTAATGTTTTCTCTATTTATTAGAAAACATTCTTCTGAGAGAGAGAGCTTTTCATTCTCTTTACAATATCCACATTTTTAAGGTAAACCCTTAAAGCAAAATTTTAGACCTAAAAATTCCTGGTTGCCATCCAGGGAGCTCTCTGCTCTGCTGGTCTGCAGAGCCGCTGACTGGGCGCGGCTTGGAACCAGGCTGTCAACACCAGCATGGTTTTCACTAGAGCCTTAAATCCGTCTCTTACTTTTTGATAGTAATTTGATAGCCCATCCATTTTTGCATAACGACCTCCAATTTCCTTACTTCCCCCTCTGAGATGATACAGCAGCAATTCTACTTTGCTGCCTTTGCAGGCTGAATAAAATATATGGAGAGAAACGTGTGGTGATTGGTGGGAAAAGACGTATAAAATCCTGCAGCTTAGAAATGAAGGCTAACATTCACTCAAAAATACTTGAGTGGCCTCATCATTTTGCTGCATCCCAGGAAGGAAAATGACACAGACACAGTTTCTACCCTCAGAGAGACCTTACCACGACCTATTCCTACACACTAATAATTTACTTAAAATTATTAAGGGGCACTTCTTTTATGTCCAGAAGATATGCCTCTAAGATCTCGACCTAAAGGGAAGATGAAGCTCCCCTTTCACACCACCCAACAGCAGGGCTGGCATCTGCGCCAGACTTTCACGGCTCCTCTGGCTCACCTGGAAATCCAGTGCAGGTGCCCAAGCGGCTTGGATGGTTAGGGATACAAGTAGCTCGCTCAAACGTATGTTCTAGAAGCTACACCGCAGAGTAGTTAAGAGTCTGGACTCTCAGTCAGAATGCCTGGGCTTTGTCTCAGCTCAGTCACTCACTGTTTGAATGAAACTTAATGACTCAGGACCTCAGTTCTTCAAATGCATAAAGTGGGTAAGGACACCTGTCCCATAGGCTGGTTAGGAGAACTGTGAGTTAATGCAGTAAGTCTGCTTACAAATGTCCTTGCTACATAATAAGTGTTCAGCTACTATTAGTTGTTCTTATAATGATGATTATGAGTATCCATATTAACTGGACTTCTTTGTTAAAAAGAAAGATTTGGTAGAAGACACAGTAAGACTCCCCAGAACAACTGGGGAGCCCTCCGCCCCGAGGTGAGGAACACGTACACTGAATTACTGATTTTCTCAAAAAGCACAATGCAGAAAAACAACGCTGTTCCAAGTGTGCCACACAGTAAGGGAAGAAAATCCTCCGGTTAAGGGCCAAATTACAACATCCAAATACAGAGGATTAGAGCATGAGTCCTTGAATTAATGAGGTCCACGCTGCAAGTTATTAACCACAGAGATTAGCTTTTCGGGCTGGCGGGCAGACAGACCAGCTCCAGTGAGAGGCATGAGGCTGGAGCCGGACGGCCTGCGTCCCTGAAAGCACCTGCTGTGAGCCAGTTGACCCCAAGGGCTCAGTGCACGCGCACAGAGCTGACTGAGGCCTCTTCTACAGGATGCAAAGTATTTCTCACGTGCCTCACGTATTCACGGGCCTGGCTCCATGCAGTTTTAGCAGAGTTGCAAAATTTTAAGTCTCATAATGTTGCGTGTTTATCCACCGAGAAGGATAACCCATTTCACTTTTAACGGCCTGATGACTAACAGGAGATTATGTATTTCTAAGTACCAGAAATGGTTGTTAAAATACGGGGGTGGTGAAATGGCATTTATTGACCGTCCAACACTGTATAGGTTAGTGCTGTTTTGTATATTTAATCATTTTCTGCTAAAAGTATTTTTTAAGTAGCGCCTAAATACACAACAGCTATCAACAGCCTCCGGCCCTCCAGTGCAATTAGGCGTGGCCGCACGTTGGCACCAGTAACGACCACCATCTGCTCTAGTCCGCAGCCGGCAGCCCCGCCCTGCACGTGTCCAGCGAAGCACCTGACGCTGCCAGAGGCCCCACGGCGCCCCATGAGTGAGAAAGCAGCTCCACGTGACTCTGCGGTCAAGTGCAAATTCACCCCCTTTGGGCTCTTCTCCATAAAGGAAACGTTGGCCACTTCCACGAATGCATTGGTGGGACCATCTCGCACCCCCCTTCAGCTCCCCACCCCTACGAGGAAGCCGGGGACCTCCTGGTCGCCTGCCCGCGTGTCTGATGTTGCTGGCGTGCGCCTTCCGGCATGAAAGACCCCGAGACCGCAGGCACCTGCCCCCTCATTAAAGCCCTGCCGGGGGTGTGCGTACCGGACCACAGCAGTTCAGCACCTCGGGGAGCACCTGGGGAGTCAGGGGAGCCAGGAGATGTGGCTCCTGAAATTAGGCCAGGAAAGTCAGGCAGAGTGAAGAGTCTATGAGAGGCAGAGGGCCTCCTCTGGAGGCTCAGTGCTGGGCTGAGAGCAGAGGCCGACCGGCCAGCAGGAGGACGGGGGCACCATCGGCCGCTCAGAATGTTCCAATGTTGTCAAGGGCCATCTCAAGGAACGGTGAGGACAAAAAGCAATGACAAATGTTAGCTACAAAAAAGAAAAAAAAAATCCACCAATAGATTACTTCATAGACTCAAATGCCCACGGAGCTGAGTGACGTTGTGTAGACACGGGTCCTCTGTCAGGGCTCGAGGGGCCAAACGTGCACCTGGCTGGCCAGATGTTCCCAGCGCAGCCGCTCATCAGAAGAGCATCACCTGCACCGCGTGTTACGAAAGTCTGCTGCGCCCCACACCCGGAGCTTCCGATGCAGCACACACAGGACGGGCCCCCTGAGATCTGGCTTCTCCAACAAGTTGCCAGTGACGCTGATGCTTCTGGTCCAGGGACTGCACTTTGAGAACCAGTGGTCCAGCCCCTCAACACGGAGTCAGACGGGACACCCGTGTTTACCAGAAGATAGGATAGCGTCTACCAACCCGCTGTCTGTGGTCTGGGCAGGGAGATTACTGCAGCCAATACCATCACCCAGTAGCTTTTTAATCCAATTGTTTTTCACGCTCCATGCTGAAAATTGACACAACACTGAAAGCTGACTGTACTCCAATTTAAAAGATGGAAGGAAAAAGGAGAAACAAAGGTTTCAGGAGACAATGTTCACCCTCACTCCCGCTCTGTGCTCTGCTATTTTCTAATTGCTTCCATTTCTACTCAATTTCATTAAAAGGAAACGTCAGACACGCTCCTCTTTGACTTTCATTTTCTTGGGATGCTGGCAATAATTTTGGGAAAAAGTCAAGAAAACAAAACTATATTGTAAAAATAACACACCTGTGGCTCAGGCCCAACAGGAAATTAATGTTCAAGAAGCATATGAGTACGCAACAGCGGTTGGTCCTGCTTTTTACAAGTTCATGGCTTTTCAAGTTGTCGGAAACAGTCAAATTAGAAATGCCAGGAATGTGAGAATGCAGAGGCAATTTGTCAGAGCCACTTGAGAAAGACCGACTGGTAGACCTGAAATAAGAAAGGAGGGTTTTTCCAACTGAGTATGTTACGGTCTCCCACGTGGCACTAACCACCGACACAGTGTGCTTTCTCTTTTCAGCATGATGTGGTTCAACACTGGGGCAATAAAGACTGAGCCACCGTGGAGCCGTGGCTGACGCTGGGGTCACGAGATGTGCGCGGGTCCCCCCCACCAGTGAGGAGCTGTCCAGGTCCCCGTCCACCTCTGCCACTGTCCGTCCCCTTGGCAGGAACCCTGGGGAGCCGCTGATGGGCTCCTGGGTGTGAAATGGTCGTTGACTCCGTCAGTTACTCCCATGGACCTCAGGGAACCGCTCCCTCTCGGGTCCTCCCCCGTGTCCTCCCCAGGACAGGAAGCGTCCACCCTTGGAACAGGACAGTATTGCTGTCACGTGTCCTCACGTTACACAGAAACGTGTCTCAAAGGCAAAAATAACAGAATTGGAAAGTTGCTCACGCGTGCCCTCTCTCCTTGTCAATTAATCTGACAATCTCATCAGACAACTCTGTTACTAAAGACAGTTCTGAGACATTTTTCAGGCTTCACAGGGAGTAAATTACATTACGACTTGGACAAACTGGGTATTTTGATGATTAGGAAGAAATATCTGCCTTAGTTCTTTCAATTTTGATTTTTTTTTTTACCCTTTTCATTATTCTTAGTGCATTCTCCCCCACCCAGCCCCTCAATCTCACACTCATGAAACCTGCTGGCTTAAAAAATTCTGATGCGGTCACTCACCTAAGACTGGCCCCCACGCTGGCTGCACAGCAGAACCACCTGGCGGAGTGTTTAAACGACCAGTGCGCGCATCCTGCCCAGACCAACTGGGTACGAATCTTTACGACGGGAGCCTGCATTTCAAAAGCTCTCTCCAGGGCTTTGCTGTGCATGCAAAGGCAACAGCCTTTTGCACTGCCCCTGATGCGGCCATCCCCACCCCCACCCCCGCCCCCGATGTAAGAGATTCTAGCAGAAAAGCTAAGGCACCGCGTCAGCCTCCATCTGTAGAAAGAGTTCTCCCAGCGGGGAGGTGGTGGGAGGGGTGCGTGGCCAGAGGTGCAGAGAGCTCTCTGGCGTCTCCAGATCCTGTTCACTTGCACAGACGGGCCACTAGCTGGTCAAGACCCCTCGCACCACCAGCTCCCTTCCCTTCTCTTCCTGCTCCGAGGTCCCCTCGGCGAGGACACACTCCCGGCCTGCGCAGCAGCACCACTCTCCTCCAGTCTCAGCAGCGCCGCTCAGAGCCAGGTCCTGAGACAGGACGGCCGCCCGGGTGCTGGGACAGGAGTCTACAACAGCCGCCGGGCGCCTGGGGGACAGGCCTCCCCGAACGCAGAGAAGCGGCCCGGCCCCCACCTCGGGGGGGCAGTGACGTGAACAGCGGGGCTGGGCACGGCAATGGGGGGGGGTCTGTGCTGTGAACTCTGATCCAGTCAGAGACGCGGAGGGTGAGAGGGCCAGGCTCCGCTCCCCTCGATGTGAGCCTCACAGCTGCACGTCCCCTTCTCCCGGACCCAGGTCCACGCAAAGGGGGTTTATCTCCCCAGAAAACAGGCCACAGGAGGGGAGGCCTCGAGGCTCTTTGTCTCTTAGCTTCGATCAAACGCCTGCGGCTCACACTTTGCCCCGTGAATTTTATATTCTCTGCCAAACCTCTGAGTCATGATTCCGTTCTTTCACATCGGTTCTGGCCCCACAAAGTTTATTTTTGTCTTGTTCCTGTTTTTGTTTCTGGGAGCACCTGGCTCTCTAGCTGGCAAAACCCAGTAATGCTCGGGGACTGGCACACCCTCTAATCCACGTGGTTCAACAGGAGTCTAGGGCGTCATTAAGTCCTGGGGAATCCGTTTCCTGCAAGAACGGTGAGCCCAGTTGCTCTGTCTCAGGCTGACACTGGGCCAGACGAGCAGGCCGTTCACTTGTTCAGGCAACACCGTGGTTTGGTGTCACACACTCACGGTCAGAACGTCCCTGTTTCCATCCTCGTGAGCGGACGGCACAGGCAGTCCCAGCACACGGCCCCGGAGTGAGGACGCCTCGCTCGGGGGAACGTGATAGAAGAAGGCCTGTGGTGCTGCCTCGTCCGCCCGTCCTTCCAGAAGCAGGGAACTGCAGCTGGCCTGCCGTGACCGCGCTCGGGGGAGGGAGCAGGGAGGGAGGTCCAGGGAGGGCATGTCCCACATGGAGCCCCCCGCCCCCGGGTTCCTGCCGGTGTGGCCTGGCTCCTCCCCGAGTTAAGCCTCAGGTGCTGTTCCGAGGTCTCACAGCCCACGTTTCTCCAGTTGAGATCACTCTGCTCAGGACCAGCCATTCCGTGAGGTCTTGCCACGGAAGCGAGGAAGGACGCCGTTGAGTCTGTTTTCGTGCTTTTGGAAGGCCACCCGGCCACCTCTGTGACTCTGCTCTTCGACCCTGGCTGTCGGAGCCGGGGTGGACCCAGTGGGTTCCAGGTGGCCAGTGCTCCCCATGAACAAAGTGGCTGCCAAGGCGGGCCCCACGTTCCAGGTGTGGGGCAGTCACTGCAGAGGACAGCAAGGCGGGGGACCCCAGAGGTGAACTCGGTTCAAAGTCCCACATTGCAGGACGGGGCGCGCCACCGGATGCCTTGCGCTCAGTTTTCTCATCCGCGAGGCCGGTGCGTCCCAAGAGCAGCTGCTTCACAGGACTGTGTGTGGAGTCACTGAGTCAGCGCCGGACGCACACATCCAGGGCCCGCCACGCAGGTGCTCAATTAGCCATAATTTAATATCAGCTAGTTAAGCAAATATTAATTAATATTCATTAATTTCAGGCAGCTAAGTAAAATACTTATTTATGGCAGCTTCTGCAGCAACGTCTCCAGATGGGCCCACGTGAGGCAGGAGGCCAAGCCAGACTCCAGGCATCCTGTGTTGTTCTGCTCGCATGCACCCTCGACAGCTCTCTGCTCCGGCAGTGTCCGAATTGCTTTCTTTTTAAACCTACCTGGAAGATGACCATTAACCCTGGTAGGTTTTACCCTGTTGATTCTGATCTCCACCCCACATGCAAGTTATTATACAAGACGAGCAACCTAGTTTCGTCGCGTCCTCCCAAACACAAGCGGGAAGAAACCTGAAAAGCCCTTCCTCTCACCGTGACCTTCAGGCAGAGCCCCTCCGGAAACAGTGAGGAACTAAGACACTTCATGTGGTGCCTTGAAGCGCACGGAACGGCAGTGCACCGTTAGCAGGTTATCATTATTAACAGTAAACATCAGCTCCTCCGTGGCAACGTGGAGCCCATCAGATAACTCCGTACCAGACGCACTGTCCAAGGGCCTCAGTGAGCCACCAGCTCAATACATCCCACCCAAACAGAAGGCAGAACCCGCGCAGGCCATCCGTGCTGAGCCCACACAGGCGGGGACAGTAACTGTCCTGCTTCCTGGTGTCCTGAAGCCCCGTACTGACTCCCTACTTACTGATGTCACATCACTTAATTTTTCTGGAGTACAGTCACCATCACGCAGGCTGGCCACCCAGACAGCTCACTAGCTGCCAGGCTTGTGCCGAGCTAACTCTAAACGAGGCAATCGTTTTCCACTGTGCTTTCAGCTTCTTTTTATACCTGAACCGAGTGACAGGTCACGTGAAGACTTCCGCTGCGAAGCGCCGAACGCAGGCGCTTGCGGAGGTCTTCACACGTTGAGCGCACAGTTAGGTCCGTCCTAGGTTAGTTTTCACGTCTTACGAGTCTCTGTCTTTGAAAGGTCATCTTATACTGGTTTGGGGCCGTGGATCGCAGAAAGAGAGAAATCCTGGGCCTGACCCTGGCGCTGTAACAAGAAGAAACTAAGGGAAGTCACTTAGGATTTTGGATCAAAGTGTAGAGGAGACAAAGAGGGCGTGGAGCCAGGGGTCTGGAGACAGCCAATTGCCCTAAGAATCCCATAGACAGCAGCCCCCGAAAGCTGCCTATTCAGGCTGGCATCCAGGGCACTCAGATAATATTTCAAGAGTTTCAACCACTAAATGGCAGCTCGAAAGGAGACTCATGCCAGCTTCATTTCTTAATGAAATAAGAAAAAGAAGATCATCATGGCATAGTAAAATGAGCCAGGAAGCGTCCAGCATCTAAATCTTACATCTCAGCGCCAAGTGCCATTCAGAAGAAAACCATCTTCCTCTGTGCTCAGTCCTAAATCGGCCACTATGTCATTTCCACCTGCTCACAGGAAGCACTCCCACCCTGTACCTCCCTGCAGCTTTCCAGACTTCCCAGGTTTAAGGCCAACGTGTACGTCCTCCAGGAGGGCCTCCCTGATTAACCGGAACACCTGGCTCCCACAGGCGCTGTAGGGCCTATTTATTTATTTGGGTTACATTTGGGTGGATTCGTTTGTCAAGGTGGGGATGCCGGCTCCGACACCAGATTTCCCAGGGTCAAGTCCAGGCTCTACCACTTACTAGGTACTGATTGATACTCTGTAAGACGGTTCCTAAAAATAAGTGCTCGCTAAATGTTACCCGCCATTATGATGACCAATAACCAAAGTAGAATCTATGTTTGCAAACAAATCTTTTGTTGATTTCAAGAAACAGTCCATCATTTTAAGAACGTGGGATGTAAGTGTGCAGGAGGTGCACGTGCCCCTGCTGATTGATCCATGCCTGCAGAGGCACCGTCTGCACCACGTTTTACTCACCCATGCATGCACGATTACCCAGCATTACCATGTGTAGGAACCTTTCTTTGAACTTACCCCAGCATGCCCCTCCGCAACCCCGTGTTTGGGGAAGTGCCTCCCACAGAGCTCTGTCTGCACCTACACCTTCAGGACCTCACGTGCGTGTTCGTTCATGGATTTGCTCATCCCCTCAGCAGACACTTTGGAGGGCTTAGCATCCAGGTACTGTTCTAGGTTCCTGAAATACTTCCTTGGAAACAGGAGACAGGAAAAGACAAAACTCCCTGCTCAGGAGCTTGTGGGTTGGAGAGGGAGACAGACTGTGCACGCCACCCTCACACGTAAGTTAGAGGCAGTGAGGGGTGGGGGGAGGAGGAGGCTGGGGAGCAGGAGGAAGGGAGGACACCTAGCAACCCAGCAGGACCCTGGGGGCCTTCCCAGGACAGGCCTTTCCCACACCCGCTGCTGCAGCCCCTCTCTGAAGGGCCAGACCGTAGTATCTCATGCCTATTTCCTGAGTGTTTCAGATGCTAAAACCACCACCAAAGGGAAGAAATTAACTACTTGATGATTCGAGAGTGCGTGACCCCCAGACTTTCTGGCACCTCGAGGTTGATGGTGTTGACCACCTTGTCCCTCATCATCAGCCAATCAAAGGATTGTGCACGAGCTGATCATGAACCCTGCAACGCCCCACCTCACCTGGACTTTAAATTGCTTTGCTGAAGCCCTTTGAGGAGTTTGGGGTTTTCTCGGGCATGAGTCACCCCGTCCTCCTTGCTTGGCCCTGCAATACACCTTTCTCTGCTCCGAACGCCAACATTCTGGTTGGTCTGGCCTCATGGTGCAGCGGGTACATGAAATTGCCTCCCGTAAAAACAGCAGTAAGTGGAGGTCGGGCGGGGCTCCTGGGGAAGAAACACGTGAGCAAAGTCCCGAAGGGGTGAGCGCTCGCCGCCACATGCGGCTTCCCCTCGCCTGCCACTCTCACTAGGCTGTGAGCCCTCGGGGCACCAACAGTGGCCTCTCTCCATGTCACCAGCACCGAGTGCAGGGCCCACGGGCTCAGCAAACAGGATGTGTTAAGGATGAACGCCTTGTTTAGGGGTTGACACTGTTTATGTCACACATGGAGACAGACACCTACAGCGCCCAGCGCTGCTCCAAGGCTCCTCCACGAAAGCACCGACTCTCCCTCCTGCCCCTCCCCCACTGCCTGCCTCCCGCGTGGTCCATGGTTTTGCTGGTCACATCTACCAGGATGTGCAGCACATTCGTGAGTTCAGCTGGCTACCGAAGTCCTTCCTGCTCAGCTCTGTGCTAAAAAATACACTGTTTCTTGAACCGGAGTAGCATCAATGTTAGTCACCAGTATGTCAAACATAGACTAATAGTAATTGTGGCCTCAAGTGGAGGCACATAAGAGAAAGTGCCATTCGTCAAGGAGCCCCAGGCAAGTGCCGGGCATGGCCGGTGTCACACCCTCCCACCCCTGCTGTCATGGGAAAGAACATATCTGACTCCATATCAGATCTGTGTCTTTGGCTCCAACCCTGTGCTCTGGTTCCTGTGCTGAGTCCTGCTGGTTCTGCACCTTTTGTAAAAGGATGTTGCCTACAGCCTGAAACAGACAGGACAGCCCATTCTCAAGGCTCTGACCTTTAAGGGTATAACACTTTCTGATTCATATAAAGGTAAAAAGTTGCAGAACAGAGAATAACATTTATTTTGTTGGAGGTTTACAGAGACGCCATGATCTGACCTATGTGGACAGTTGCAAGAACAAAGGATTCCGACACCAGGAAGTTTGCAACAACCAACCACATCTTTTCTCCTTTTAGTATAAAAGGAGCCTGAATTCTGACTTGGGGAAGATGGTTCTCCAGGACATGAGTCCCCCATCTTCTCGGTCTGCAGGCTTTCCCAATAAAGTCATCACTCCTTGCCCCAACACCTCATCTCCTGATTTACTGGCTTGTGGTGTGGCGAGCAGAACAAGCTTGGACTGGGTAACACCACTATTGTGCCCCCTTCCATTGCATCTTTGACTTGCCATCCTTGTAGTTTTCTGACTTTCCCTGCCACGTGCCTCACATCACGTGTCTCCACAGTTCCAGACACACCAATACCCACCCAGTGCTGACTTACCAATGAGCCAGCTAGAAAAATACACACTTTGAGGGCTAACCCTTACTAAAGTTTTATTCAAGTCCCTAAGCACTTTACAGCAGGTCTTCAGAACCAATGAGACCAGGGGAACCCTGCTCCCCCGTGGGGTCCAGGTCCCTTTCCTTTGATCACATGGCTCAGGCTGCCGGGCTCACCAAGCTAGCCAGCTTGCACACCTCACACTGTGAAGGCGGTGGAGCAGTTGCCAACATTTACTGTTTGTTGCAAGGGAAGTTAAGCGAAAAGGGGTGCCATGGTCCAGACTGACTCATTAAAAGAAGTCAAAGTCCATAATCTGTATTAAGGTGTTCAAGAGAAGCCTGTCTATTTGAGAGGCACCACTGCCATTACAAAATAACACGGAGAACTTGTGACGAAAGTGTCCTTTCTAAAGCTGCTCTGGTAACTCCAAATGGAAATGGAACACTTTCCAATCAGGTACTGAGAGTCCTGATCAGGTAAGAGTCCGCCTGCCGTGAGCTCTCCCCAAGCCTGAATGCATCACAGAGAAAAGGAGTTGATTTTCTACCATTTTCAAGAGAGGATATAAAAAGGCAACATTTACTGACCTTATGGAAGCCTTTGATGCAATTAATAGCAATTTGGCTAGAATAAAACTGTATGCAATTGACCTTACTTCATTAGTTTGAAGATTATTTTACAAATGGAGAGCAAAGTGCTGTAATTTAACAGATGAGCTGCGAGAGCTGATTAAATGAATCTTATTTCAGTTCCGACAAACCTGGACTATTTTCTAAAGATAATGCATTAATGAAAGAGGCACTGTGCTTGTTTGGTATAAGATCAGAGAAAACTGTGTGGCTTTTTAAGTTTCATTTTAGATGAATGTCTTTTTACTTGAATCTCTTGCTTCACGTATTAAGGTCAGATGTTCATTGTTCATTGTTCATTTAAAACATATCATGAGGATGGTAAAATGCAGTATTTAGAATTCTTTCATTTTAACAATGACTTTTCCATTAAATGATAGTTTTGAATGAAACTTTTGTCCAATAAGCTTTTCCTTTTTAACTCTTCAAATACAAGGTAATACTGTTTAGATGGTGAGACTCGGTGCTTCATGAAATTTGCATTGCTTATGTAGTAGCATCAAATTTCAAGAAAATTTGTTAATCATCTTCCAGTTTTGTATCCTTTATATTTTTCATTATTTTATTCTTTATTTTATGCACTCTCAGTTTTACATTAATTCAACCAAAATGACCTTTAGCGAGACGAGATACAGTACAACCGCACCTGCAGGAGCATGTGCACATCTGAACTTTAGAGGAGGTGATTTGTTTTAAAAATTGTAATTTACAAGATGATTGAAATGCCTGTGGAATTTAGTTACATTTACCTTCTTAGATTTAGCCAAAATAGTCTGACCATTGAAGAACTGGTCCAATGAGTTATCACTTTTAGAGTAACAAGAAAATACCAAAGTTCCTTCACAAATCATCAATTGGCAAGTCAACAACGGGTGCAGCATTTATTTGGTCAATATTCAGCTAAGCACTGTGAGAACAAGGCCTAAAAAAATCCAAAGTGTTCTCTTACCCCAGTGAAAAGTAAAATTACAAAACCATATAAAGCAAAACATTGTTTTAAATGAGGACCAAGAAGTGCAGGGTCAGTATATCAGTCTTAACTGTATTTCCATTTTACTAAGATAAACTTATAAGCAGTGAGTAGAATAGAAATGAAACAGAAAAAACAGAAAAGAATAAGGAAATAAAAGGATTTATATTAGCATCAACAACCCCCAAATACTTAGGGATCAATCTCATAAAAATGTGCAAGATCTCTACACAGAAAACTTTAGGATGTCATTAAGAGAAATTTCAGATCTAAATAAATGGAGAGGTATACCACATTCATGGATTGGAATATTTCATACTGTAAATACGTAAATTCTCATCAATTTCACCTTCTGGAGACAGAAAGCAATCTCAATCAAAAATCCCAGCTGCTGTGTGTGTGCCCATGCACACATGTCCATGTGTGTAATTTGACAAGCTGATTCTGAAAGTTTTATGAAAATGTACAGGGTAGAGAATAGTAAAGACGATCTTGCTATCTGAAGCACTTAAACCACCAGTTAACAAGACTTATTTAAAGGTAGAGGAATTTAAACAATGTGATTTCAATGTAAGGATAAATAAACCAGTGGAGCATAAGCCATCCAGGAATAGATCCACATGTCATCTACTTTTTAATAAAGGTGACACAGCTCTACTGTGGAGAAAGGATGATGTTTTTAAAACATCATGATGAAGTAATTCAATATCCATATGGAAATAATGAATTATGATCCCTACCTCACACCATATTCAAAAAACCCATCCTGGATCAATCATAAGACTTAAACACTGAAGATAAAATAATAAAGCTTCCAGACAGTAACAAAGGAAAACATTCCATGTCCTTGAACAGGGCAAACATTTCGTTACATGATTTTTAAAAAGGGGGAAACAAAAAGCAAAAGTGAACATATTAGGCTTCACCAAAAATTTAAAATAGCGTTCTTCAGAAGGCACTACTGTGAAAGCCACTGTGTGAGAAGGCAAGCTATGAATAGAGAGAAGATATCTATAATATGGTCTCATATCCAGAATATATAAAAAGCTTTTACAAATCAACAAGTGGGAGGGGGGAGTCAGGTAACCCAATGTAATAAAAAAAAAGACAAAAGTCTTAAATAGGCACTAGAGGAAAGCTATCCAAAATAGACAATAAGCACATGAACAGGTGCTCCAGCTCATTAGCCATCAGAGAAACGGAGATTAAAAGGGCAATGAGATCCCATTGCACACTCACCAATATGTCAAAAACAGTCACCGCCACAAACACAACCTGAGCCACTCTGAGAGTGGTGAGGAGAGAAGGTGGTCTCTACGCTGCTGATGGGAGTATAAGATAGAACGTCCACTTTGGACAGCTCTGGCAGGATTATATCCACAGCTTACAATCCTCGATTTCATTTATGCACTGAAAACACACAATGACATTGTCAGCACCGGCAAAAGCACCAAGTCGGGGAACAACACGAGTGCCCATCCACAGAAGAAGAGATGGTGCTGTGCTCATACAATGGGATGCTTTACAGAAATGCAAGAGGGGCCTTCTGCCATGCGCCAGAGGATCCTCTCGGCCATGAGTATGAGCAAATTAAATCTGACACAAAAGAACATGCGCTGCACAGTCTCGTTCATAGAAGCCTCAAAAGCAAGCAAAACACATGGATCGTGAAAGACGTCAGAATGGCGTTTGTCTTTGGGAGAAGAGGAGACACCAGTGAAATCCTGACTTAGGGATATTCCCAGAGAGGCGGCCTGCAGGGCGCACTGGACGGGGCACCTTGGGACTCGGAGGGTAAGTTCTCAAGCCGTTGCAGTGGCCCGGGATGAGGAGCGTCTGGATGGGGGCGAGGACAGCACTGCGGATTAAACATCCCAGGGCTGTGGGATTAAACGGCAAAATACACATGAAACACCTACAGCACCTGTCCCATGACATCGTCAAGAAGTGTCAGCTGTTACAATGATTATTAGACTGGGAACTGTGGAAATGAAAAGGGAAGAGCAACCAGGGAAGAGGTTTTGATGGAAAAGTGGACGTTCAGAGAGACTGGATGCGGAAGACAGCTGGGGCGCTGCCTTCAGGGTACGGAGGGGATGAAACTTCGACAGGCGGGAACTTGGTCCAGGGGAGTTGCTCCTGCTCTGTTGACCTCACTGAGCCAGGGCTGGTGAACAGAGACGCATGACGGGGACTCACTCACTGCTTCTAATGCCCTCTGCCTCCCACAGTGCTGGACGCATGCCTAAGACTTTTTTTTTTTTAATTGATGTATAGTCAGTTTACAATATGTCAATTTCTGGTAAGACTTAACAAATATACGATGAGTAAAATAACCCCCATCGTCACGGACTTTGGTGGAAATTCCCCGTGGACACCAACGGGCATAACAGAATGGGAAAGAAAACGTGGCAATGGAATTTATTTTCCAGAGAAAGTTTTTCCTTTGGAAGGGCCTTGCGACGGGACTGCATTACGTTTGTTCCATGAACCACAGGGATTTGCCTGTCATTTTCATGTAAAGCCAGCAGTCCTCCAGCTTAATTTTAATTGCAGGCTTCCTGCCCCTAAATCAGTGTGAATCAGAGATGTCTTCCGTTTGCAGGTGCACTGAATTTGCTGCAGGAGAGAATCATCTCTTATTTGACTAGAGCTCAATTCTAATAGGTTAGATGTCTGGGATGCTTTTGTCTTTTACATTAAAGACCTTGTAATCAGATCTAGGGTTCATCAAAAGGCCTGTCCACCTGCCAGAAGAAACACACAGGAAAAATCTAAAATTACTCCATCACTCAATTGTCACGGAGAATTCCTGAATCAGACTAGGAGACCTGGCTGCCACCTCCCCGATGTGGGAGCTGAACTCAGCGTGTACACAGCCTCGAAATGCCCTTCCGTTTCCCAGAGCAGCATTGCCCTGCTCCTGAAACACTGGTACACCCACTCGAATGCAGGTGTATCTTCCTTTCTACAGCAATTTAAAAAATTCAGAATAAGTCTAGTCCAAACTCTTGTTACAAGAATATAAATACCATTCACCCAGAAAGAAATTATACTGAAAGGTCCACCAAATAGACTATTAGGCAAATCCGCTCCTGTTTTCTTTAAACAGTGCTCCTCAGACTTAATGTGTCTCCAAACCTAATGTGTGGGACCCTGTGAGATGCAGATTCTGACTCACTCGGTGGGCGTGGGGGAGGGGCGGAGGCGCCCAGGCCTGAAGTTCCGAGGCCCAGCCAGGCTTGCTGGTCCTGGTCCGGGGACCAGGGCTCGGGGCACAAGTCTGAGCGCGTCTTCCGGGCCTCGTGCCGCTGACGCATGCTTGCAGTTTCTAATTTTAAAGAGAAAATTCTCAGAGACAGAAGGAGGCTGTTCAGTCCTCTGGTTCTTGAAACACAAACAAAAGCACTGCCGATAGTTAACCCCCTACATCAGACCATAAACGTCCACATTTTTAAGAACAAATGAAGGCAGCTCGCAGCAGCTGCTCCATAAATGCTTATTTTCCCTCCTCCTGCGGTCAACCCGGTCAGGCCCCCAGAGCAGCCCTGCGGGATCCGGGGGCGGGGGGGAGGGGTGCGGGAAGCAGGTGGTCGGCAGGTGCGCATGCGCTGAGGCATCACCACCGGCCTCGCCAGCAGGTGTGGCCCAGGCCGCCGCGGACCAGGGCACCCTGCCAGGCTCCGGGCACCCCCCTGCTCGGACAGCCGCGCTCAGCTTGAGCAAAGACGGTGCGCCCGGGGCTACAGCAGGCGCTGCAGCCCCAGTGGGTTCCAACCCCAACGCTGCCACTTCAGCACCCGTGGGGGCGAAAGCGCGCCTCCTTACTGAGCCCTCCCAGCCTTGTGGCGGCCGCAATAACGTGGTAGCCTCACAGGCCGGCTGAGCACGGACGGCACAGGCCCAGGGCTCGTCTGCCCGCACACTGCCACTGTCCTGGGTGCGAGCGGGCGGGCACCGGCCCTCCGGTGCGGGACGGGACTGGCCTGGACAGGGTGGGGCAGGCTGATTACGATCAATTCTGTTATTAATATTATTATATAAATTATATGGATAAATATATCATTTATATTGTATTGTTTGTAATTAATATAATTAATAAATATAATATGATTACATTAATGAATGTATAATTTATATAATACAATGTATTAATAAATATATAATTATATACTACAATACAGTAATATATGAATTATTATATAAGAATGTATTGCATAATATTATATAAATTATATTGATATTAATAATTGTTACAAATTATAAAGAGCCTCTGTTTTCCTGCTATTGGCAGGGATCTGTGGATGAAAATTCACCCCCAGGTGCTAATAAACAGGGTGCTTCTCCAAGGCTCTGAACTGGAGGCCAGGCGCCCCCGAGAAGAGGGGTCTGCCAGTGAGCCCCAATTCTTCTTGAAAAGACTTGCTAATAACTTCAGTAGCCCCTTCTAAAGGCAGGGCCGGCCCCTGGAGCAGACTTCCCCAGGGAGGGTCTGGGGTGGAAGAAGGCATGGAGATGCAGGTCCAGGAAGAAGGTATAAGGTCCAAGCCTGCTCTCTGCCGGACTGCGCCTGCTCAGGCCTGGCCCCTTGGACGGCAGAGCAGGGACCCCCGCAACTCTGACTTACTTGGGGAAGCCTGCTCCACACTCTCTACGGGAAGTCCCGGGCTGGGGGTCTCATCTGTACCCTGCAGCCCTGCTGATCAGCTGTGTCACAGGGTTCGTCTGTCTGCCTCGCATTTTACCCACCATTTACCCTGCAGGTCTGCCTGTACACCTGCCAACGGCAGAGGTGATGTCCTGCTGACCCCGGCATCCTTGCAACAGCGTCTTACTCACGGCAAGTATTCAGTGCCTGCGTGGCAAGAGGAACCAGTGCAGTTCTCGCCAGCTCCCTGACTCAAAGGGCTGTGAAAAATCCATAAAGCAGCCTTCAAACATTTTGCTCTACTCTACTTCAGAATAAATGGCTGAAATTGTAATTCTGACCTTTCCTAATACACATGTTTTTTCAGCACTTGCACTGGGAGAGGAAGGAAACTCTGCAGAGGCCTCTGAAGCAGTAAAGCCACAGAAGGTACCACTTCCACGGACGGGCGCAGTGACTATCCCCAACACAGCTGCTGTCACACATGCTGGACATATTATGAGAAGTTTATCACTTCCTACAAACCGTATCTTTCACGACAGTCCTGAAGTCCTGGAGACAATCCGTAAACATGACTCCATTTTTACCACGGCACTGACAACTCACACAGCCTAGCATACAGAGCCCTACTGAGACAAGTGCATCCATGAATCAACAGTTTGTGGGTTTACCTGAAAACTGCAGCCTCTTTTTACCTGACACCAAAAAAGTTGCAAAGAATAAAAAGAAAGGAAGGAAGGAAAGAAAGAAGGAAGGAAGCTAGGAAGGAAGGAAGGAAGAAAGAAAGAAAGAGGGAAAGAAAGAAGGAAAGGAAAAAGAGGACACTAATGAACTCATCTACAAAACAGAAACAGACTCACAGACACAGTAAACAATCTTATGGTTACCGGGTGAAAGGGGATGGGAAGGGAAAAATTTGGGAGTTTGAGATTTGAAAATGTTAACCACTATATATAAAAATAGACAAAAAACAAACATCTTCTGTACAGCACAGGGAACTATGTTCAATATCTTGTAATAACCGTGAATGAAAAAGAATATGAAATGAATATATATATGTATATGCATGGCTGAGACGTGCTGTGCATCAGAAATCAACACGCTGTAACTGACTGTATTTCAATTAAAAAAAAAGTTACACACATAGAAACCACAAGTCATCTCCTCCCCTGTGGCCTGGGTTTCACAGCAGGTTTCCAGGTACTTCCACCGACTTCTAGCCCCTCGGTTCTCCCATCCCTTGCTGACTTAGAGGATGGGATCCACGAGGCAGCTCCCCTTGTACTGAATACCTGATCGAAACCACTAACACTCTCACCACCGTCCCTAACATCCACTGGACAATGACATTTTCCTAAAACCCTGAAACGATCTGGCAGAGACCAGGTAACCTGTGTTGCCCATGGCATCGTAAGTTGCATTTGTGAACTTTAAAGCATCCCCTTTCCTCCGAGTGACCTTAGGGCCCTGCAGTCCATGGTGAAATAATCAAGACCGAGGGTTCCAGAGGGTGACTGTGTCAACTGCCAGAGAGCAGAGGGAGACAACGGAGCAGCGGGCAGAGGGCGTGCCTCCAGGAGCCGCCATCGCAGTCTCCAGCGGGCCAGTCAGAGCATTTTTTTCTTTTTAAAGCTCCACTTGGCAAGTTTTAGAACCATTGTCAGAAGTAGTTATTTGGTGCACATCCAATTAAGCCAGGCGATTCTCAAAGGAGAAGGCCGAGCGTAACGAACGCAGGCGACGGTGGCGCCGAGGTCCTCGGGAATGGAGCCTCTTTCATCTTCCAGGGGCCCGGAGTCAGAAGTGACTTCTCATTTTCTTTGGGTTTGTTTCAGTGATGCTGCCCTTTCCCCAACCGGCTGGCTCACCACTCAGAGTCCACGGTAATCGTAGAGGATGTTCAGCGAGGACAAAAACAGCATTAGCAACCGGAGGCCTGGGAAGCAGAGTTTTCCGATTTAATTAAGACTTTCATTTCTTTAGGGCTTTTGATTAAAACCCGCAATGCTTTTTTAGAATAACCTTTTGGCACAGTGACTTATATGCCTATAACTGAACTATTGGTAGATCTGCCCTTCAAATAAGGAAAACCTCTCTGGCTCATGAAGAGCATTGCATGGCTTACTGATTGCTTTCAAAAATTACTGCCAACTCCTTTCACTTCCAGCAGCTCACAGAGGACGACGGTCTCATGACACCGCCTTCGGTGGTTACTTATGCCTCCTGTTTGAAGTGCACCTGGCGGGGGAACTCGGCGGCATCGGAACACACGGGTGAGAACTGAGACACACCTTCTCTGTCTCTGGCTGTACTTACCGCACGGTTCCTCAAACCCCAAAAAGGCGACACCCCCAAATACATGCCTAACAATGAGCACCTGATTCTGAGGGTCCCAAAGGCATCTCAGAGGCTGAGGGAGCCCGTCTACTGCAGCGGCTGCGCCGTATGCAGCCATCTCCACCCTGGACCAGGATTTATTGGCTGGGGTGGCTCCCCCACGAGTTGGCCGTCCTCCGGCTGACAACTGAAGGACAAGCCGTTGAGAACAGAAAGAAACGACTTCGTCATCAACACCCTATTCTCCTGCTAACAGGCGCTCCCCTGTTAGGCTCATAGTCTACGAACACCTGTTACCATTGTCAGTAAAACACCCATTCTTCCTATGTTGTTCTCGGTTTGGCAACATTTGAATGGGACAAAATACAAATGGTAATTTATTTCTAGCAATGTTCCTGTGGAAGAGGAGCTGGGCATATTTATATGTATACAGACTAAACACCAAAACACTAATTAAGTAAATTTAGCTTTCTCTTTAATCAGACTTCCAGGTAATTAGCTGTCAGCCAAGATAAATTACAGTTTATTCCATTTTTCTATCATGCTTTGGTCAAATAAAGATTATGCATTTAATGGCCAGATTTAGTTGCTAATTTTTCATGCAAATGAAAGGATTTGCAAATATTATCACTGGAATCTTTTAATGTTCCGAAAACTAATTTCTGCCTAAAACTTCACTCTTTAAACAAACAGTTTTATCCAAGGCTAGAATTATCTTTCAGATCTTTTTCATTTAATACACAACCATGCAGATTTTGAAAACCCCAGATCAAGAGTTTACAGTCTCCGTGAATGTGTCCTCAACCCAAGTTAAGTCTGGAAGGATAATGTTAACCTCACAGAGTAAGGCTTCTGTTTGCTATAACTTGAACTGGAGCAATCATTCAAATCCACTGGGTTTGGTCAAAGGCAACAAATTGACCAAAGGTCATGCTGCAAGTGTTCCTGAGTGTATAAATGATGCGCATTGCGCTTTAAGTGGCTTTGCTTAAGTGAAGGGTGCTTCTTGCTTTATCTCTTTTGTATCAATCTCAAGAGAAGAGCTCCAGGGAAGGGGAAGGAGTGGAAAACATCTTACTGCAGGTGAAAGTTCACTGACATGCCTGGATTTTCAGTTACTGGAAACTCCAGAGGCAACACGGAACACGCCGCTGCTTTAATGTAGTCCCAAGATATGCGCTGTTTTGCATTTTAAAAAATGACCACGAGGCACAGTGGTGCATTCCAGGCCTTAACAGTGACTTTCTGTAAACCTGAGCGTGAACTCAATGCTCCAGGTGACGTGATTCATGACAAAGCACCTCAGCTCTGATGCCACTCGGGGTCCCGCGGGACACGGGGGGGGGGGTTCCAGTTAGAAATGAGTGAGCAGAACACACGCAGAGTGGCTTTGAGATGCTAGAAAAGTCCTTAGTTTGGTCTCCACTCAGTGTATGTAGGTGCCGAGTGGTCCCTCCTTCATCCTGGGCATCTGAGCCCCTGTCTGGGAAGGAGGTAGGCTCTACATGCAAACAGTTCCACCATTAGGAAACTCACAGCGGCTGTTAAGTAGGAAATGACTGGAATCCTGATTCTCGAGCGCAGCGCACTTTCCGACGCGCAGGAAAGCCGGTGGGGGGCGGGGGGGTGCTTTCAGCTGAGAAGGTCCGCCTGGCGGCAGACAGCGGAAAGGGGTCCTGCCCGCTCCTGGTCAGAGTACTTCTATCACCATCAAAGAGTACGACTGTTTCAACTTAAAGAAGTTTCTCATGACGTTGAGAAGGTACTTTGCGTACAAAGAAATGACGTACAGAGGGGCAGGGGGTAGGACTTATTCTGGCGACCAGAGGACCAGAGCGTCCTCCTCCTTCAGCAGTCAGAAACAGCATGAAAATGGACTCACCACATAGCCAGCAGCCCCGCTCCTGGCCATATATGCAGAGGGAACTCTAATTTGAAAAGATACATGCACCCCGATGTTCACAGCAGAACTACATACGATAGCCAAGACATGGAAGCAATCTAAGTGTCCATCAGCAGACGACTGGATAAAGAAGTTGTGGTGGGTTTATACAATGGAATCCTACTCAGCCATAAAATACTACTGCAGCAACACGGATGGACCTGGAGATCATCATTCTAAGTCAGCCAGGAAGAAAAAGAAAAATACCATATGACACCACTCATATGTAGATTCAAAAAAGAAAAGGAAAGGAAAAAGAGGACACTAATGAACTCATTCTAAAGAACAGAAACAGACTTGCGGACATAGTGAACAATCTTATGGTTACTGGGGGCAAGCGGATGGGAAGGGATAAATCTGGGAGTTTGAGATTTGCAAATGTTAGCCACTGTATATAAAAATAGATAAACAAGTTTCTTCTGTACAGCACAGGGAACTATATTCAATATCTTGTTATAACCTTTAATGAAAAAGAATATACATATGTACATGCATGGCTGGGACATGGTGCTGTGCACCAGAAATCAACACACTGTAACTGACTGTACTTCAATTAAAAAAAGAAAAGAAAAGAAAGAAACAGCGGGAAAAGGAAGCCGGGGCAGGACACACTGAACCCCTGACTGAGGGATCACAGATGAGCTTCTGTGGATGCACACTGTGGAGTCCACACGGGGCAGAAGGGACAAGAAAACACCTCCACGGGGAAGGAGTAACAGCAAACCCGAGCAGGCTGGGGAAATGGTGACAGTTCCCAGGACATGCTGGGGGGGCCTCCCCCAGGCGCCACTGAAGTGGCGAAATCCGAAACGCACCATCGGCCCAGTGGCTCCCTTACAGGATTTCTCCCACACGTTTCTGGAGGGGCCAAGATTATTACTAAGCACTTGAACCACATTCTCTCCTTGAATCCCTACAAGAGCCCTTTGGGGTTATTACTCATCTTTTACAAAGAGGAAAAAGCGATACAGAGGTGCCAATAATCAGGCAAAGGCATGCAGACACTCGGTCCCCAAGCTGGGTGTGACCGCAGATGATTCTCTCAAGAATCCTTGACCCGTATGCCACACAGTCTAGCCGGTAGCAGCGCTCCTCTCAAAACCTTTCACTCCCAGGAGATGAACCTGAGGCATTTATGAACTCCGTGTGTTGTTGAGACAAAGCACATCAAAGGTGGACGTCAGAAAACTGACGCGGGGCCGTGGCTGGAGAAGCCTAGTTTGCAAGGGAAGGCGCCTTCGTGTAACTGGCGTTAAGGAAGAAGGGCCGATGGGGCCACGGACAGAGCAGTGTCCCTCCCGCCTGCCTGCCATCAGTCTCGTCTCCTCCCACATCATGATGCCTTCAAAGACGTTAGAAAAGTGAAGCCGGGTGACTCATTTATCAACCCTTTCCCAGCGGGGTCAGGTCCACCGGCACGGGAGACAACCTCACACGTACGTTGGTGTGACTCAGACTTGACACTGAGTGACAGAGCTGGTTGAGACTCGCATTGTCTCAAAAGCAACGCACGATCGGCTGTCAGTTTCAGGGCCGTGGACGGAAGACGCCCCTGAAGATGCCTGTGCCGGGAGATGGGCTCCGAGCCCTCGGGGAACCTGCACGCGCCGTCTGCGCTGCAAGTGCGTGGGTGGTGATGCCCTAATAGAGCCGGGACACGAGGCCTCGCGCTCAGGCAGCACTGGAGCAGGAGGCCCCTTCCTCCCGCCAGGGCATCCCGCCTGTTTCACTTGGACAACTGACATTCCCTTCACCCCGATGCAAACGTGCCTTAAGTCTCTTTCAGCAAAGCCCGCCATCCAGTGTGTCTCGGCAGCAAGGGGCGTTCTGAACACCCCAAGTACAGCCCTCCTGCGCTGCCGCTCAGCGCCCTCTGCCCCATCACCAATGAATCGCTGCTGCCCTATTACCAGCACAGTGGTCATTCCAGTGCCCAGCCTGCCTGAGACTCCAGCAATGATCGGTTGCCATTTCTGCACCAGCAGCAACACTAAAGCCTTCAACGCTTAAGAAGTGGATGGTGGCTCTGCTGTCCTCTTGGTCTCACATCGGAAGGAAAGAAGTGACTCACTCCTGTACGTCCCCTCCAGTCAAAGCGCTCAGCACGTGGCCCTCGACTGAAAGGAACAGAAGCCGTCGGGCGTCCACATCACTTCCTCTAAGAGACATCGACTGTTCTGTCAATGCCAGATCGACTGACTTGCCTCCAGGAAAACAGTCCTTAGAGTGATGAATCTTCCGGCTGTTCCTAAAGCCCTTCCTGTGTCTGTGGTGGGGGATCCACCGAGGGTCAGAGCCACCTCAGGGAAGACAAGGCCAAGTCTCAGGAGGACCTTCTGATGCTGCTTTTGCAAACCGGCTGCTCTGCCCTGAGACAGGCAGGCTGGGAGAATCCACCGACATCACGTCCTCCCTCCTAGATCCTCTGGAAGCGTGAGGACCTCAGTGCTGCCCCTCCATCTGGCCCCATCCCAGCCCCGAAGCAACCCTGGGGCCCGCCCTCCTCCTCCTAATCACAGGCTCGCGCGGGCGTGGACTCAGGGGCCTCCCTCTCCACACCTTCTCTTGATACTGTCCAGGTCCTTTGGATCTTCTGGGGTTGCTGACCAAGCTGCCTCTCAGGCTCTGCTGACCAGCCACCTGGTCCTGGTGCCGGACCCGGGCCATTCCCCACGTGAAGAACCTGCCTCCGCCCATCCCGCTGTAATGTCTTTCTTCATCATTTCTAAGGATGAACCAATTCTTAACTCTGTGTTTCTAGATGCTAACAAGAATGCAGAGGATTCAGGTTCTGATACGACTCCAACCCCAAAGGACCCAAGGCACACCCCCAATGTAGGTGAGCAGCCCCCGCCCCCCATTTCCCATGCAACAAACTCTGCTCCCAGGGACTCGAGTAAGTGCGGCTCGTTGTACCGAAATGTTTTCTGTAATTGGTTCTAAAGTCATTGCCTTTTTAATTCAAAACTGTTCTCATACATTTAGACTGTAGGAGAAGGCAACCGAGGAGCAGCCACACCTGGAAGATGGAAATGAAGGCAATTACGTGTCATCGAGGGGAAAAGTCAAACATACACGCTTCAAGACTAAACATAAGGTACAAGAAATGGAATAAGACATAGGACTTTTTGCTACTTCAAAGGGACAACACTGTTTCCAGGAAAGAACAGAGAACTCACATCAGTCGTTTCTTTCTTTCTTTCTTTTTTTTTTTTGGCAGAAGGCAAGAAGTGAATCCTGGCCCCGGGGTGAATGGCTTCTTTCTAGTCTACTTGCCTCTGGCTTTTCCCATCAGATCTTTGAAAGAGAGTGTCAGCAAGGCACTTTCAATTATGGGTTTCATTTCTAAAACCTAAAGAAATGGAAGCTCACAACGGTTCATTCCCCTGCGTCCTAGATCACTCCCTCCTCCGTCTGGACCGCAGCCACCCACAAGGTCTCTGGACAGAGCCAGAGACCATCCTCTGAACTGATGGGGGCGTCCGGCCTCCAACGAAAGCTGGGTAAAGACTCTTGAACACCTTCACTGTGTAAGCCCATCATTTAAAACCTCTATATGACAAATATGCAGATGACTATATATAGAAAACCCTAAAGGCTCCACCTTAAAACTACGAGCCCTGACAAATTCGGCAAGGTAGCTGGATACAAGACGAACAGACAGAAATCTGTTGTGTTTTGTTACACTAACAATGAAATATCAGAAGAGGAAAGTAAAAAAGCAATCCCTTTTAAAATCACATCAAAAAAAAATACTCAAGAATAAACCCAGTCAAGGAGGGGAAAGACTTACATGCAGAGAACTATAAAACACTGATTAAGGAAATTAAAGGTGATTCAAAGAAATGGAACGACATCCCATGTTCTTGGATTGGAAGAATTAATACTGTTAAAATGGCCACACCACCCAAAGCAATCTACAGATTCAGTGTGATCCCTATCAAATTACCCAGGACATTTCTCACAGAACTAGAACAAATAAACCCAAAATTTATATGGAATCACAAAAGACTCAGAATTGCCAAAGCATTACTGAAGAAAAAGAATGAAGCTGGAGGAATAACCCTCCCAGACTTCAGACAATGCTACGGAGCTACAGTCATCAAAACAGTGAGGTATTGGCACAAAAACAGACATGATTCAATGGAACAGAATAGAGAGCCTTACAGTCAATTATTCTTCGACAGAGGAGGCAAGAATATACAGCGGAGAAAAGACAGTCTCTTCAGCGTGTGGTGTTGGGAAGGCTGCCAGGTGCATGTAAATCAGTGAGGCTGCAACACTGCCTCACACCAGACACAAAAACAAACTCAAAATGGCTTAAAGACTTAAATGTATTTTATAAACATGCTTTTTGTGTGTCTTCTAAATACCAAAAGGAAGATGGAGTAATGTACTAGCATTGGACTGAATGATATTTTAGTGTCATTTATTATGAGTAATAACATTGCTTAAAACATGAGTGTCTAGGCTGACAGCCATAGATTAGTTCATCAGAGAATGAGACCGGCATGTTCATGTAAGAAGACGTTGAGAGGAGTCCAAACATCAGAAGGAGAGGAGGCCTCAAGGAAAGTGTTCTTCAAAAAGTTAGCCACGTGCCCTCAGCTACGCAGAGCAGAACCACCTCTGCAGGGGAGGTTTCGGTACCACGTCTGCCACCCCGAGCAAGAAATGTAAACTGCTTAAGCACCACTATTCTCCATGGTGAAGTGGGTGTGATCACAGTGATGAAGATGGTTGTGGGATTCACTGAGATGATGCAGGTAGAACACTTTGTGAACTAGCCGGCATCTGCTATGTGATACACCAGGACCATCAAAGGAAATATTTTTTAAACACAGTTTTAAACAAAGAGATTCCACGATCAGCAGTTTGGATCTCCAATGTTTAAAATACCAGAAAATATACTGCATTAAAGTCAGAGGGACAAATTTTTCATCACAGCCAGGAGACCTGGAGGAAGGTCGAGAGAACTGAGGACATCTCTGCAAGCTGGCTCTATGACAGCATGTCAGGAGCCAGAGAAGGAGAGAACTGAAGTGGCCAAGCAGGCATCTGCGGGCGGAGCTGGCTGGGAAGTGTTGGGGGTTCCTGATTCATTTCCTTGTTCAACTGCTCACTGCAATCGTTCACAGTATACAAATAACGTTAGTGATTACGGAGTATCAGTGCTGTCTCATCAAGGCTTTAAGGCTTTCCTTTTGCAACTCTCTATTTAAAACCGATGAATTAAAATCTATAGTACGTCCTTTTAAAAATGCCAGACGTAGCATGGGATCTCTGCATATCAATCTTTTTTTTTAATTGGGTTATAGTCATTTTACAATGTTGTGTCAGATTCCAGTGTAGAGCACTACACATTTTGAGCTCCCAGTCTATCCCTTCACACCCCCCACCCCTTGGCAGCCACAAGGTTGTGTTCTAAATTAACTCTGACGTGGTGCTTCCCAACCTCAGGCAACCACATTAAGTCGCTGACGACATTCAGGTTGGGCAGTTGGACCAGGTGCATCCAAGGAACTAAAGCACACCTCCTTTGTACACGATCGGCTACTCCATTGTCACTCACCAGATGCAAAGGTCCTAATCTACTGCGGTGAAAAATACACCCAAAGAAAGGTGTGTCTAAGCAACCATTCATTGGACTGGGACTGAGTTTTCAATGATCTATTCATATTAATTTCTTAACAAACTGTTGCTGAATTCAAATGGACTGTTATGCAGAACATGCCCACTGACTGCAAGAAGCTTCTTGGGAACTTGGGAAGTGAGGTTTTTCTAGCCTGTGGGAGCTCTGTGAGAAGCCACTCAGTAAACATCAGTCCCACGCAGAGCTGCAAAGCCCCCGCCCCACGGGACAGGCAGGCAGCCATCACCTTCCCCGCTCCGCGTTCCCACCAACCAAACCACTGTATTAAAATAAATCAGCCGGCACCCCTGCCCTACTGCCCCAGGTGCCTGCCATCTGTGTCGCCCGACCGTCCCTTCTTTCCCTGTAAATCCTGAATTCAGAGCATCTTCAGTGCGCAACGCGTGCTGCTGGACACGTGTCGAAGGAGAAGAGGCGGCAGCCTGTGTGACCGAATCGCGTTTTCCCACCCCGTGGGCAGGGGCCGCCGAGCGCCGACCCCGCCGCGCGACCAGCAGGCGCCCGTCCGCGCCCAGGCGGGGCAAGGTTAGGGCCCCGGGGTTTTAACGCCGCGCTGACGCCCGGTGACCTGGGCGGGGCGAGGCGAGCCGGCGCGGCCCTTCGCGGGGGCAGCGCAGCGGCGCTCGGGGAGGAAGCGGCAAGCCCGGGAGGCGGCGCGGCGCGCTGCTGCGGCCGGACAGGCCCGAGCGTCTGCTTTCAGATCACGTTCAGGCGCGAGGCCGGACGAAGGGCGTGAAGGAGGACGCGGTGCGGGGCGCGGCGGCTCCCGAAGGGCTCGGGCGCCGGGGGCGGGGGAGGGGGGTGAGGGCGCAGGGGCGGCCGCAGGGGCCCCGCGGGCCCCGGTCTGACGCCGAGCGGGAAGCCACGCGGCGGGGCCGGGCGCACGCGCTCCAGACGGCGTCCTCGCACGCGGCACGGCGCCGCCCTGGCCCCGCGGGGCCCCCGCCTCTTGCACTCAGCCCGGTCCCTCACGCCTTTTCTCTTCCGCCCGGAGCTGCTGTAGGGGGTTGCCACTTTCAGTGCGCTGTGTTCGTTCAGAAGTTCACTTCTCAGAAGCATGAGTCGCATGCAGGCTGTTCTGAGTCCACTTCTTCTTCCCTGGTGCTTCGCAGAGTTTTCTTTATCCCACAGAGATTCGCCTTCGTAACAAGAAGCCGCCTCTCGGACCACGGCATCCTCCGCGTGTTTGAGACAGGCCAGGGTCAGGTAACGCATCAGAGGGGCGCGGGGACGTCAGGGTTCTCAGAAACCAGCTTCTCCCGCCTGCTGGGGAGCCAGGTTTGGGGTGCTAGTTCCGTCTGAAGGAACGGCGCTTCTAGAGCCCTTTGAGAAAATCTAAGTGACCTCTAGCTTGTCATCCGCCTCTCTCTGTGACATCTTGGCAAACAATCTCATCTGCTGAAGAAGATAATTTGAGTCCAGGCTAAAAAGAAGCAAAATGCCACTTGGAAAATATCTTGCAGAAAGCAAGACAAACATGCACTTAGAAATTTGTCAATGAAGAGCCGCCCAGACTCCCCCACCGCGGCCAGCCTGACTCCTGGTCCAGAGCGAGGGGTCTGGGTTCACTGGGGCGCCATCTCAGGGGTCCCAGACGAGAGTCCCCAGACAGCAGATCCTGCCAGGGCTCCCAGAGAGCCACCTTGCCGCTGGTGCTTAACACTACACGCACCTCCTTCCTCCCCGGGCGTTGCCTCTGTCCCCACGGAAATGCTAGCGCTGCTGAAAGGGGGCTTCCTCCATCTTTTAGCTTTTGGGGGGATGGTTTCATTGGATCCCTTCCTGAGCGCAGGTTTTGATGAGCCCTGCCTGGGAAGAAATCTGGTGGGTCCTGGGTGTCTTCGTGGGTAGGAGGTACAGAGAGGGCACCCCCAGCCCCAGGCAGAGCCAGATCCCGATCTATGTCATCATAAGCCCCTGAGACTGGGCTGCTGTGTGGCCAGCACCCCAGCAACAAGTCTAGATTCCAGACGATTCTTTCTAAAAGCTCAGATTTGGGACACATGCCATCATCATTAAAGAGTTGACACTTGTTTTTCCTCTTCTTACAATACTGAAAACACCTCAATGGTTTGACATGGAAACGTCTGGGTTTACCTTATGTTTGCAAAAAGAGCAGGAATGCTTTGGGAGAGGACTGAGGAAGGATGTGCAGACCTGTGTGAGTCCAATCTGCATGAACCAGGATCCCATTGATGGGAGGCTAGAATCAGGGACTCGGCTGCACAGTCTGACATCACTGACAGCCAACTGCCCCTCCTCTGCCCCTGCGAGAGGTCGCTCAGGTTCGACTTTGAAACAAGGACAGTTGAGGAACCAGGGATCAGGAGTGATCGATCTGTTTACACCTAGGACGTTGGGAAAAGACATTTGAGGCACTCACACTTCAGTGCTGCTGCTCCTCTACCCTGGTTCCTCCGGTCCCGACTCCCCAGTTAACACCGCCGGGTGCCCGCCGGGCACTCCCCGCCTTCCGGTACCCCTTCCAGCTGCGACTTCCCTAAAGGAGGTCAGACCCGGTGGGCAGAAAGCGCCTGGCCCTCTGCAGGGTGGTCCTGCCTGCTGCCTCCGACAGCACCTGCATCTTCAGTCACCAGCCTCCCACCTCCTTTCCACCTCTCAGAATCCTCTCCGGGCTCTCTGGGGCCACAGTCCCTGACTCTCCTGTGTTTTCCAGCCCTCTGACGAACGTGGCATCCACTTCGACTCACACACAAGTTGGAATTAACTATACACTCCATCTTGAACTGTACTCCAAAGGGTGGGGTGGGCGCTGCGCTCAGCAGCCCTCGGAGATCCCTGTCACCCCCACGAGCCTGTGTTTCTGGGCAGGGGACCCCACGCTGCGCCGAGGAGCCCAGACGGCCAGCGCCCTCAGCGGCGCTCCTGCCCCGGGCGGCGGTGGGTCTGGTGCTCTCCCCACTCCCCACACTTGACGCCAAAGCTACAGGGGCAGAACCAGAAAGGCTCCCAGCCCAGCTCTGCTGCTCTGTCATCTCAAGACACTTCTCATCTGCCAGGTGCCACTCTGACTCCTACCACGGACGGGGCTGGGCCGGAGGGGACTCCGAGGCCCGACACTACTGCCGTTTTGTACCACTGGCTCCCTTACATGGACACACACGTATGAGCTCTCTGTCTAAGCCATCTGAGGGGAAAAAGTCCCACGTTATGTTTTATTACACCCCACACAGCACCTAACTAAGAGCCATCAGCACCATAAACTGCATGCATCTCATTAACAGGCTGATTGGTCCTTTTCCACAAATACTTACAAAATTGCCAATCAGAATACAAAACACAGACCGCTTTCAGGGTAGCCTGCAACCTTCAAGCTGCAGTGTGGCCGGAGTGCCTAGTCTACTGCAAGTGTCAGCATGCTGCACTTGGGTTACGGGACCTAATTCCAGCTCCGCAGCCTCCTGGATTGACTTTGGATCCTTAATCGACTACAGTAATTGTTTATCTAAGACGTGGAACATTTCCCACCGCGGGTGCTGCGTGGATTCTGAGTGTCATGGTTCACACCCTGTATCCACACACTGTTGACAGGTTAACGACACGTGCTGTGTCCCACAAACCATCTCAGTGGTCATTTATACACCCCGTAAGTGGCAAAGTATCGCTGTCTGCTGGGTGAAATGATAACCAGTCACAGTCAGGTGGGTGGCGCTGGGAGATTTTTTCCCTAAGGGACACTCTCATTTGATACGCTGAGCCGCAGTGTAGGATCTCCCCGCACTGGCGGGAGGAGCACGTGTCTTGCACCCGCCTCTGCGGGGAGACGCCGGAACAGAAGCGTCACAACCAACACCTAGAGCATCTCCCCCAGGCGGTGAGCGTGGCCGTGCTCCACAGCCCGTGCGTGGCGTCGTCCCTGGTGCCACCACTGTCCCCTCGTGCAGTTCTCACACCTCCTTTCTGCATCACAGATTCCTGCATATTTTCTATGTTTAAGTATTGAAAAAAAGATGAAATAATCATTCAACTTCAAGAATAGGATTTCCTAGCATGGGAAACCTGAAGTAACAAACACAAGTTTAAAGAAACAATTAGGGGCAGAAATAAGCTTGGAGTGAACGTAGGACCATATATAACTCTGTGATTCTGCACAATGTCCCCGCATGGTGCGAGCTATTTCTATGGGCATTTCCTGAGCAGCTACTGTGCTCCAGACATCTCAGCTCCTCCCTCAGCTGGTGAGCATCCAAGCTGGGGGCTGAATCACGGTCAGAATCTAGGTCTAGGGGCTTTCCATTATTCACTTTGATGAGAGTGCATTTCATGAGAATATATACATGAGTGTATATACATGAGAGTATATTTGATGAGACTATATTTCAAACGACAGACACAAGGTTTCCATCTGGGACCAAGGGGCCTGAATTAGTATCTCTGATGAAAACATCCATCCTCCAAAAAGCTACAGAAAGGGTAACTCCGCTATCCTCCAGACCTCAGCATAAGCTCATAAATCTCGCCTCCCCCGAATATTTCCCAAGTCAAAGGGGTGGAGAATTAGCTACGGCTTCTGTCTCCACTGGGCTCTGCTCTCCCTCGCCCCATGATACGTGAAAACAAAACATTCTTCACTTGGCCACTTAATGTACGTGGCTTCAGCCATTCCTCCTCACAGGTGCACTGGCTGGCGCTCTTCTGTGAACCCTACTGTGAGACGTGCTATGGATTACGGGCGGCCAGGCGCCCTTCACCCCGACATCACTTCTGGTCCAGCAGGAAGGGCGCAGAGCAGACAGGCGATGAGAGCAGACAGGGATGCGTGTGCGGATGCAGGAAGCCCGGGGACATTGAGAGCCAGAGCAGAGCCCGGGGCCATACGAGGAGGCAGGAATAATGCCGTCTGGATGGCCCCCCAGCAGTGTGTTCGGACACACGCTGGGCAGCTGTTTGTGGTCCAGTCTGATGGACGGTTTCTCCTACCTAGATACCGACGAAGCTTGTTCTTTTTTCCTCCGAGATGTCACCTACTTCCTCACATCTCCAGTCTCTAAGGTAAGGAAACTGTCTGCTTTGGCTTGAGGTTTGCTGAGTGACACTGGAGTTGTTCTCTTCTGTCCCCGAACTGCCACGAGCGATTCCAGTTTCATCTGAGCGAAGTTATCAACAGTAGCGCATGCCCCCCACCCAGGCTCCGATGAGATTTCCAGAACCACATCAGAGGAGCATCGAACACAGCCTCCGCCCCTCTTTCCTGCATTCACCGCCCCCCCTTTCCACTGAATTGTGAGAGAGGATGCTGTGTGCACAGCGTGTGTCAGCAAAGGGGAACTGAGCTGTTGCAAATTTGTAAGATCCTGGATCTGCAAATGCTCTATTCAAGTCTATAAACCCAGGAACAGAAGTCGTCTGCATAACATGAGGAAGGCCTCAGTGAAAAGCCTCCACCACCTGGAGAAAGAGCCCTGAGGTGGCCGCCCCCCCAATTTCAAAAGGAAGGAAAAGTCACAGGAAAACAATTAAACACTGCTTCTTTTAACACTGAGAGACAGACACTGACAAAAATGGATATATCTCTCGAGTCTTTTTCAGAGGTGCTGTGTGCATGTGTTACGTTAATTGTATTACCTACATACTAGGTGAGGCCACCCTCCCTTCTCAGATGTAAAGCAGGAGTTTGCCACCTGGCCCAGCTCCGCAGGAAGTCTGACACGCTTACAGCCAAATTCCCAGTTTTTCGGGGCCCCTTCAGGCTCAGTGCCCATGTCCCCACAACTCATTGAGCATGGATGGTCACTTCCTTCAAACATGAGGCAGAATGCTGCTCTCTCCTTGACGCCCCCGAAATTTCTCAACAAGGTTAATGGGGAGAGAGCACGTCACCGAAGGCTGAGTCCTTAGAAAAGTTTATCCTGAAGACACAAACTTAAAATTCAACGTCAGTCGGCCTCCACTTAAAAGTAATTTGAAAAGATACACGCGCCTCAGTGTTCACAGCAGCACTATTAACAACAGCCAAGACATGGAAACAACCCAAATATCCATTGACAGATGACTGGATAAAGAAGCTGTGGTATATTTATTTATACAATGGAATACTACTCAGCCATAAAAAAGAATGAAATAATGCCATTTGCAGGAACATGGATGGACCTAGAGATTATCATAGTAAGTGAAGTAAGCCAGAAAGAGAAAAACAAATATCATATATCACTTACATGTGGAATCTAAAAAAATGATACATACGAACTTATATACAAAACAGAAAGAGACTGATAGATGTAGAAAACAAACTATAGTTACCAAAGGGGAAAGTGGGCAGGGGGAGGGATAAATCAGGAGTTCGGGACTAGCAGATACTAACTGCTATAAATAAAGTAAACAACAAGGTCCTACTGTAGAGCACAGGGAACTATACCCAGTGTCTTGTAATACTCTATAATGAAAAAGAAAATAAAAAAGAATACATATGTGTGTGTGTGTGTGTAACTGAATCACTTTGCTCTATACCGGACGCTAACATGACACTGTGTATCAACCACAATAAAAAAGCAACGTCCTTGGCTGTCTGCTCAGCAGAGCTTTCCCTGGCCTGTCTTTCCTGCTCCTCATCTTCATTCTCTGGCCCCTCATGCACTCAGCATCTAGTCACTGCCCCTCTCATCTTTGGACCCCTCCTTTTGGAGGCTCCAAGAAACTCAACTCTCTTCACCTTATTGTCAAAAGAAATGTAGCTCCCGAAACTCCTCGGCTCGCAGCCCACCTTGCGTTTCCACGCTTTGGGGCTTACCCTTAACCAGCACAGGGGCACCAGCTCAGCAGCCCCCACCCCACAGAAAAAGTGAGAACCAGGAAGAATGAAGCCACTGTATTTCCTTCTCTGCTCCACTCTACAAACCTAACCCCAGCAGACGTCGGAACAAGAGTTTAATTTCTAATATTATTTTCAGCCCATGACCTACCCACACGTGCACACACAATTTGCACAAAGCTGTCTACACTTGGGCTGTAATATTTCCTAAATATAGAAGCAGCATTTCCATATTTCCCTAAGTACTTTTTTGGACATAATTTTTCACGGCTGCACATGATTAGCTTAATCGTGTCTAATTCTTAAACATAAATGTAACGTCCACCAGGGATGTTCACGTTTCTCAAACACAGGTAGAACGCTGCCCTTTCTATAGGGTCCTTGTACATATAAATGATGCTGTGATGAACACGCTTGCTTGTGTCTAAAATTTGGCACACGTGTGATTATTCCCAAAGCTTAGATGACTAGAAATGGAATTGCTGGTCAGTGGAATCTTAACGTTAGCATGGTGGATGAGAAGTCCACGGTGCACAGCGAGGTTCTGGATCGACTTCAGTGGACTTTTTTTGGCAGATACAGAGTCCCCCAGCAAGGCCCACCATCACCATTATGGAAGAACAGCTATGAGGAAGATTTAGAGAAGGCTCCCCAGTTTTGTAATATTTTACTCCAGGCTTACGAAGATGGGCTGAAAAGCATTTGTTAGCCAGTAAGCAATTTCAGCAATTTAAATTATAGAGTCCCTGAAAATAAAGCTTGAATCAAAGCCTTTATCAAAGACCAAACAACCATCAAACATTTCTGTGACTTCCAGTTTAGAGGCGGAAAGAGCGCGGGAGAGAGTGAAGACGCCATCTCTGCTGCTCTTGTTAAACAACCTGGCATCTGCACCTGAATGCGGGGTTATCTTGATAATACTCTGGATTATCTGTAGATCTTCCACTCGGCCTGACTGCAGGGCTGCCTCTAAGGAGGTGCCTGCGTCATGGGTCCCTCACTGGGGGGCGTCACCTTCCTCACGCCTGTGACGAGGGAACCTGCTCTCAGCTCTGACAGGTCCTGCTTCTCAGACTTCCCAATCATGCCCCCATCTCATCTGCCACCTGCCCAAAGAGAAGTCTGGTGTCTGCCTTGGCTCCCGGGATAGTCTTCAAGCCCCCGGGATGTCCCGCCTGGTAAGAACATCGCTGTTTATCTGGCGATGCTGGGCTGCCAGACTGTCTACGTTAACAACGCCATCGAGGGTGGGCCTTCAGGTCACGTGGTATCAGTTTGCCCTCTGGAGGGTCCAGAGACCAAGGTCGGCAGGCAGGTGGTCAACCAGGTCTACACGACCACGCCCGATAAAAACTCTGACACCGAGGCTCCGGCGAGCTTCCCCGGCTGGCAACACTCTCTCCGTGTTTGTTGCCGGGAGCAGCTGGCACTGCCCACCACCTCACTGGGACGAGGCAGCTGGCAGCCCCACGCCAAGAACCCTCCTGGACTCTGTCCATGTGTCTCTTTCTTGGCCGATTTGACTCTATGTCGTCTCGCTGTAATACACCACAGCCGTGGGTGTAAGGCTTTCTGAGACCTGTGAGTCCTTCTACTGAATTATGGAGCCCGAGGGGAGCCCTGAGCCCGCAGGTGATGCAGCAGGGAGGGTGGCCCTGGGGACTTCCAGAAGTGGCAGCGTCTGGTACGAGGTGTGCTCGTCCCTGCATCACAATGACCGGAACAGTGTCAGCTATTCTGGGCGCTGACATCACATTTCCTCTCACCTTTGCACCCACTTCTTCCCTCCCAAACTTTCCGTCCTAGAGGGCACAGTGTGAGGGACACACCCCGCAAGAGGAATCAGGGTACCAAGGCTCGGGAAGAGCTGGCCCTCATAAGAGAGTCTTTGAGAAGGGTTTTCTCCTCCTCCATCCCCCTTTTTAAAATAAGGAACAAAACACAAACTACACAAATTCGGTCAGTGCATCTGTACAACTCTCTCTGAAGGGGATGTGTGGATACTACGCCTGGGACCAGAACAGCATGAAGGAACACTAACACGACGGCAAGCCGATGCCGCGCCGCCCGCTGCAGTCAGCTTGCACCTACCTTAGTAAGTTACAGAAGTGATCTGGGGATGTATCATGGGTGCAATCTACTAAAATCTCATTTCTAACTACAAAGAATGGTGTTAAGGAATTTGAATTCTTACTTCCTCCTCCATTCTATAAGTTTATCCACAAGATTAAACATTTTTAAAAAAAACTTGATAGACATCATTATAAAATATATTCTAAATCTAATGACAGACCTCACTAACTAAAATTATATGAAGTCACATGTTGATTGGGTGGCCAAATATCAAACTGAATGTTGTTTTGGACCCATAATTCTTGAGTATCATGAGGAAGTTTGTTTTTTTCTGATTGCAATGTTCACAATGATTTAAAGCACTCTTCATATCCATGGTGAATCTTATAATAAAGGAAAACTATGAGCTTCACCAGTATTTATGCGCTATAGGGATCAACCAACCTTCCCCCACTTGGGGCATCCAACACCATGAGCTGTCAGAGAGAAGTTGATGTTTAACCCATGTCAGTGTGGCACGGGAGCTCAGCCTGGGCACTGTCCACAAAGCATTACTCTGTAAGACTGGCGGAGCTAAGCCCTAGAAATACGTAGGAGCACCTGCCACAGTGCTGCAGACAAGGATGTTCTGGAGGTTTTCAAACTGGGAATGTTTTCCAGGAATGATAGAAAATAAGTGTGTTTGTCTTTCACACTAAAGACTGCCTAGAAGTCAAACATCAAAGTCTCAATTAAAAAAAAAACCTGAGAAATATGTATATTTCCTTACAGAGTCCAGCATGTCATCTCTCTTCCAAACTGGGTTATACAGAATTAGAGTTTCCCCAAAGACACTAGAAAATAAGGAAAAACAAATATGCTGGAAGCAGAACTATTAAAACAGCCAAAAGCGAATGTTTGTGATTGTTACGCGAAGGCATAAAGCTCTCTGCTCTAAGGAGACAGCGGGTGGGGTAACAGCGTCCGTCATGAGCTTCGTGATGGCGGCATTTCCTCCTGCAGAAACAGAGCAGCTGTTCCTGGGATGCACGGCTAGCCTCCAGCCGCTCCAGCAGCTCTCCAGCCCCCCAGACCCAGACAAGCATCTCACCTCCAAGGCCAGAGTTTTCCACTATTTCCAATGACGGTGCGGCCACTGTGCCGACAGGGACATCAGGAAGGCAACTTCAGTGCGAAAGGGCCAAATGCATCCTCAAAAATGCATTTGAGATAAACGAATTATTTATAGAACTTGATCACGGAAGGCTTCATTTTGCTTCCCTTTGGGGAAAACCTCAGAATCGCAAAATGTGTGCACACTCTCAAAACCTGGATCTGTGTCATTCTAAGTGAAGTAAGCCAGAAAGAGAAAGAAAAATTCCATATGATGTCACTCATATGCGGAATCTAAATAAAAATAAATAAAAAAAGAAGAAAGAGGACACTAATGAACTCGTCTACAAAACAGAAACAGACTCAGACACAGTAAATGATTTTATGGTTACCAGGGGAAATGGGGTGAGAAGGGATAAATCTGGGAGTTTAAGATTTGAAAATGTTAACCGCTATATATAAAAATAGATAAAGAACAAATTTCTTCTGTATAGCAGGGAACTATGTTCAATATCTTGTAATAACCTATAATGGGAAAGAATATGAAAACGAATGTATGTGTGTATATGCATGACGGGGACACTGTGCTGTGCACCAGAAACTGACACATTGTGACTGACTGCACTTCAACTAAAAAAACACCTGGATCTTATTTCTCAGATTCCATGGGTCCTAGAGCTTCAGACTCGAAGGGGCTCCCATCTAGATTCAATCTCTTCACAGTGGACACACACACAGAGACCCAAAGGCTTAGCCACGGGCCAGAAGCAGGCTCAGCACAGGCGAGTTTGTCAGAAACACAGCATCTCAGGACCTGTGTCAAACCCACTGAATCATAATCTGCATTTAGACAAACTCTCCAGGTGATCTGCTTGCCGTGAAAGCTTGAAGCACACTGGGTTAAGACGTAGTGGAGGGCACAGTTTGGATCCCTGCACTGGGCACTTTCTGTGCTCCTTGGCCACAGACTCCATCACACACAAACAGGTGAAACTCAGAAAGGTATGATATGTTTAGCCCACTCCCAAATAAACACGTGTTAAGTGTGAGCGCAGATGCACACGCCGTAATAAAAACAAAACCCCGGACTTTCCAGGCACATGTGTAGTAACTCTATTTGGGGAAATTCAGAGTGTGCCTTTATGGACCCTGAGAAAGGAACCCTGTTCTCAGGAGGCTATTCGTTTCACACGAGATCTCTATATTTCACCCGCACCTGCTGAGTTAAGGGTCCATCGCGTGGGACACTCTGCCCACCTGGCGGGATACAGGTACGGAGCGCTCTGGGTGTGCCGCCGATGGGGCGAGCCCACGAGAATGGCAGACGAGTGGGTCCTCTCCCCCACAGACATCTTCCAAAGCTGGGTCCTCCCCAGCCCACAGCAACGCCCTCCTGTTCCATTTGTTGTAAAACTGGCTTCCCTGCAGGTGAGCGAGACCCTCGTGGATGAAGAGAGAATTCAAGGGCCTTGAAATCAAAAGCCTGAGAGGTTCATTTACAAAAGTGAGTCCTTTCTTCTCGTGGAGGCTCTGTGGGCCCACCAGTCAGCCGTCCGCCTGCACTGCAGCTCAAGTGAGACTGCTCAGGGATTGGCAGAGGCCTTTTGTACCTTGCCTGCAGGTAAGTCATGGAAAAAAATAAATCTTCTATGCATCTCAGAAAAAAAGCCACGCAGGCAGCCCCCGCACACTGAGTACAGCCACTGAGGTGATGACAGATGAACGCTTCCCCAAGTCACCCCCCCAGCTGCCAGTTCCAAAGGCCACCCGCTCGTCACACTAAGCTGCAGAGAAAGCATTTGTCTGTGGGATCCAGTACCTGAAACGGGAGGAAAAACGCAGCTACAAGACATGCATTCAAAGCATGAAACTGTTATGTTCGCTGGAAGAGGTCAGCCAGCACCAACGATGGGGCCAGAGCGTGCACCTCTCGGGCGTCTCCGGGGTCCTCCGGGAACACCGACCAGCGTCAGAGACGACACAGGGGGTTTCTGTGGTCTCGAGGGGAGACCGTCGCAGGAGCCTGTGGACGAGGAGCCACTTACAGCCAGTTACCCTGAAGCTAATCATTGCTGCAAAGTGGGACGGAGTCACCAAACCGCTGCATCCCCGGCTCCGACTCGGGCTTGGAGTGGGAGCTCCTCGCTTCCGGAAGAGGAGTCTCAGGGCCAGGTGGCAGACTGATCTGTCTGTGGTCACGGGGCTAAACCGTGCAGAACACTGCAGGCTGCCTTCTCACTGAGCCACCTGCTGCTGCACCTCTGCGTTTATATGTTGAGAAGGAATCTGCAACAATGGGGAAGGCACGCACAATTCAGAGGGGCGTGAGAGGACAGGCGCCCAGAACTCTCAGCTTCGCTCCGGGTGCCTCTGCTCCTCATGCCACTGTGAGTTTGGACACATTTCCCCACTGTGGACACTTCCTTCCTCTCTCATTCATGTCGGATGGACGGAACAGACAGACCCAGGTTATCCATCCAGATTCGAATATCCATTCCTTGTCGAAGCAGCCCTAGTGCTCCCCACCCCAGGGAAGAGCCCTGTTCTCTCTTCTGTGCTCCCACAGGACCTCATTCCAACACGTACGGGACACCGATCTCTCTCCAGGGAAGAGCGTTCGCTTACCCCTCTGTCCCCTCCGCCGTCGCCTTGTCTAGAACTAGGATCCCAGTGTCCAGACCTGTGCTACACAATACGATAGCCCCCAGCTACAGGGTTATTTCAATTCCACATAAGTAGGACTAACTGAAATTAAAACTTCTGTTCCTCAGTCACACTAACCGCACTTCAAGGACTCAACAGCAACGTGCCCTAGTGGCCACCATACTGGACGAGGCGGACACACAACAGCTCTGTCATCACACGAAGTGCCACTGCGCCACACTGCTCTGGAAAAGACTGTCTGGTGCACAGTGAAGATGTGTTGAAATGAAGAACAAAAAAGTGCACAGCAAAGCGTTAGCGGGGGGCACCCGAGTAAATCCAGAAACAAAGCTGTGTCCTACCGTCCCTGCTTCTCTTAGAAATGCCGAAGCTTAGAGCCAGTGGCTTCAACTTCTCATTCGAAATTGTTGCTAGAAAAAGCTGTAACAGGCGTTAGAAAGACGCAAGGCCATACTCTCAGGGCTGCCCACATTTGGAAATACTTACTCTCCGAGTTTCTAAGTAACCCCGGCTGTGCTGCCACAGAAGTTAGGAAACCTCGCTGATGAGAACTAGGGAAACAGCGTAACGGACGCTCGCAGACTTGGCACCTGTGTCCGTGAGACTCCCTCCAGGGTTTCGGGTCTGGCCTTGCCCACGCTGCGTCTCCGTCACTGTGGGACCACAGGGTCCCCTTCTGCTCTCCGGAAAAGTGGGGGCTGACGTCGGGCAGGGCATGGGTGTGCTGTAAACCTGGGTCCCACCACTAATCAGCACATAACCTTGGGAGCTACATAAACCCTTTACTTCTCTGGGCTTGACTTCCTCTCATTTCAGAACAAACGCAATGATCTCCTAGGCTTCCTTCTGCTTTCAGTCTGTGGTTTCCTGGTGCTAAACGGGAAGGATCCCCAAGGCTTCCCCTGCTAGTGTAGACCATTCCAGGTGGGTCAGCAAAAAGCATTTTCAGGGCCACATTCGTATCAAATTGCTTCCTATCCCTGCTTCTCCCTTCATCCGACATCATCAGTGAAATCCATCCTCAGGCAAACACTTCAGCGACAACAGTTCGCCAAGTGAATGGGGATCCCTCCCATGCCCTTCGCTGCGGTGAGAGCTTCCCTCCACCCTGGGGGGGAGCATCATGATGACTCCAGGTCCCAGCTCTTCCTGTGCCTGTTACTGTTTTGGTCCTGCCTCTTCTCACCGCCTGTGGCCCCATCAGCTCTCACCCCCCGAAGGCTACACCCGCTCCGGCAGACCGCTCCCGGACCTTGACCACGTGAAGCCTGCGTGAGGGCAGGGGCACGTGGAGATCTGAGACCTGATCGTTGTTCCCTTTTCTTCCAGTCTCTGACAGCCGGCGCTGTGGGTCTGAGACCGTGACCTCCCTGCGCCACTGGACCTCACGAAGCCTGTTCCAGCAAGTGTGCATAATCACCACTCCCTCAGCGGAGTCCCAGGGAACAAACCCAGAAGGCTCTCCTGCTTTAAAGGCGCTCATGTCGGGCGTTACTCACCGTAATGCACATTTCCACTGAAGGCGGAACAGAAACGTAACAGCCCAGACAAATGAGATTTCTTCTGCAAATTATCACAGGTCTTACGACATCTGTGTTTTGTCTTCTCTGTCCTGGCTAACCAAGTCACGCAACCAGCACAGACAGTGGTAGTGGCGCGGCGCACTCGTAACAGAGGGGGGCAGGGCATACATTTCATACCCTGTTATTTCCTTGCTCTCTTCTATTTTCTCCACCACAGAGGGTGGAAGCTAGTGCGGGCAATGAAGCCTCTGAGCCCCAGGTTCCAGCTCCACCGTGGAAAGAGGACTTCACAACAGCTGGAACAAAGTTCTGTTAACTTTTCTTACCTTCACTTTTCTTCTAAGCAATGAAGTCAACACGACTCTTCAAATTAAAAAAATACATATATAACATATATATTTAAAAAACAGTAAAATAAACAAGTAATTTTTTAAAAATGAAATAAAATAGAAGGAGACACAAATATCAAACAGCGGTGCAGTGAAAGGCGGCCGCAAAATCAGTTTCACCAACGTCTTCCCTTCCAACCTGCTGCTGCTTCCAGATACCAATTCCTCACCGATGCCTGTGTTGACCACACGCTTATGGCCCAGACAAGGACACCACTAGGAGTAAAAGGGGGTGGTAAGCCATGACATTGGCATAAACCAGGGCTGGCCTAAGCAAACTGGGTATCTGGTCACCCTACCTATAGAGCGCTTTTTAAAAACCTATAAACTGCTTTTTATCCTCATAATGCTCATAAGTATGAATTCTTCCATTTTCTCCTGATACCCATTCCAAGTTTCTGCTCTTAATTCTCAGCTTTGCCTAGAAACCTAAACTTTTTTTCCAGAATCATCCGTCTCCATACAGACCCCAACAGTGATGTGCGGTAACCCAACCTCGAACAAAACATTAAGATCAAACCAAAGCTGTGTATTTCTTATCTCTCTAAAAATACTGTGAACTTGGAGCAGCAACTCCGTCATGACCATTCTTCTGGACCCTTAGCTGTGCCTGCCCTCCCAGGACCCCTGGATACTGTCTGCAGACCAGGGGCACCAAGCACCTCCCTGTCCTCACTCCGTCCTCGTGGGAAGTCGGACTATTTCATTTGCCATCCACCGCAGGAAGAGATATAAGAGCCATCCAGCGCTGCACAACTGGCTCTCTAGAGAAGATCATGGCGGGAAAACAAAGTGGTATTATTTCTATGCAGCAAACGCACTAATGACAGGACGAAGGTCGCAGCAGCCTGCACCCACTGCACAGCATGTCCACACTCACAGGCCGAAGTCAGCAAGACAAGAGAATGCCAGAGCTATGCCCTCTGGATAAACACGGGACACTGAGCACACAGGAGCCTCTCCAGATCTGGACCAAGTCTGTTATGACGACAAGGGAATACCAGTGCATTCACTGGTGTCAGGTAGAGTTTTCAGACCTTTTAATTCAGGTTTCTGGGTCACGGGGTCAGTTTTATCACAATTACATCTGCACCCTTGTTTGAATGAAATATACATTTTGAACTCTGACTTGTGCTCTCCAGGGATGACTTAAGAATAGGAAACAGTAGTCTCCCCTGAATTGGGGACCATCGAAGGTATGACCACAGCATGTTTCTGGACAGGGAGCAGAGCCACACAAGGGTTACACCGTCACCACGAATAGAACCCAAAGCTTAAATGCCAGAGACGTCTCTGGCCCAAAGATGACATTTTCATGAGCTGAACTGAACATAATTCAGTTTGTTTCATTCCCTGCAGTCCTTTAATTACAGATCTTTGCAGAGTTAAATGATCACTCTTTACCAAATCTCAAGCATATGAGATAGCGAGGTTTCATTTTTTCCCTTGAAACGTGGTGGTGCGGTCATCCATATCTGACAGAGACTTCACCGATGAAGCATGGGTTTAGCAGCCTTTACGTATGAAAAGTAACTTGGAATCCTTTTTTTTTTTTTTTCAATAAAAGTGTCAGGTTGAAGGTTCAATTAAAGTGACGCATGCAAGTAATTTGGCAGTTCCCGGCAACGGAGCCTCCAGACAGGTAAGATGTCCAGGTAGCAGATATTCAGGCACAATTTATATTTGTTATTTGAATCCATTAAAAACGTGCCCCTGGCCTAAACATTTAGAGATGTGTGTATGACAGAAAATTAAGCATCTCTCCTCTGATTGTTAATATTTACTGAATACCAACCATCTTGGTGCAGTTCTGAATAAATCACAAAATCCAACTCTTTAGTTTATAATGAAAACAAAGCAAACAGGACCAACTGACTCTGTTTCTGAGTCATTAGAGTAAATACCTAATTAAGAAACACTGCTCTCTCTCTTTGGGAAGGGAATTTCCATCACAGAAGAGAGGCTCCAGCTAGACTTAACGTCGATTTTAAAAGTGACCCCCAGGGCAACGTGCAGACATCAACTGTGAGCAATGAGAACGCAGTTTGTATCTGAAATAAAGCTGAACAGTGAGTCCCAGGTGCAACACTGAGCTTGGGGGCTCACGGTCATCAAGGCCAGGCATGGCTTTCTTTTTGCTGCAAAGAGGTTCCCTGGAAGATGTCATCTGCTAGATAGACCCTAAGTCCCTCCTCCATGGGATGGACGTGGACAGAGGGGGCCGGGCCGCAGCCCCGCCTCCCCCGCGCGCCAGCCGCGTGGTCTCGGGCACATCCTCTCACTGCGCTTGCATTTCCTCTTGTGGAAAATGGAGACAGCAGATGCCATCCCAGGAGCCTGGGAGGACCAGCCGCCTGTGAGAAGCTGAGTGACCCTAAAAGGTTCCCCACAACGTCACTTAGCAGCATGGTGTCCACATCTGTTAAAACTCAGAACATTCATCGAAGACACAACCTCCTGCCTGGCTGAGAAAAGGGCCTGCTGGGCCAGAAAACACTCACACGGCTGCTACGGAGTCCGGAGCCTGGGGTAACGACCATGACGCAGGGAGAGATGGGAGACAGACGGGTTCTATTCGGAAGAACCTGGAAGGGAAGGGCACACCCTGGGATACCCATGGTCAGAGGGGATGACAAAGCTGCAGCTTAGTTCTGACAGAGACAGTGAAAAGCAAAGGGAAAGGCACACAGAAGTACGCCAGCATTAAGCTGAGCCTGCACTGACGGGGCAAAAGGGGAGAAGAACTCATTGGGAAACGTAAGTTTTTCTAACTGAGGGACCGCTGATGCACAGTATCATGTTAGTTTCAGGTGTACAACATAGTCATTCAAAATTTTTAGATTATACTTCATTTAAAGTTATTATAAAATGTTGACTATATTCTCGATTCTGCACAATATATCCTTGTAGTTTATTTATTTTATACACAGTAGTTTGTACCTCTTAATCCTCTATCCCTGTCTTGCCCCCACCTTCCCTCTCCCCACTGGTCACCACTAGTTTGTTCTCTACATTTGTGACTCTGTTTATGTTTTGTTATGTTCATTCATTTATTTTTTAGATTCTACATATAAGTGGTAACATATGGTATTTATCTTTCTCTGTCTGACTTATTTCACTGAGCCTAATACCCTCCAGGTCTATCCATGTTGTTGCAAATGGCAGAATTTCATTCCTTTTTATGGCTGAGTAGTATTCCATGAAAATAGACCATTTTCTCACACCATGTACAAAAATAAACTCCAAACTGATTAAAGACCTAAATGTAAGACCAGAAATCATAAAACTCCCAGCAGAAAACACAGGCAGAACACTTTGACATAAATTGTAGCAGTATTTTTTTGGATCTGTCTCCTAAGGCAAAGGAAACAAAAGTAAAAATAAACAAATGGAAACTAATTAAACTTAAAAGCTTTTCCAAGGCAAAGGAAACCATCAACAAAATGAAAAGACAACCCACTGAATGAGAGAAAATGTTTGCAAATGATGAGACCGATATAGGGGTTAATATCTAAAATATATTAGCAGCTCCTACAAGTTAATATAAAAAAAAACCCTTATTAAAAAATCGGCAGATCTGAATAGACATTTTTTCCAAAGAAGACATACAGAGGGTCAACAGGCACAGGAAAAGATGCTCAACATCACTAATCATCAGAGAAACGCACATCAAATCCAACATGAGGTGCCACGCACACCTGTCAGAGCGGCGATCAGCAAAAAGATCACAAATAGCCAGTGTTGGCGAGGATGCGTGGAAAAGAGAGCCTTTGCACACTGTTGGCAGGGATGCAATTTAGTGCAACCACTTTGGAAAACTGTATGGAAGCTCCTCAAAAAACTAAAAATAGAACCACTGTCTGATCCAACAATTCCACTCCTGGGTGTGTATCTGAAGAAAACAAAAACACGAATGTGAAAAGACACACGTGCCCCAGTGTTCACAGCAGCATTATGCACAATAGCCAAGACATGGAAGCAACCTGAGCGCCTGTCAACGGATGACTGGGTAAAGAGGTGGTATATATTGTGTGTGTGTGTCTGTGTGTACACACGCACACAACAGTATACACACACACACACAATAGCAAACACAATTTTTATAACATATTTGAAACGTAGTTAACCAAGCAAAGAGGGATTGCAATGTCTAGCGTAGAGACAGACAGATCCCCAAGCCACCGGCTACGTAGGTGGAAGGTGCCTGTGAATGAGAAGGGACGCAGGACGTGTTGCAGCAAAGCCTGCCTTAACCAACCCCTAGGACGTTTCCAAATGGGAGAGAACATGTCCCATTTCTTTCATGGAGCCCGGCCCACTTAACCCTCCGTTCAAGGCTCTGAACTGACTGAAGAAATGACACAGTGTATTTATTCTGTCCTCCTGCCCTCACTGTCCTCTTAACTGTAAGTGGAAAATACGAGGACGTGTGTATACAGCTTCTGTGCATTTGTTATACACGGTTTGTGTGAAGTTTTAACCGGTAAGTACCTCGCTCGTACCTCTCAATAGCCTTCACCCGCAGCAAACCCATCAAACCTCCGACACAATGAAATCAAACCGGCTTTATCTGTTCCCAGCTTCACCTCGCTCAGATCACCCAAACATCACTAGCCCGCAGGTGCCAGCTAAGAGGGAAGCCCAGAACTGTCACGGAAATAACAGCAACACTAGAGACAGCGGCCTTGCCCTCCTCCCAGCGGCCTATGGCTCACAGACGACGATGCGGACGCTCACCCCTGTGAGCACGCGGGCGCAGGAGCTCGGGGACACGCGTCGCATCACTCCGGGCGCCCTCCACCCGGAGGGAGAGAGGAGCCGCCCACCTCCACGAGGGACGGCAAACGGGCCAGCAGGCCTGCGCGGCTGGGGGACCAAAGGCAGCGAGGGCTCGGCAGAAATCAGATGATGATGAAAACGGACATGTACCTTTTGTGTAGAGCTTGACAAAAGCATCCGTCACCAAGCTCGGAGCGCGCCACAGACACGGGTCAAAAGCCTGGTGGCAGCTGGACCCGCCACACGCCATCATCCAGCCGAACACTCTTTTTACCAAGCCCTCATTTCTACAGCCTTTTGTGCAAAATAGCTTCCTTCCCTTCCTTCCTTTTTAATACAAACTACGGAGTTTTAGCTTTAGGCTAACTGTGCCAGTTTAAAGAACAGTCCACAACACTCCAAGAGAGACGTTCGCAGCAGAGTCATCTTGAGAAAGGGAATCCTGGAAAGGAAACAACACCCTTTGGGTTTACTGCCATGCTCACAGCAAGCCCCACGCTTAAGCTACTTCATCAGCTTTTTCAAGATGTGTCTGGAATGGCATCTTCTTCATTATTCCTTTTCCCCAAACAGGGCTAACGGCCTCATTCTTCCCCGCAAGCAGGCTGGCTTCCACGATGAGCTACACACCAGGAGCTCTGATCACAGTGACACCATCTTGGTTTGTGTGGAATGAACGTTTCCACATGTCACCTGACTGGATTTTTGCATGGCTCTGAAACCAGGCTGCTAACGTCACAGTCGTGTGACGTTAAGGACAGGCATTTGAAGTAAGCATATTAAGCCACCGTGTGTGTGATGTTTATTGCCTATGAAAACCCCTCTCTGCACTTCCCTCCTCACAGCAGATACCCAGTGAACGCCGCCCCCGCCCTGGGCGCCCCCGGACTAGGAAGTCTCTGTTCCACCCTGTGCTGCTGTGGCTTCGTGACTCTACTTTGATTCCCCTGCCGCAGGAAACTGCTACCCTCCCTGCAGGCGGGGCCTAGGCTTCCCACGGTTTGGACTCTGCCACGTCGCCTGTCACAGCTGGAAAATGAATTATTAAGCGAGATTCTCTTCAAGACACAGAACATAACAGGTACAAAGTTTCAGAACAAATGAAAATCGCTTTCCTTCTGTTGCGGGCCCTTCTGCTTTGTAGGTGTCTTGTTAACGTGTCAGAACAGGGAGGGGGTGGGGACAGAAATAGAGATTTATCAGATCGTGCTTATTCTGCCCAAAGAAGAACTGGCAGGAGGAGGGGACCAGCTGTTCGGCTCCTCCGCACCTCAAATGCTTGTCCTTCAATTGACACACAGACGCACTGCACCCTAATGTACGGGAGCGTCTGACGTCCACGTGCTGACAGTTCTGTATCACAGTTGAGGGTGCGGGACCCCAGCACCTCTGTCCCAAGACAAGGGGACAGGTCTGCAGATGGACATGTGGCGTTAGCCAGGCCAGGCGGAGACCTTCCATGCACCTCCCTGGCTGGGGACGATGGGGAGGGGACAGCTCTCTCCTAGGGGCTGAGCCAGGAGGTGCGGTGGGGGAAACTGTCGGCAGATGAGGGGCAAGAGGGTCTACAGAAGAGCAGCTGCTGATTCCTCACCCTCTGCATCCCCGTATCATCAACCCTGGGAGCTTTCCAATAAACTTCACTTCTGCTTAAAGCAAACAAGGTCCACAGGCTGCCGTCTGCAGAGGAGGCAAGAACGATGACTAAACCCCCTGCACACGGACATCTCCCACTTGCAACCTTCAACAGTGCCTGGTGAGCAGCGATAATGAAGCAATGGAAGAACAAAACAAAACAAGACCTTCACCTGCCCAACTCCCTCTCTCAACCCCTCCTCAACTGACTGAGGCTGCGCCTTACCCCGGGGCCAGGGCTCATCTTAAGGAGGGTAGAAAGCAGGGTTCTGTGCAATCGTAACGCTGTTTTTTGGTGAAAGTTAATTCAGGCTGCAAGTTGTAAATTCTCTCAACGCAGAGAACAATGCCTAGCACACGATCAGAACTTGCTGAATTCAATGTTCTTATACTTCCTCTTGGTCCGCTGTGTCCGGAAGTGAGCCTGACACCTAGCGGACGCCCAGCAGGTGCACACGCTGGGTGAGCACTACTTCTTTTCTGCTAGTCCTCCGTAAATACTGATACAGGGAGAACATCACTTTTCCTGAAGCTTTAGAAAATGACCACATCTGCCAATGTAAGTGCGAAACGCAAACACAATGAGCCAACGTTTCTCTTCACGATATGGACCTTAGATACAGTTTGTTACTTGGGGGTGAATCCTTTCATTTTACTGTAGAATTAAAGATATTAGAGGATATGGGGCAATTTACAGAAAGCAAGTGCCGTACAGAGCTGCTGCCCAAACGCCAGACACGAGCCACAGATGGAGCTTTGGCACTTAAACGTGGCCAGTCCAAACGGACATGTGCTGTCGGTGTAAAACACACACCCAACTTCAAAGAGTTGGTATGAACAAAAAATGTAAAAGATTTTTCGTTAATAATTTTGTCTGTTGGTTTCATGTTGGAATAATAAAATGCTGGGTTAAATAAAACATACTATAAAATTAATTCCATCTATTTCTTGTAATCGTATGTGGCTACTAAATTTTTTTTAAATTGTACACATGGCTTGCACTGCCTCCTTATTAAAGCACTGGTGTTTGCCTGTTGCACGAATACACAGGAGAATTATTACTCTATTCCAGACATTACAACATACAGAGGGAAAGTAGGAGTTTTATCTTTGTCTTTGGAAATAAAAATTCCACCTGACTGAGAGCAAAAACAATTTGAGGGCAAAAAAGTGCTTTATTTTAATCCTTACCTCAAAATAGGCTTTGTCTTTTTACATGAAACAATCATCAGCTATAATTTTTGTTTTTAAAAAGGAATCAGGGAGCTTGTTGAGGGAATTCATGATGACAAGTGCTCCAGAGAGACTGCACCCGGGCGATTCTGGGCTGTTTATACTTGATTACTTTCCTCTGACACGACAGCCTCCCTGCCTGGCTGCAAGGCTTAGGAACCAAGCACAGATCAGCCCACAGCACCAACCAGCATCCATCCCAACCGAAGGGGCGGGGGCAGCGGGGGCAGCTTGGGGGTGGCAGGACTGACGTGCGTGCATATGCTCGCGTCTCCCACAGCAGTGACTGCAGCTGTCAACAGAGAAGAGACCCCACGTCTCTGAGACAGTCCACTGCACGCAAGCCTTCTCTCTTCTCTCCAACATATAAGCCCATGCGTCTGGCTAGGAAAAAGTGATAGCAGATTGTTAACTTAATCAGCCCCCAAAGAAAGGAAATAATAGCCCCTGATGAACGAGGGGCCAGAACCACATCTCTCCTCCCCCAACTTGCAGGTTATAACTTACCGTCCGTGGGTGATTTCCAGTTCTGCCGCAATCAGTCTTAACTGGGGTGCTTCCACCCACCCAACAAAAATCAGTCAAGGGATTTATTCTTCCAGTAAGTGAACAAACTTTGTCCACGGGCCTCCAGGGACGTGACCCCTAGCTTTCTGGTCTGGTGGCCAGGAGGTCTAGGGGGGCGGGGAGACATAAGGAGTCCAGGAAAGAGTGTGGTTAAAAAGTATCTAATTGATTTGCGGCTTAATAATTTTCCCCCAAATCTCTCTCATTATTCTTAAATTCACTGCACCTTTTTATAGGGTAATATAAGAAAATCAATTGACATTCCTATACATGGAAAGGGCGTGCAAAACAAGGATAAATACTGAGTCCCATATTATTAAAAACTCTTCACATGTTTCTAAATAAAACTACATAATTACAGTCTGGGAATGTTTTCAAATCCAGTTAACGGGTGATTTGTGGCTAGAAGTAAGGGCTCTCTAACAAAGGAGAATTCATACAATTTTTCTCCTAAAATTCAAGACACCGGATTAGCTCGGAAACTCCTCCAGAATTAAAAAGTATTGCTAAGTCCCGAACTTCCAATGTGTCCCTCCACCCAAAGAACATGAGAGGGGATGTATGTGTAACTGAATCACTATTCTGTGCACGAGAAATTAACACAACACTGTAAACCAGCGAGACTTCAATTTGAAAAAAAAAAAAGAATTGGAAGTTTCTTTCACGACATTAAGATCTCAGTGAAAAACACACACAAGTTTAGTATTTCCTTTCGTTGGTACTCCTTTGATGAGAACATCTTGTGCAGTCTGCAGAAAAAGCACAGGCCAGCCTTTCGTGCAGTGATCTTTATTTTCTGCAGTGTTTTTCTTAAATTCAATTACTGTCTGTTACTTTAAGTATAATTTCCTCCTCGTTCAAGCAATGACAACACAATTATACAAATCTAAAAGTTTCAACAGGGATATTTCACCACAGAAGTAAACTAATAAAAAAAATTCAAATCATATATCCACTCATTACAAGGACCGTAATTCTTCAGAAACCAAGTTCAGTCATCTTAAAACCTGGCGACACTGCAAGATTTTAGTAACTTTAAAGCAGAGTCTACTTTGCAGGTAAAATTGCACCCATGAGTTGCTATCACATTCACGTTCATGGCAGTGTCACCAGGGAACTAAGCTGGATAAGCATCCGAGCTGCAAGCACATGTCTGACAACTAATAAACCACAACTTAGCGTCAAGCACCTTAATGTAACTATTCAAGCCACACGCCCGCGTGAATTTGACAGTGTCAGAAACTGCAGACTAACTGCTTGCAATGCATCTTATTAGCTATGCAACTTCAAGCACAACAGCAGGTAAGGAAAAGTAAAGCACTTCACTCAACGCAGCAAACACACCTCACAGGATGTAAACCTCTGCATCCATTCGGCGGCTTCTCCCCTCCAGCTGGCCTGTTCCGGGGCCGCGGAGACCATGAAAACGTGGACCCAACTCTCATGACTGCATCATGTCTCCACCCCTCTACGTGGCACGTACCACAACCACACAGCAGCAATATTCACATCTGTCATCTGTCAGACACTCGGTCAGTGCGGGAACTGAGGTCGCCCAAAGGGTCCAAGCCGCCTGCGGGTGAGTGCCAGGGCTGCACTTTAAGCTCAGGCCTACAGGAATCCAAGGCTCCTTCCCCTAAGCCCCCTCCCCACAACCTCCTTGGCTCCATAAACCAAAGGTTCACAGCTTCATCGTGTCTTCTTCAGAGGTGCTGCATCCTGTCCCCGCACTGGAAATCACCCTCAACCCTGCACGGCCCCAGGGGCAACGAGGCTGGCAGGTGCGCGCCCTGCCCAGGCCTCCCGGCCTGCGGACCGTGATGCACGGGCCCTTTTCTTACTGAAGTGTGGTTGATCTACACACAGTACTGTGCTAGCCTCAGCGATTCAGTTACACACATATATTCCTTTCCATTGTAGGTTGTCACAAGGTACTGAATGCAGTTCCCTGTGCTGTACGGGAGGAGCTTGTTGTTTATCCATTTTGTATATAGCAGTTTGCAGCTGCTAATCCCGAACTCCTAATTTACCCCTCCCCTCCTTCCCTCTTTGATGACTGTGAGTTTGTTATCTGTGTCTGTGAGTCTCTTTCTGTTTTGTAAATAATTTCATTTGTGTCATTGTTTTTAGATTCCAACCATGAGTGATGTTATATGGTATGTGTCTTTCTCTGACTTACTTCACTCCAGACAGATGCCCAGGAGTAGGGTTGCTGGATCATATAGTAACTCTATTCTCAGTTTTTTAAGGAATCTCCAGTTTTCCATAACGGCTGCACCAAATTACACTCCCACCAAGCGTGTAGGAGGGTCCCCTTCTCTCCACACCCTCTGCAGCATTTACTCTTTATGGCCATTTTAATGATGGCTATTTTGACCGGTGTGAGGCGATGCCTCACTATGGCTTTAATTGCATTTCCCTTGTAATCAGCAACACTGAGCATCTCTCCACGTGCCTGCTGGCCGTCTGGATGTCTTCTTTGGAGAAACGTCTCCTCACGTCTTCCGCCCACTTTGCGATTGGTTGATCCACCTTCTTCCTTGTTTCCTGAAAGCACTTCTCCCACCTGAGTCTCAGAGCTGCAGCTCAAAGGTCCGAGTCCACTTCCCCTGCATCCGGGGGAAGGGGCGCAATTGGGATCTTACCGTCTTTTCATCACAGCAAGTCGCTTCTGTGGTTGAAAGAGGCTCGGTGCTTCTGACTCAGCAAGAAGGGCCCGCGGTGCCGCGCACAGGCCCCTCTCCAGCCGGGCCCCGTCTCTCACCAGCTGGCCTTCCTGTTTACCGACCCAGCTGGTAAATGCAGGCTGTTCACTCACTGCGCGGAGGAGCCACGGCAAGACAGGACGCCCGCGCGTGACCCGCAGCCGCGGCAGGGACGCCGCTTCTGAGGCTGAGAAATGGGTCCAGGCAGGTCAGGTGGGGTGGAATTTGGGGAAAGGAAAAGCAGTAACGAGACTCGGAGCGTCAGGGAAGGAGGGTGAGGTGTTCGTCCAGGGGACTGGGGTTTACTTTCCTCTAGGAAATGCACTTGCTGAGTGAATAAAACCACGGACCCCCGACCTGGGGCTCGCTCCCGGGAGGAGGCTGGCGGGGAGGGCGCGCGCCCTTCCTTCACCGCCTCACTCCGCACACAGGCCCACGCGGGCGCCGCGCTCGGTGCGGGAGACACGCAAGGCGCAGGCCCGTGCTGCGTGTCAGGGAAACTCCAAAAGGCTCCACGCTGAAGTCCCGAGATCCTCACGTGGAAGGAGCCTGAGTCGAGCCTGCCCCAATGGGGGACGAGCACAGGCCCGGGGTCATCCCGCTGGGCCCGGGGCAGCTCTGGGGGCGAGAAGCGACCCCTGCCCCGAGGCGTGCGGGCTGGCTCTCAGCTAGAGCTGCTGTCGAGGGACCTCGGTCCACACCCCCTAGTTTTGCCTTCTAGAGTAGCCCAGAAAATGAAAAGATCGAAATCCTACCACTTCTCCTAATATTTGACAGTTCCTCAAATGAAAGACACACTTCCTTCAACTTCCCTTTCCACTTTCCTCACCCGACATGGCTCACAGACCCTTCAGCCACCACTTCTGGGGTACCAGACCCATTTTTCCCTGACCCTCCACGCCCAGCCCCACCCCAGCCCCTCCCCTATGCAGTGAGCGCTTTGACTGCACCCAGACGGGACCGCTACTCAGTCAGTATCTGCACAAGGACTGAGCAGTGAGCATCTATCTGCCAATGATCTTCAGACCCTGCTGGTTTCTGCAAGACCCCATTAAAGGGACAGACACGCAACCTGCAGTCTACTTGCAAACCCGGGGGCTTCTGTGAGCCTCACGTGATCAAGAGACGGTCGGATTTTTCCTGGTGAGCCGCTCCACGGCTTTCATCAGACCCTCAGAAGGGGTCTGTGCAACTGGATGAAGAAGTTGTGGTACCTATATACAACGGAATACTACTCAGCCATGAAAAAAGAATGAAATAATGCCATTGGCTGTAACAGGGATGGACCTGGAGATTATCATGCTAAGTGAAGTAAGTCAGACAGAGACAAGTATCATGATATCACTTATATGTGGAATCTAAAAAATGACATGAATGAACTTATTATAAACCAGAAAGAGACTCACAGACATAGAAAACAAACTATGGTTAAAAAGAGGGAAAGGGGGAAAGGGATAAATTAGAAGTTTAGGATTTGCAGATTAATATTACTATATATAAAACAGATATACAACAAGGATTTACCATACAGCACAGGGAACTACATTCAATATTTTGTGATAACCTATAATGGAAAAGAACTGGAAAGAGAACACACATATATATATGTATACACACACATACATAACTGAATCATTACGTTGTACACCAGAAGCTAACACAACACTGTAAATCAACTATACTTCAATTAAAAAAAAATCACAGAAAAAAAGACGGATCTGAAATCCAAGGGTAGTGATCGACACTGTCGGTTCACTTTAAGCTCGTGAACTAATGAAATTTCCAAATGTTTCAACGTCCGAACGCCTGTGGGTCCAAGTCCCCGCGCGCACAGGCGTTAGGCTGGGGCTCCTCCTCTTTCACACTCATCTCCCCACACCTGTTGTGTAACTACCACCTTTGAAGCTATTTAAGGGTAAGAGGAGATGGAAATTACCCACTGCACACTTCCAGCGCAAGCAGAATTTATTCATTGTTGCTTACTTGGAAAAAATGGTGGAGAAAAACATTTATTATATCTTCATTTTTTTCTCTTGTTTCCAAAGCAACTCATTAAATAACTAATTAAATAAGAAAAGTTGCTATGAAAAACCAAATGCCTCCTGGGATGGTGCCACCAAACGAAGAAAGAGCTACAACTCCTGCACGATGTGAAGACAGAGAACAGCGGTCAACCCCTCACTGCCCCAAGCCTGTACCTTTGTCAGCTGATCTGCAGACAAGAGTTTTTCAGTGCATATATAATACTTATTTCTTTTATTTCCTGTGCCATTTCCAGTTAATGTCAGTTTTTGTGTTAATCTCTTCAGTATATAACTTTTACCACATCTCACCTGGGATTGCTTGCTTTGGAGCAAAAAAAAAAAAAGGGGGGGGGTTTGCGTCCTGAATCTGCAGTTTGTCTGCTGTGTGATTTTGGTAATTTACTTAACCTCTCTGAGCCTTACTGCCTCCTGTGTAACATTCTACTGCTGAATTAGATGTCTGGTTTGAAAGCCGTGCTCCCAGCTGCTCTGGGGCTCTGCTGGGATGTCCCTGGGTGTCCCTAAGGAAGTGCTGTCACCTCTTTCACATGTTGGGTTTGGCTTATTTAATTTGGGGAATAGGTTTCTGTTAAGAAAACAAAAGTCCAAAAATCACTGGGCAGGATGGTCTATGAAACGCCTTAAAAGTCCAACATTCTATGATTTCATAAAACAGCCACTGTTAGAATGGACACACAAGCCTCCGCCAAATGCTGAAAGCAACAAGAGCCGTTCACATGTCAACGCCATGCCAGCACACAAAGGAAGTGCTCACTCGACAGCAGTTTGAAATCTCCACGCTAGGAACAGTGTTCTGTGCTTCACAAATACAGTGTAATGGGCATTCTCTCCAGATGTGGACACAGACCAGATTGGCCCAAGGTCCCTCAGCTAGGAGCGGGGACCTGGGATCAGAAGTCAGAGGCATCCATGCCCACGCCCACGTGTGCTCTTCCAACCCCCGGGAAAAAGAGCGACTGGCGAGGTCAAGGCAGAATACCCCACCCCTTGCCCCACCCTGCCTTTGTAATGAGCAGGTCAAATTAATGGAATGCATTAAGGGAGCTCTGAGGCATTAAGGCGCTAGGATTTTTAATAATAAAACAGCGCTTACCTGCCGAAGTTCTCTTACTGGTTAATCTCATTCTCTACCTGTGTACCATGTGACCTGGTACTGGTGGAAGCCAGTGTTTATTCTGCTTTTCAAAATCATAGCCAAAAATTCCAATTGTCCTGAGTCTTAAAAATATCTCAGGCTATTTCAAGAAATAGTGCATGTACGTATCTCTACATCTATCTATCTATCTATCTATCTATCTATCTATCTATCTATCTATCTATCTATGTACACACATATTTGTGTGTGTGTGCGTGTGTGAGTGTAACCATTAAGCCCTAAAATATTTTGTTGCTTCTAAGTAAACTTGAACTTTACTGGGGACATCACAAACCCCTTTAGCTCGCAGCGCCCTTTCCAGCCCATCAGACACGCCTGGATGACAGAATCCCTCCCCCCACAAAGTGTTATCCTGATGTCCAAGTCATTCTCCCAGTTGCACACATTCCTCCCCAAACCCCCTTCTACTGAGCAGGATTCCATTCTGTGAAGTTCCGTTTTCCTCCCTTTCTTCGAGAATTGGCCTGACCCTGCTCTGCTTCCCCCTGCAACCCTTCCCACGCCACCGTGTCAGCACGCCCGGTTTCCCCAAGTCGCCTCCCAGCACAGAGCGCTCAGCCGACCCCCAGGTCTGGATGGCACAGCTGGGAAGGTCTCCCCACCTCCAGCTGCTCCACCCAGCCCTCCTCGCCGGCGATGCCTCTCCCCTGACAGTGCGCCTGCTAATCAAAGAGAAACCTTCCTCTGAGCCAGCATCTGTCCACAAAGCACAGGGGGTATTAGGTAGCTATTAAAATTTAAAAATATGTTTACTTGCCTCTCCTATCCAGGGATCCAATTTAAGATACAAAGTACGTGCTATAATTCTAAGAGTTCCCTGAGTGAACACAGTAACAACCTCAAATATTCTAACAAGAAGAATAAAAATCGCCTCTTCAAAAACAGAGAAGTAAAATTTCTCTCATTAATTTTAAAACAGACATCACCATCATTCAAGGACATCTCTGTTGTCTATTTCTACAAGAGAAACGAAATGGATGGCCATTATTCAAAAGTCCACAAACGATAAATGCTGGAAGGGGTGTGGAGAAAAGGCAGCCCTCCTGCACTGCTAGTGGGGATGTACTTTGGTGTAGCTGTTATAGAAAACAGTATGGAGATTCCTCAAAAGACTAAAAATAGACTTACCATCCAGCAATCCCACTCCTGGGGACATATCCAGAAGGAACCCTAATTCAAAAAGATACATGCACTGCAATGCTCATAGCAGCACTACTTATAATAGCCAAGACATGGAAACAACCTAAATGTGCATCGACAGATGACTGGATAAAGAAGCTGTGGTAGATTTATACAATGGAATACTACTCGGTCATAAAAAAGAATGAAATAATGCCATTTGCAGCAACATGGATGGACCTGGAGACCATCACTTTAAGTGAAGTAAGCCAGAAAGAGAAAGAAAAATGCCATATGATATCATGTATATGTGGAATCTGAAAAAAAAGAAAGACAAATGAACTTATTTACAAAACAGAAGCAGACTCACAGACATAGAAAACAAACTTATGGCTACCGAGGGGGGAAAAGGGTGGGAAGGGATAAATTGGGAATTTGATATTTGCAGATACTAACTAATATACATAAAATAGGTGAACGACAAGGTCCCACTATATAGCACAGGGAACTAAATTCAATACCTTACAGTAACTTATAGTGAAAAAGAATATGAAAATGAATATACGTATGTTCATGTATGACTGAAGCAATGTGCTGTACGCCCGGAATTGACACAACATGGTAAACTGATTGTACTGCAATAAAAATACACATATACAAAAAAAAGAAAAGAAAACAAAGGGGATAGATTTCAAATTCTTTGGTCTGATGCTCATGTCAGTCTGGGTTGAGTCTAACCTTCCAAGGACACAGACTCCCATCACTGTCAAGAGGAACCACAGGAGTAGGTCGGAAGACAGACTCTGAACTTTGAAAACATTCTGAAAGAGCCCCACCCACCATGGTTTCCCATTTCAATCAGCAGACCGTGCGGGGGCCTCGCGGTCCCGTCTCCCACCTCCACACACAGGCGTGCACGCTGACATTTTTCAGAAGCCTGTGTTCCAGATTAACAATGGAACAGCCTGAGATGATGCTCCGAGTCTCATGTGCTTTCTGATGGGAAAGCAGTTTCTAGTTCTGGCAGGAGAAACTAAATCTCTCTAACAATTGACCAGATCCTAGTAAGGGAATAACACAATAACACAAAATAACAGAAAATTCTCTTATCAAGACTTTATTATATCACTAAGGTGTTTCGTAAAGTCGCTAGCGGAGGACTGCATCCCAAATCCAAGGGCATCCCAGCCACCACTGCTAAAAATAGACAGGCAGCACTGTGGACGAGGGCCCACGGCACTGGCTCAACGCCTGTGCCGAGGCAACGCTTCCTAGGAGGGGACTGCTGCAAGCTTCAATTCCATCACCACTAAATCCTCCTGGGACTGGAAGCTGAACACAGAACAGCAGCTGCTCTCTGGTCCTCGCCAGACGCAGGACCTGCTCCATGTAAATGCAGAATTCACAGAACTGACCAGATACCACGAACCAGCAGTGGTTTAAGGGGTGCCATGACTGTGCTCACTGTGACCGCTCCTTAAGTTTCCATTCATGATTGTGACTAAACACCACAGGTTTTTTTTCTTTGATCAACTCTGTCGGAAGTTTGTGCCAGAAATTTCAACCATTAGTAATTCCACTGGGTCTCATCACCAACTGCTGTTGTTAAAATTGCAGATGCTCTCAAGGAAAGTGATGCATTACACTGACTTTAGACATTTTTCAGTGGTTGGATTTGTCTCAGTCATTGAGCAAGGCCAGGTGGAATCACATTGAGGTTTGATAAAAAGTCAACTATGGACAAATATTGGTACCTTATAGGTACCAGTGACAACTAAAGGCCAATCAGGATTGACAGATGACTGGATAAAGGAGTTGTGGTATGTTTATGCAAGGGAACACTACTCAGCCATAAAACAAAAATAAAAGAAGGCCATTTGCTACAACATGGATGCACCTGGAGATCGTCTTTCTAAGTGAAGTAAGCCAGAAAGAGAAAGAAAAATACCACATGATATCATTTATATGTGGAATCTAAAAAAAAAAAGATACAAATGAACTTATTTACAAAACAGAAACAGACTCACAGGCATAGAAAACAAACTTATGGTTACCAGGGGGAAATGGGCTGGGAAGGGATAAACTGGGAGTTTGAGATTTGCAGATACAAACTACTACATATAGAATAGATAAACAAGTTTATAGTGTATAGCTCAGGGTACTGCATTTCATATCTTGTAGTAACCTATAATGAAGAAGACTATGAAAATGAATATACGTATATATACATATGACTGAACTATTACGCTGTACACCAGGAATTGACACAACATTGTAAACTGATTATATTTCAATGAAAAAAGGAAAAAAATTTTTAATTTTAAAAAAGGATAAATGACCCCATATTCTGAATTTTTTAAAAAAGGCCCATTAGGGACATGGCGGTAAAGAGTTCTGGAGAGTAAACGGCAGATGGGGGAAGGACTGAGAACAAACTTTCTGGACTGATCACTTTATCTGGGCTATTTTAAAAATTCCTTTCCACCCCTCCCCTCTTTCATTCATTTCCCCACTTCAAGGAACACAGGATGCCCAAGTCAGGAAGGACCCGGGAATGTCTCTCATGAAGAATTACAACAAACAGGATTTAGGCTGAAATTCCACTCAATTACATGGTTATCCACTCCCACGCTTTAAGGCCACAAAGTAACCAAACCCACATGTGAAATAAAAACCTTTTAGCTCATCCTGCCTTTCCAAACGATGTTCGAATCAAGAACGCACAACCTCCACTCATCTGGTATTTTCAAAGCAAGGACCTCCACCCAGCACTGATCTCTAAAAGCTTACAGAGAATCGCTTCTTCCCCAAGTTATACTCTTTTCCTCGATTTTTAGAACTCGATCGACAGACTCATTCTGTCTTCTCTCTCTCTCAACGAGAGAGGGTGAAAAATGTCTACGGCAAAACCAAATCAGTTAATGCCAAATGCCGGCATGGCTCATTTCCATAAAAGATAACAAAGCTACAACTGCCAATAAGGCGGGAACACGGGTACTGCTCATCCCTGCAAGTGCTCAGCATCTGAGCCTCCCCCACAGACATGCTGGAGCTGAAGGTGTTTTGGTGATGGTTAATAGAAAGCATTCTCCAACCCTCTAGGTCCCCCAGGTTTCCTCTGCGGAGCATTTGAAGGTCCTGGCTAAGCCTTCTACGGTAACTCCAAGTCCTAGAAATGAAGGGCTGGATGAAATTCAGTGGAATGTTGATGCAACACAACAAAACATGTTCAATGCACAGAGAAGGCATCTTTCAGGAAGAAAACTCAGCTGCTTTCCACTTGTTTCGAATTTGGGCTGTGTATACAGCCAGTCTGGGGTTGTCTGGGTTTTTGTTTCGTCAAGTGACACTTGCTAACTGACTGCTTTTAACACATCCCGTGACTTGCATCCCAGAAGAGTGGGAACTACCTGTGGACACCCGAGCACACAGATGATGGCTTCAGGCCAGTGTCTGCTTCATGGCTGTGCTGTTCTCTCTGGTGACGAGGCTACACAGCCTCATCTAAGAAAAGCATCACGCCAGCCCCCTCCTTCCTCTCCTCAAAGACGTCGCACAGCTCTCCCCCGCGCCCCTCAGCTGCCGGCTCCACCCGGCAGCTCCAGGCACTGAGCTCTGGCTCTGAACCTGCTCCCTCTACAGGACAGATCTCCCCTCAGACCCTTCGCACACCAACCCCTTCTGCAGGCAAGGAGCTTCTCTCCCTCTCCCTGCTCTGGAAGTCGAGGAGTCCGAGATGAATTTCAAGACAATCTTAAGAAGCCATCATCCCTCTTCTTCGCCCAGTTCCTTCGAGTCTCCTTTTTATCCAGAGAGTCTTGGCTAAGTCAGCCCGTGGGCAGAACATGATTTAATTTACACCCGGACAATTTCTGCATCCATCGTGGGAACTAACGCAGCACATCGTGAGACTTTCTGAGTCATGAAAGGACCACGGCTCCTGCTGAAAGGCTCATGAAGACGTCATGTTTGCTCTTCCTAACACTGAATTTGTCTTCTGGTTCTTCTTCTTCCCCTTCCTCCTCCTCTCAGCCCCCCTTCTCTTCTTAACACCACCGCTGCCTCCACCGCAGGTACCTCTCATTGCCTTTTCCTTTGACGCGGTTACATAAAAAATTTAACTCCCATGATGATCAAAGCCAGATCCTCTGCCTCAATATGTAATTTTACCACTGAAAGAAGCAACACGGTCTAACGCAAAGAGGACTGGCCTGGGAAAGTCAGCAGTCATCACCTTTGTATCCTACCCTCGTTCCAAATTCTAAGCTCCATGCGTTTTAATGTTCACTTCATAGCTGTTTATAAAATTTTATTCACTTCAGAAAACTCTTCTGCAAAGGCATGGTTATTACAAAGGTCCAGGTAAATAATCCAACCTACCAGTCAGCAGCAGGTCCTGGGGCCCATAATTTAACAGGAGAATAGACACACTGGGGCAATCTTAAGTCCTTATGTATTAGGACTTGTGTAGCTTGGAGAAAACAGAGAAGCAACAAAAAGTAATTGTTACATATAGAAGGACCGTCAGACCCACTGGCATTCAGATCTAGGAAGTCATAGAGGCGGTGAACTTGACATTCAGCAGAAGACCCAAGTCGGCCCACAGAACACAGAATATTTCTGAATGGGAAGAGGCTTTTTTGAAGACCTTTTAAGAAAAGGCATATTCTTATTTAACTGCGAGATCCCCCAGCCAAAGAGGGTGGACTAGGTCACGTGATGCACTTACGAAGTCTTTTCCAACCATGATTTTGATGCATGGGGTCTGCCTCTGTGTGTGTCTGTGTGTGTGTGAACAAACCCCCCACCAACACATACAGATACAGAATCTGCCACTAAAAACTCCTCCCTGCTCAATATTTGAGGAAAAAAATGGTCACGGCTGACAGAAGCAAGGAGAATGCTTTCTGTCTCCTCTTACTCCCCACGGCATCCCTGATCACCACTTTTCCATTTTGGCATTTGAAACGAGGACAGTATATTTTAAAATAAATTTATGCTTTAATGTATTTTCAGGGGGAAAAAAAAAATCCCTTCCTTTGTTTCTCTAAGGAAAGATCTAGTTTGTTTGTGAGAATACACTAAATTTAAACCAAATTGGCCTCAGCCTTTTCAACTTCACCTCACAGGCTGACCTCTGGGCACATGGCGAAGCTGAGGGCAGGCCAGTGTGGACTCCACGACCGACAAGCCTCTGTAACATCTGATGGGCCTCAGAGCCAAAGGAGGGATTTAATTCATTCCGCTTAAAAGAGATACTGTGTCCAAACATCTTTGAGTTTTCATATTTCATTTAAAAATAATTCTTAGCATCTCCAAAGAGAGGGAGTAAGGCCTTTAGATGTCTCTTCTCCATTTTATTTCAATGTTCATACAGTATCATTTAAAAAAATTCTTTCTACAGAGTCATCTATTTTTAGTACATATTTTAGAAAACAAATTGGAAAAACTTGGCAATCTCTAATTCATAGGTAAAAATCGTTTGATTTTTTTTCATTAATCTGCAGTAATCCTCAGCATGTAAAAGTTATTTCCAGCCACCACCCACGTGCCTGGTTCCCAACTACCAAGGCAGGTAAGAAACTGTACTACGCCTGTGTTAGCTTGCTAAGAACTAAGGGGTAGTCTGCAGGAACCAAAGAATTTTAAAGACTGTTCAAAACAAGTCTCAGGCTACATTAAATGGAAATCCTCGGTAATGCTAAGAGTTTCAACCAAGGAACAAGGCCTGGTGAGTTGGCGGCAGCCATGAAGTTATTAGCACAATCAAATGATCCCCAACTTAAAAACCAAAGCAAACCACAAACCAGCATGTGTCTCTTTCTCTCTCGTTAAAAAAAAAAAAAAAAGAAAAAAAAGGAAGCATGTTGCTACCAGCCTAGGAAAGGGGCCATCCCCAAAGCTTCATTAGAAACAAGGGAGCAATATGTGTAGAATTGGAGGATGTGTTCAGAGCTCAGCAGCCTACGCACAGAGAGAGTTTGTGTCTCTTGAAAACTGACCGATAAGGGAGGAGGAAGAAGCAGTCTACATGAGCTGTGTTACCCGCCGCTCTGTGCTTGGAGCAGTTTGCTAAGACCACGGCCAGCGCCCCCTACAGGCGTGTCGGCTTTAGATGTGCCGTCTCCGACCTCCGTCCCACTCTGCCTCTGCTCCCGGCCCTGCTGCTGGCCTCCTCTTTGCTGGACGTCACAGGGCAGGCTCTGAGGCCCTCTGCCAGGGACCGCAATTCTCACGTCCCTCTGGGAGCAGGGGAAAGGGCCCTCCCAGCTGCATGGGACGGGACAGCGGCTTCTGGACGTCCCACCTGCTCCCTGAGACCACGCACCCCTGGTCTTCAGTGTCAGGCCAGCTGAAGTCTTCCACGATTTCAGCAGGTTCAAGCGTAAGGCGCTTCCCATGATCAAAAGGTATAAAATCAAATGAGAGCCTGTATACGTCCTCCCAAACCCACACCCTGGTTAACCATTTCCACTCTCCTGGCAGGTGAGGGTATCAGGCAAAATGAGAGCAAGCTGAGCAGAGCCACGGACCTCCTTCCACGTAACACAGACCCGGCTTCTGCGTGCCTGCCCTTGGGCTTAGCACTGTGCTCTCTCCCCAGTCACTGCTCCTGTCCCATGGTCGGAACTGCCACCTGAGTCCTCGCCGGAGCCTGGAAGCCCAGGGCAGGTCTATTTCCTAGCTAGTGAGGAGGAGATCTGTATTACAAGGAAGCCCAGGCAGTTACAGGATGCTAACTCGGCATGGACACTTTGCTTTCGTGAACAAATATCCTGTAGAATATTTTAAAGGAGGAGGGCTTGCCTTGCCCACCGAGAACCCCCGTGTTCATGCTGCCCAGAGCATGAGCCCTCACACGAGCCTGCCCACTGCACAGAAGAACCCCTGCATTTCCATATTTACAGAATCTTCTTCCCAGAAGACGTGAAACTGTATCTAAGTTCTTTAAATGATGATGATACAGCTAATAAGATGGTCTCATTTTTTAATGGGAAAATGGACTTCAAGGAAATGACCCCAAAAAGGCAGCTTGCAAGAAAAACAGATCCAAAGTTGTCTTCATAAGGTCTCTGAATAGTTGAGGATGGGATGTCACGCAATGTCCCTAGAGAGGCTCTCTGCCTTCCTGAACTCTAGAGGGGCCCCCTATCTTTGCCCCAATCCCAGCAAGGGACTGCTCACAACACCCCTAAAATAAGCAGGGAAGGTCAGCCCCCGCTGCTGATTCACGAGGCCTGAGGAGGCTGCTCTGTGAATCCACTGGTGTCTCCCAGGGTCTATTTTAATGATCTGCCGAGGAGAACTAAGCAGCGATTAAAAAAGATAAGAACCCTCAAGATCTTCTGAGAAGGGAATTACAGTATAACAGCCTGCTGGTTTCCCTCAACTCCCGAGTCTGCAGACACTGGGCCCTTCAGGCCACCTGCTGTCATATGGGGACACCAATGCAATCCTTGCCACCCTTGCCAGACCTCCAAGGCCTGCTACTGCTCAGCTGGGGCCCCACTGGGTCCCCACGGTGCCTCCTCTGGCTTTTCTAGCTGGGAGAGTGTGTACTCTCCAAATGCCAGGATGAACAGCAGCGACCTGGTAATACCTTCAGAAATAGTTTTAAAAGGAGGAAAAGGGACACAGGTATCCAAAAAAAGTCCTTTCAGCACAGCTCATAAGTCTTCTTTCGACTTGTGTTAGGACCAGAGCAAAGTCCTGCTGGAAAGTCAGAATAAACGGAATATTAAATGGAACATTTTGGGGGGTGGGGTTTAGCCACCTCCTCCATCCCCCTCCCCCAAATTACAAAGTAGTTGAAACCTCCACAGCAGACGGGCTGAATTCTGCAGCTCTGAGAGAGGCCTTTGTCCGGAGGTCCCTTTACTTCAAGTTCACCTCGGCAGATGCTCCCTGTGGCTGTGCATTACTGATGGACCAAGGGTCTTTCAAAAATAGAAGTGGGGGAGAGGACAAAGGCAGACCCCAGCACACACTCAGCACTTCATTTCTCGGGCCAGCTCCGTGGCTCAGGTGGCCACAGTCATGCGAATACTAAATCACTCAACACACACACACACACACACCCGCGGGCGCGCACGCACACACACGCACACCGAGACCCGGGAACACTCCCTAAAGCAGCATTACCTGCTCCTGCTGCTGCACGGATTTCCCTGAAGCATTTGGCTCCTTGGCTGTAGTCATGATCTCCTGTCCGGGGTGCACAGCGGCCCGGGGGCCGGTGCGATCTGCCGGGCAGTTTGGGGCCACCAGGGTCTAGTCGGCGGGAGGACTAGGATTTAGTCCATACTTCCGAAATCACACGGCTACTGGGGGAGGATGGGGGAGGGCGCGGGGGAGGCCAGCCTAGTTTTCTCTTTCAATGCAAAGAGCGGAGCGCGGATCCGAAGAGGGGAGATGCTGCGGCTCAGCGGGGCTTCTCCAATTAGCAACGGCCTCTGCAATCGCCACAGAAACAATGATAACTGCTTAGCAACCTGCAAGTGGCGGCGCGGTGCAGGAAGGGGACCCGAGCGATGCGCGCCGCTCCCGCCCGCCTCCCGCGGCGCACGGCGCATGCTCGGCCGGCGGGCAGGGGAGGGGACTGGGGAGGGGGCGCCGGCGGGAGGGGGCGCCGGGAGCGGCGGGGACGCGGGCGGGGCGTGGCTACAGCCCCGGGAACCGGACGCCAACCTGCGCAGGGGGCCGGAGCTGCGCCCCCGCAGCAGTGCTGCCGGCAGGCGCGCCCGGGCAGGGGGCCGCTACGGGGGCCACAGGGCGAGGGGCTTTGTTCCTCTCCTCTGCCAAGTGCCCGGCGGCGTTTGAGGAGGAAGGTGCTCCATGCGCACCAAAGAATGGCTTCCCTTCTGTTTGCCCGGGGTGCGGGGTTTGCAGGAACGCTAGCCATCGAAACCTTGGCCTTTATTTTAAATAAATTGAGAGAACTTATTATGTTCCATCCTTTCACTCAAAGAAGCTTCTTTTTCTTTTTGAAAATCAACCAGGACCTCAAGGGTGTCTGTTGGTTAAGAGAAAAAAAAGAGAAAGAGAGAGAGAAGCCCATGGACTGACCTTACAGGAACTCAAGGGCTCCCGCCGAGTCCTGGGCACAAGGAGAACGCAGGGACAGAGGTGGCCTCCTGCCCTCCCTGCCGGATGTCCCTGCTGCCTTGCTGGGACCCGAGCACCGCTGCTCCCGCCCTGCCGCTGCCCCTGGCTGGACACGAGTTATAGGCGGAGGAGAAACGCAGTGTGGAGACTGCGTCCGGCTTGACCAGCTGGTAGCTTGCAGGTGGGAACACCTGTGCCTTCCAGAACCCGGGGCGCTCCGGGCGCAGAGGCCTTCTGCGGCCCCTCTGCGTTGCCAGTGCACTTCCTCGTGGAGAGGAGGCAGAGGAGATACGCTTCCAGTTACCAGTGTTTAACAGAAGACTTCCCTTTGTTCCGCTCCTTCCCAGGGCCCCCCCGACCCCCGTCATCTTACAAGAACAAACACACACCAGCAAAAGCCAAGGCATCGTGTCCCTTCCTGGCGTTGACAGTTGAGTCCAGACAGTGTTGCCTGGTCACCTTGACGGCAGCCTGAACCAAATTCTAAGTATCTATCTGGCGCAGATTCCCAAAGCTCAGGATGGGCATCTGGGAGCCTGCCTGGCTTGGCCGAGAGTGCAGAAAAAAAAAAAAAAACCAAAAACAAAAACAAAAAACCCGTGCGAAATCCCCGCCACCGGCTCAGGCTCTGGCTCCTGCTGCGTCCGCCTGGTATTCAGACTTCCCCGCTGGGTGGGGAGTTTCCGGGGTGGCTCCCTGCATCTGTGGCCTGCTACGGGAGAGTCTAAAGCAAGGGTTACCACCTGGGTGGGCTGGACTGAGTGCGCCAGGCCACACAGACCCCCAGGGGAGTCGCTGTGCAGTGTTGCTCCTGAGGGAAAGATGCAGCCACTGCAGCAAGAGGTCCCCAAGCAAAGCTGCCATCCAGGCCCCCGCAGCAAAGACTCAGAAAGGAGACCTGGGCAGTGAGATGAGCAGCACCCCTCCCCTGGTACACCTGGACCACAGCAGCCCCCGGGGACTTTGGTGATGGGTAAGACCAGTAGCCCCTGCAGCAAAATGATTCATTCCTGAGCACCTAGAACTGGTCTGTCCTTCAGAGTTCCCTCTTCAATTAAAACCCATTTTAACATCTGTTAACATCTCCGGAAGGACCCACTGCTAACTCACGGGGTCCATGAACACCGCCCAGGACTGATACCCAAGGGCAAAGACACCAGCGGGAAAGGGAGAGAAGCAAAGGGAAACAGGACCCGCCTGCTCAGCTGGCTCCCTGGGTCCAACCAAGTCGGCGGGGCCCCAGGGTGCTCAGCTGTGTCCGGTGGGGAGTGATCTGAAACCCTTCGGGCACTTCTATTTGACTTCTCAGTAAAGACCTTAAGTGTTACTCTACATCGAAAATGAATATGGGTAGAATGCAAAGTTTATGCACATTTGCAAGATTATACCTGATACTTCAAAGGAGTCTCCTGCTGGCTTCAGATCAGCAGATCTCTCGGGGCACTTGCCTGGCCCAGCCCCTCCCAGGTCTCACACCCCTCCTTCAACTATATCCGGTGGAAAGGCTCTCGAATGGTGGGTTGATGGAGGCCAGGTTGTGCCACTCGGAACCTTTCTGTGGGTCTTTCTGGCACCAGGTGCCCAGTAGCCAACTTTACTGCATATTTTGACTTTGACTGCTTTTCAAAGAGAAAAGGTAGGACTTCCTGCCAAATCAGACAACAAGGATGAACCCAGAGGACATTACAGGGAGTGAAGTAAGCCAGTCACAGAAGGACAAATACTGCGTGATTCCACTTACATGACAAATCTAAAACAGTCACACTCACGGAAGGAAGCAGAGAACAGAATGGCTCTGCCAGGGGCTGGCAGAGGGGGAAGGGGGCATGGGGAGTGGCTGGCTGTTCTACGTGTATAAAATTTCTGTTATGCCAGATGAGAAAGTTCTAGAGCTTTGCTTCAAACACGGCTCTCTAGTTAACAACACTGCATTGGACATTTATAAATCTGTTATGTGAAATAAGTCAGACAGGAAAACAAATATGATTTCAGTCATATGCGGAGTATAACAAACAAGCAGAAATAAATGAACAGAACCCTCCTACCCTGTTGGTGGGAATGTAGTTTGGTGCAGCAGTTTGCCATAACAAGGAGATTCCTCAAAAAACTAAAAATAGACTTAACCATGTGATCCAGCAATGCTACTCCTGAGCATATATCTGGAGGGAACTCTAATTTGAAAAAATACATTCACCCCAATATTCATAGCAGCACTATTTACAATAGCCAAGACATGGAAGTAATCTAAATGTCCACCGACAGACAGCTGGATAAAGGTGTGGTATATTTATACAATGGAATACTACTCAGACATAAAAAAAGAATAAAATAATGCCATTTGCAGCAACATAGATGGACCTGGAGATGGTCATTCTAAGTAAAGTAAGCCAGAAAGAGAGAAAAATACCATATGATATCACTTATAGGTGGAATCTAAAAAAAAAAAGAAAAGACACAAATGAACTTATTTGTAAAACAGAAACAGACTCACATACATAGAAAACAAACTTACAGTTACCAGGAGTGGGGAAACGGGGTGGGGAGGGATAAATTGGGAGCTTGGAATTGCACACACACACTACTATATATAACATAGATAAACAACAAGGGCCTACTGTTTAGAACAGGGAACTATACTGAATACCTTGTAATGGCCTATAATGAAAAAGAATCTGAAAAGGAATACATGTATGTACATGTGTGACTGAGGCATTACACTGTCCACCAGAAATTGACAAAACATAGTAAACTGACTATACTTCAAAATAAATATATAAATAAATGGTGGGGGGCACAATTCAGCCCCTAACACATGTTAGCCTCACTTTACTAATGAGAAAATTGAGGCTTAAAATGATTAAGTAGCTCCTCCAAAGTCACACAGTCAGTAGGAAATGGCA